>NC_081219.1:9577500-9897954 GCF_902713425.1 Acipenser ruthenus
ATAACACCCATACTTGCATCTTGACTACAGAGCTTGCTCTTTAGTTGAATGGTAAGACATTCGTGTTTGAACTGTATGGTTTGTGGTTCGCGTCCAGCCCTTGCGTTTCCTTCCAGTTCAACAGACTGAGATGCCAGTTCATTACAATTGGTAGATGATGTGGTAAGAAGTTCATATGTTGGCGTATGATTGGTATCACAATAGTGTTAACCAGTATATTAAACACATTATATACAGTGTTATTTGTACATATTAATATTGTAGTCATTGATTTTAAAGGGTGCTTCTTGTTTTGGATTGTCTGATAGTTACCAACATATATTCAAGTTTAAACATTTCATCTATTAGTTTACATTTTTAGGAAGTTAAACAAAATCTAACAACCATAGTTTTCCTTTTTTTTCTGCATGGTAAGGCAATGCATGTTTGACTACAGCATTATGCACTAATATGATCTACCCTGCTTGTAGGTACCTGATCCGCTCAGACCCTCTGGCTCATGTTCCTAATGACACTCAAAATGGAAAAGGTAACTTCAGTATGAAACAAGACTTTGGCAGTGAAACCAGAGATGAAACGCAGCTCTGAATTCTGAACCCCAGCCTTGAACATGCTTACTGCCATTTACTTTATAAAGATGCATGGAGGTGTGCTGGCATTAAACATCCACTGGCTAGAGACAGCCACCTTCCCTGGGAACCCAGGAACTGGGAACAGAGAGGAGAATGATCTTGAAAACCAGAAGTGTGAGTTAAACCAATGGGAAATGTGCATAATGAGCACCACTTCATTAGATCTGCAATGCGCTAACTGGAGTGAGAACTGAGGCTTTGAAATCGTGTTGGCCCCTATTCATCGAGCTTTAACTCATTACTTACTTAGTCTGTTTGTATGAATAAAATACAGTTTTAGATTGTAGTTCATTAACAGCAATCTATAACTATAGCTTATTGATATGTTATTAATATCAAACTTTTAATCAAGAGAAAAAGAATAGTTAAAGTTTCTGATTAGGGCCCATCGTCACTGCCCCTCTTACTGAGTTGCTGAAGATCTTGTGGGTCAGTCAGGACAACTCAAGTGATTTAAAACTAGCTTTTTATTATAGAATAGAAACAATTGGCATCAGCACATATCACAGCATTTTGACTTGGCATTGGCACTTGGTGCTGCCTTGAAATGTGATTGATATTTCACTGGCGAGGTGGAAGCACAGCCGCGTGCTGTGTAGGGTGAGTCATAGTCAGGAGAGCGCAGGTTCGCATCCTGGCTGTGCAGTCGCAAGGCATCGCTGGGGATTCCAGGAGCGTCACATTGGCCATGGTGCTCCTGTGGGCTAGGGAAGCAAAACCAGAAGGGACTGTTTCTCCGCATCGCGTACAGCGGACCCTACCGACCAGGCGTCCAGTAAGCTCAGGTGGACACCTTCAGAGCTGGCCTTTGTTCAGAGGCCAGTAGCTCACTGACGTCTGCTTTCAAGTTTCTGGGGGTAGAAGAGGAATCTGGCTTGGTCGTGGGATCGGACTTTCAGTTCTCCTGAGCTGTGTGGGGAGTTGCTGCGGTGAGGGGAAAAAATAATGGGACATACTTACTTAATTGGGGAGAAAATTGGGGGTAAAATAATTGGGCACTCAAATGTAAAAATAAAAAATTATGTTGGCAGGTGTATTTAGTTTCCTGAAATTCCACATAGCTTCAAAGATCTTCACCTTAGCGACAGAGGTGATTTTAAAGCCTTGGTTATTGCTCTGAGAAAGTTGATCTAGAAAATGTTTTAAATAACAAATACTTTATATAACTCCACGTTTAGTATTTGTGTTCAGTAAGGTTTATACCAAATGTTTGAACCTTTCACTAAGCATATATATATATATATATATATATATATATATATATATATATATATATAATGTGTGTGTGTGTGTTTTAAGCAATTTCTAAATCACCAAAAGGCTGCTGTTAAAGGACCTTGTGTTGTTTGAATGGTTCTATGTCCATATTGATCTAGCAGTGCCCTACACTAAAGATGGCTTAACCTTGACGTAACTCACCTTTGTACGTCCAGAATTAAACAGGTGAATATCAGGGACTTCAGCACCCCCATTGTGAATCTTGTTTTAAACAGCTGATATTATTTATTTATTTTTATTGAAGACGTGGATATAGTTACAGATATCCAACATGTTTTAGTTTTTACCATACCACTTATATCATGTAGCAAACCCCCTTTTTGCTGGACACGGAAAACCGCACATTAAGAACTGTCGTCTAAAGTAGGAATGTACAGCAGTTCAAGAGCATGTAGAGTTTTGTGGTGTTGATATTTAAGATTAAACCTGATCAGTTAAATTAGTATGGTACTTTGAATGCAGTGCTATTTGCTGTGCTTTGAAAGAATCAATAAAAGCAGTAATATAGTAACTTGAAAAACCAACCTTTTCCTATGTGGAACCCTTTTTCAACTTTCCCATGCTTTGTTTTCCTGGGGGTCATTAATCAAGTGACCCTGTTGAGATTAGTTAAACTGGTGCCAAAATTATATAGGAAAACCAATACAGGTACAGTGCTCCCTGCACATTTCACAATTCCAGAATTCACTAATTTCGCTAATTTACATTTCATGCATTTAGTTGACAATGAATTGTACCAGTACATGTTTTACTTTAAAAGGACCCTTTTATAGCTCAGTGTTATCAATAGTCCATGTTTTTTGATGTGTAAGTTGGATAGCGAAATAGAGGGAGCACTGTATAGGTTGAAAACTTGAAGCAGTCATGGAATCTTTACAGAAGAATATTGATTGTTTTTACAAAACAAATTCGGATGGGTATATTTTAAATGTTATTGGAGGGAGCGAGAAATATACAAATTCAGAGGTTCAAAAGTAGTGCTTTATACTTCACAGCTGCTTGGCAACAGGAGCAAAAGGCACCTTGTTAGTTGCCAATGGTTAGCAGGGGTGCTTTGAAAGTGGTAGACGTTTGCTAAAATTATAAAAGGGAGGCTTACATTGTGTATTTTTTGCCATACATATTTATTTATATTAAATTCTCTGTTACTGTTTGGAACACATTTGAATTCTACTGTACTCTAGCCCAGCTAGGTTGTTTATAAATGTAATTTATGTATAGCTGTACATAACAACTTGGAGATTTTGTCAGCTTAAAAAGCTGACCTGTTTGGTTGTAAATTATAATTTATTTATTTATCTGTGTGTGTGTGTATTTAAACAAACATTTTTCAATATGGGAACTTGGTTACTAATACCTACTTAATGTCTTTCCCTGAATTACTATAGTAAAAAACCCTTTAAATAAATCTATTTGCACATGGGAATGGTTTCTCTATCATATGCATACGTTCTGCTTTTCATTGTAAAAAACAACCCGGCCAACCTTATAAACATAGGCATGTTTATTATTTCTCCTGTATAAGACACTGAAACTATTTCATATCTGTATTTCTGGTTATTTGTGTTGAGGGTTAAAATGGGAAGACTTCAAACCTGCAGTCTTGGTACAATGCTTAACAATAGCATATCTAAATACGACCACCATAATAAAGCAGTCAGATATTAACGTTCCTGAGACAAAAATAAACTTAATAGACTAACCAGCACTGTTGGATTTTGTGATTTTCATAACCTGGGCCTTTTATTGTTTATGTAAACAATGGCATTATAGTGATACACGGCTGATCCTCATTCTGTTTTCTGTTGAGTGATCAGTTTTTCCGTCACGATTTTGTTTTTCAAAGCCTTGGTTTTTATACCATTTAGGGTGAAATATGTTTAATACAGTAATCTGCCGCATATCTGCCCTAACCATTTATCCGTCATGATCAATCTCTTCAGCTACATATTGAACAGAGATGATTAGTTCAGAGATTGTAGAGCCTACCAGAGTTTTCGTACACTGTTGTCTGTTCAGTGTGTTGATATGTAAATAAATCCTGTTCACCTGCGGGGCGTATCAGCTTCAACCTCCGTCTCGATCTCCTGCCTGTCACTCAGCAGCGAATGCACGCACCCACACGGCAGAAGGCTACTTTGTCACAAGCATTAATATCCTGTATCTTTCTAAACAAGGGATTTAGGGGAGCTCCCTAAAAAAGCTGAATCTCAAAACAATAATCACATGGATATAGTAATTGTTACAGCTGTGTATAATGGTATTTAAAACAGGATTTATTTATCTGCCTTTTTACATATCCGCCCTTACTCTGCTCCCACCGCAGTCGGATACACGATAGATTACTGTATATTGCTGTTTACATAAACTAACATAGTGCTCAGAATGTCCTATTTTGAAAGGAAACGACTGGTCTACTTTTATTTGTGACCTGACAATCATACATCTTTCTATGCTAATGAACAATAATATCATACAAATTGCATTATCCTGCTGTTTATCATAACATCACTCCTGTTTTTTTAATTGTATCAATTTTATCGTATTTTAGACACAAATAGTGCCAATGATTTGCATTGAGAGAACAGTACCTCTGAAGAGAATCTTAAGCAGGCTCTTGAAACTATTCAAAGTTTGTAACATTACAATAATTGAAAACTAGACTTTAGAAACATTTCATTTCTTGTAATCCATTTATTTATTTATTTATTTTAATTAATTGTGATTTTAGATTATTTTGACAATTAGGGACAGAAACTTGAACTCTCCCTAGCAAACTCACCAGGGTCCACTAGGGGGAGCTGTGATGCAATGATCTTACAGTGGTGTATCTACACTAACTACTGACGCTCTTTAAATCTGTATTGACCCCAGAAGTGATTTATAGACCCACCGACTGTCTTGGCATTGCTACATTTAATAGAAATCCACTAGGTTGTAAAGGGCAGCTGTATTAAGGTCCACCACTCTTTAGATGTATTAAAATAGACTCTGTTGCATTTAGAAAGTGTATCTGACACAAGTTGTACACATGGTTTCATTGATTGAAATGTGTATAATATATTAACAGGTAAAGTAAAAGACTGAATCAATTACAATGAACAAGCATAATGTATATGCTTTTGTTATCAAGGTGCCAACTACTGTGTAACCAAATAACGTATTCTATAGCACAAATTCACAATACATTCCTTTAGTTGGTCAGTGAATAGTCATGTATTAAAAAGCACTTCAGCACAGCTGTAAATATCAGCCGAAAGGCCATAAAAGATAACAGGAAAAAAAAGGTAATATTTCTCACACAAATGTGCATGCATTTTTAATAAGAAATCCCGGCATTATGCATGTGACACCACAGTTTGCATTATCACATGTTTACAGCAGTGTTACTGCAGTCTATCGAACACTGCGATGCATGGTATCACAGCATTTTAATAGTGTGTCAAACATAAACTATTGCTGTAGTTTTATTAATCATTTAAAAAGGAACTCCCTTATAAATCACTTTTGTTTAAAATAAAATATGCTATGCCTTTTTGAAATGTCTCCCAGTTTTCAGTGTGTTACATGAGAAGTAGATCACTAACTTTTCACAGCTCTTTTGTCATTTCTTGAATGTGGGGTGGGTGAGTTATGGAAATTATGAAAAAACACAAAAGGAAAGCAAATGTCTGTATTTTTAGTTGAAAATGTAATGTGTACATTTCAATGTATTGTCTAAAATTTGTAAAGGACCGTGGAATATCTTGGACAAGAGCTTAAAAAAATTAGTTATTTTGAAAACTTAAAAGAATTGTTTTATAGCTGTCTCCTTTAAGACCAATTCATTTCAAAATCTGTGTTTGTTTCAATGTAGTCCTTCACAAATTTGAATAAAATGTTGCTTTTTTTTTAACAGAATCCTAGTTCTGTTTCACTGTGAAAATTCCTGGAATTTAAAAGTTAATTTATCAGACATTTTAAATATTTATTAGCAGGTTTTCATTTAAACTGTACATCATTGTATAATTGTGACATATTACAAATGCATGTTCTTTGATGCCAAAACTATCACACGAATGGGTGCGTTTCAGGATTTCAAACAGACTGTGCAGATTATTATATGAACTGTAAAAGAATAAACCATTTTGTACAATTTCTTATATGAAGCCAATGTGCTTCATTACTGTATGTGAGAATTCAATAAAGTAGCTGCATGCAGCCATGAACTATACCTCGAGTCGATTTATTTCATTAAAGTCACCCAGCATCTAAATAATAATAGACTTGTTTTAGCTCTTTAAAACTAACAACACATCTCTAGTTGGCAACACAGGCTATACAAAAACATGCATTCAAAGAGTGATTGGTTTGCTATCTTTCAGTGCATAAAGCAGAGGTTTACATTTCACAAGATCAACACATGCAAAAATAACATACTGCATGTGCAGCCTTTTTGATACACTGTACACAGATCAAACTTGTAAAAAGTAATGCATTGCGTGTAGGCTTTCAATTATTGTTATATATCATCTTGTGCAGTTTGCGAGAGGATCTGAATGCTCAAACTGTGCAGTTAGAATACGAAACACCCTACACATAACATATTAATTATAAATCACAACAACGAAGATTGTACTTGGGAACCACAGGATAACATTTGTACACAGGTTAAGATGCACTGAAATTTTGACACTTGTTTAAATGATTGTTATACTGTACTGTACCTGGTTGATACTCTATTGGTAACAGTGACTAATGAAATACTGCAAATGATTAAAGCTGAATGTGTGCTTGTCCTTTTAAAGACTTCTTAAGCTGACACAGCACATTGATCACTGCCAGTTCATCGTCTTCGAGAAGCTCCCCTCTCTTCGGTGGTGTCTGCTGAGCGTATCTAGCCGGGGAAGGAGAGGTGCTGCTGGTGTCGAAGTCCTCATCATGTATCAGTGCTGTGGGTCTGTGCTCTTGAACCGCGATGTTATGGATTCTCTTCCCTCTTATTTTCTCATAGTGAAGGTTATTCAGTGCGCTTATCTCATCGACTTCAGGGAGAAGGGTCTCGATCGTATCAGAAAACTTGCTTTTTACCCGGTACTTGTGGAATTTCTCTTGATGTATTGCTAAACCAGATGCATTCTTGAAGGATCCACTTGTTTGTCTTGTTTGAGCGTTGTCATTTTCTCCTGCTGCATCAGGGGGAAGGGAGGTGAGAATGCTATTGATCTTAGACCTGTCGCAGTCCACAGGTGTGATGCCATCAAGGTCTAGGGACTTTCCAGCACCCGTTTCCATTGGTCCATTTTTCTGTGAGCTTTGTGACACTCTTGCCATGGCAATTGGAAGCTTGAAAACTGACACATAGCTTTTCTTCATGGGCTTGGTTTGAACAGGGGCGATGGATTCTTCCAATTGAATTTGAGCAGCGTCGGCAGTATCGTGAGCGAAATGAGAAGAGAATTCATGACTTTCTTTTGCTTCTTGGTTTTTAATCCGCCACTCTCTTAGGCAGCCGTTGTGATCCTTGTTGCTTTCGTCATTGCTTTTGAAAAAGCCTTCTCTGTTTTTTTGCTGCTGGTCACTGGCAAAGCAATGCATATCGTCAAGGGTTCCAATGGTCTTGTGACATTGCATTGAATCTGTGGCATCCTGAAGCTTGTATTTGAGAGCACTTTTTTGTAGATTACTGTTTGAAAGATCAAAGATGTTGCCTACTGGAACACCATTGTTCTTGTGTGTCACTTTTTCTTCAGCATTTGGTGAACTAGTTCGGCCACTCTTCTCAATCATCTCCATATTGAAGGAAGCAGTAGGCTTCCCACTAAAATATAAATAGTCCATGGTAGGAGTAGCTTCATCAACCTCTTCATCATTATCTTCCATTACCATTGTGCTGAATAAGTCTTCATGTGTTCTTCTCTGATGTATTTCAATATCATCTTTCTTCAATTCATTTGGATCAATGCATTTCTCAGTGGTGGTGGTCTCTTTGTCACACTCCAACTTCTCTATTGGAAATACCTCTTCCTTATTTTGGAGAACCCCTTTTTTGTTGTTTTCCAGAAACACGTCGGGAGACTTTAATACCATTCCTGCTTTACTTACACCACCCTCGAGTTGAATGCCAACTTTATTCTCAAGTAAAGCATTCTGATACCATGGGTTATTTTGCAGCACAGCAATCTCTTTTGAATGTCTCATATCGTCCAGGCTTGAACTTCTGCCTTGAAAACCATGGAGCCTGGGAGATGAATTCAAGTCATTTTCATGAACGGACTCAGAATCTGCCATAAATGCTTCCTTACTCTTGCAGCTCTGCAGGTCCTTAATATTGCTTGACAAATTGTCTACGCTTTTAATAAAAGACTCCCCTTCTAGCTTCATCTTGGATTGGATTTGTGACGATGTGTTAGTAACGTGAGCATCGTGCTTGTCTGTTAAAGCAGCCTCTGATAGTACTGTCACAGCGTTTCTAGTCTCTTCTTGTTCTTCATGTAACGTTTGCATTGCAGGTAAACACTCCGTTTCATTGCAGGGCTGAATACAGACCACACGCTCAGCCTTGTGTTCTTCAGTCCCTGCCAGTTTATATAAAGATGGCACAGGCATTGGGTTGGCATTGAAAGCTGGTTGAACATTAACCAGTTTAGGGACTCCAAAATAAAACATCTGGCTGCTGTCCCTGTGTGTAGGTTCCAGCCTCCATTGTCCTTGATTAGTAGAACCTTGCATTACTGGCAAACTGATGCTGTTCTTTATCTTGAACCCGTTATGCTGGTGTGAAGTGCTCTCTGCGTCTTTGTCTTGAGAAGGTAATGGCATTGCACATCTCCCTTCTGCACATGTCGGTACTATAAATAAACACGACATACCTTTTATAAATACATTCCTTTGAAAAATGGTATTGTGTTGATGGTTTTAAAGGTAAAACAGTACATGGATTTAGTTCATCTTTCCTTGAATTTAGTACTATTCAATATACCGAATTTTGGGTTATTTAAAAAAAAACAGACTCGTAATCACCTGACTCAAATATCAAGCTGTTGATTTTTAATAAGTTGTTGTTACTTACCAAAAATAACCAATCATTTAATGCAAGATTTGTTCAATGTAAGATTTACTAAAATATTGACTTCGTTTAGTATTTGAAGGATATAGTATTTTGATTTATTTATTTAAATAACTAATATTTAATTGTACATGTTGAATATTTCTTTGACATATGTTTTAAGTTCTTAATCAGATTGTTAGTTATAACTATAATAGGTTAATCTAGATCACTCTTTTTTGCCGGATTAAAAGTCACAACGTGACCTAAATTCTCAGTATTATTTCCAAGGGCTCATCCTGCTTCTTCTCCTTTCCTTTCTCTCCTGCAGTCTGACTAACAGGTTCACTGTGAGCATGTCATTGTTTCTCAGCAGCTCGCTATCGCACGGAGGTCTGGTGTGCGAGACCGCGTCATCAAGCTCTGCTGGTGGAGCATTTCGAAGTATTTTTATGACTTTCTTTGCAGTTGGGCACGGTCTGTTCTCATCACAACAATTTCTATGGTACTTCCAAAACCTCTCTCTGGTTAGCCTCTCTACAATCTCTCTATCTCTGGCATGCATTGCCCTCTTTTTCCTATCCAGTGCCCTTGGATTTGCATTGCTATTAGTGTCTGAAAGAGCAGGGTCCTTGTGACCCTTATCCCTGCAAAGATGACCAAATGATTGGCCCTTTCCCTGCGCCATTGACCACACAGTACCTTCTTTGATCTCTGGACTGCCTTTTTCGTTCTCAACCCAAGATCTGCACAGGTTGCCTTCTCCATCACTGCCATCGGGCTGTCCAGTGATATGGCGCCACATCATGTCTTCAAACACTTCATTTGAGTATCCTAGATCACCATATTGAAGGGTGTTGTCAGTCTTTGATGATAAACTGTCAATGGATGTCTCATAATCTTTCAACAGATGCAGCCCCTTGCCGGTTCCCCCCTGTTTGTTGTAAGGTTTGTCATTCTTGGATTCAGAGAAGTTATTGACCTCTATATTGCATCTGGTGATTCTGTTTCCATCATCCTCGAAGGACAGGCCCTGGTTACCAAAGTGAAGGTTGTTCCAGGTTTTGCTTCTTTTGCTGGAAGGATTTTTCATGACACCGTCATCCTTCAGATTAGGGGCATTGTTAGATGTTCTCTGTATTTCAGCACTGATGTTTCCTGCATCGTGTAAGTAAGGTTTGTGTTTTGCGGTACTAGGATCTTTGGGTGGAATTTCAATATGGTGAGCAAACTCTGTCTCAAAATACGTTACCAAATCTGTGAAAGAAAGGGAAATATTATTATTGTAACAGTTTCAAATAATGGCCATAAAATTAATAATTAATTCCGACTGAATACCAGAAGAATAACACTTGAATATCTTCTGCACTTCCTCTGAGTTCTGAAGTACTTCATTTTGAATTCAGCCCTGTTAATTTATGTGGATTTAATTACCCGTATTTATTCAATGTTACTTTGTAACAAATGATATTGATTACATGTATAAGGCATTAACACTTCTCACTGTCCCATGGTGCGTGGGTAAGAGAGTATTTATTAGGAATGGATGGAAGGGAAAGGGGAACTGAAAGGTTTCTAAATCCATATGATTAACAGGGCAGAATTCAAAATGGAGTACTTCAGAATTATTTAAAAATGTTATTGTTACTATTATTATTATTATATGTATTATTGTTAGTTGTCATAGTTTTATACACAAGAAACAACAGTAAATATTATAGTTCTGTTTCAAAATCTATCAAATCACACTCATTATAAATCACAAAGCCACTCTCAGCCAATCATAAAGCCACATTTCAGAACATTCCAGCGCATCTCATATTACCATAAGTGCTGTCTTAAAAAACATTTATAAGTTAATAAGGCGATGCTGTCTCTTCTGGTAGAGCGGTTTTGTCTCTGGGTGACAGAACCTCTTGAATAAAAGAGAAAAAAAGTCTTACCTATTGATTTGGTATCATTCACGATTTGTGTTTTCTCAGTCGTTACTTGATGTACTACGCCAGCAGCAGGAAGTGTGCCTGGTGCTGTTTTACACAAGCGAATCCCATCTCTCTCCTGACAGCTTCCTTCCAGCTCAGCCTCATGGTTTTGAAGATCATGAGCCCCATCAGATACACCACTTGCATGCTGTGATTTGAACTCGTTCAGCCGTGTGCAGCTGAGCCCGGAGCTGGGAGGGTTTTGTGAATGCATTGCATCTGTCCACAGTTTATTCTCAATTAGCTCTCCCACAGGCGCATTTTCATGTAAACTGGTACCTGATTCTTTACTGGGGTTTACTGGGTTAGTAACACCCCTTTGTTTCCAGTGCTTTCTTATCACACAGCCAACTACACATATGAAGAATGCCAGCACAAACCCACCTGTGAGACAAAAATACATTAGAAACACCTTGATTTTAATCATCAGTAGTGATAGATCAGCAACCCCCCAGCTCCAGATCAACACATTTAAGCATTACAGAAGCCATTCTAATAGACCATATGGCACTTAACAAACATCAGTTATCAAGCAGAAATGCCCGCTTTAGAATATGTAAATTCTGTTATGACCCAAATTGGCTGTGAATTAAACACAGAAACTCCAAATCATCGTCATCTACTGTATGCAAGTGCTGTCCAACTGGGAGTTTTTTAAGAATCATATAAAGAAATAAAATATATATTAGGTAAGAAATTGTGATGCTCATTGAGCTATATCCATCAGATAGCCCTTGTCTACAGTATACAGAACGGTTTTATGAGTTTGTATCAAATTACCTATAAATCCATAGATCCACAAATGCCTGGATATTTGATTCTGTGGGCTGCTGGTTGGATATCCAGACTCGGTTGAATTTGAGTTGCAGACAGTTTGATAAGCACTGAGAAAGGGACTTCCCTGTACCTCTGACGGAGTGGCACAAACTACTCTCTCGGGGCTCTGAACTTTGTCTTTTAGCCTCTGTAGCAGCTGTACCAAAGCACAGGTACACTGCCAAGGGTTATCATGTAGCTGCAATAAGTGTGTAGAATCTGGAACATCAGGGAGTGTTTCTAAACCATTCTGAAACAACACAATTCTCATTAGATTTATCAGAGGGTTGAATGCGTCATTGTTAATGAAGATCATTCCATTCCCTGACAAGTCCAGCTCCACCAAATTGCTCATACCTAGAAACGTCCCGCTTGATAAATAGCGTATGTTGTTGGAGCTGACATTAAGTTCTTGAAGCTGAGATAAGTTTTCAAAAATCCTCGGCAGAAGGTAGGGTATCCTGTTGGAGGCTAGGTTTAGCTTCTCAAGCCTTACCAGATGATTAAACCAGGATTCATACAATGTGTCAAGTGCGTTATTGGTCAGGGTAAATTCAGTGAGGTTATTTGGACCAGTGAAAGCCAAAGCTTCAATGCCACAGCTTGTGAGCCTGTTATTGCTGAGATCAAGGTATTGTAATCTATTGGATTCTCCAATGGCAAACGAGTAGTTAAGCAATGTTGAAATGGGAAATTCATTTATAGACAGGACGTTCAGGTTGGAAAAGTTTCTGAAAGCTTCTGCTGGTATCTGGTCAAGGGTTCCGGCACGTAGTAATATCTTCTCAGTTACGACTGGTAAACCTGTTAAAACTTAAAAAGACAAAGCAGTTATAGGACTAAGTGTGTCTATTTTTCTTGTGAATAAACATGGGGAAAATGTAAGGATCCCAAATACATATTGTAAAAACAGATAAAAACACAGGGGGGGTAACAGACCAATTCAGTATCAAGTCTTAAACTGTGGGCATATTGACAAACTAGGAAATGCTTTTGTATGCATTTACAATACGCTAATGTTTTACAGTATAGGCTCATAATGCTGCATAGGATAATAATTAATGTTGAGGTTCTTATATCTATTGTATGTCAATGAAGATACAGGATGTATTTTTGCATGCAAGTTTATCTAGCTACTTATAAAAATGACGCTTACCTTCCTGCAAAGAGGAAACCTGCGTACAGTCTGCCAGGCCTGTTGAACAGAACTTACAGTTTGTAGGGCAGAGCTGTACAGGTCCAGACAGCAACACCATGAGAATGCAGACATGCATTGACAACCCTATGAAAGAATACACAGCGCAATCAAGGATAATCATCCTATCATACATGCCAATTTAGTGTATCGTAGACCCAACACCAAAAAAAGGCAAAGTGCTGTATGACATTGATTTGTTTAATTATGAGGCTGTTACTCCCAGACAAAAACTATTCCCTTATAAAGCTATGCAAAACAGTATATTTGATACAGGGTTCTTTTAAAAAAAGCATCATCTAATTCAATGTGCCTCTTAATAAACTCTTATAGTCTTATCAAGATAAACATCTTGATTTGGATTCAATTACATTGTTTTTCAGTATCTTTTTTTGTTGTTGTATAGAACTAGCCATTTTAAATTCAAACAAATGAAACAGTGGGTTTCATTTATAAAACTACTTTGTTAGTTATTTGAAGTTGAATTAAAGTATTTAAAAAAAGAACTCATGAAACCACATAACCAGCGTGGGAAAATAGAAACAGACAAAACAATTATTTGGGAAACCTTACCTTTTGATAAAGGAATTCGTCAATGAAAAAATGCTATATATTGATGAACTTGTTCATTATACTAAAATGTAGTATTTGTTGAACTTACAGTGAACTTTGCTATTTGTTTATTGTGAAAAAGAAAAGAAAATAAAAACCAAGCTCGTCCATAGCCTCTGGTACTTCCTTTGTGCAATAAATAGGATTAGAGATGCATTTCTTACAACCTAATGGGTAGCAATAGAGCTTTGAATGTCATCTTTGAAACAAACTTCCACGCTGCATCAGACTGATAAAACATATTGCAATCTCTTTGTAATGTACCCTTTTCCTGCGTGATGAAAGGAAATCTCTATTTTAGTACACATCTTATGAATGTTGTCATTAAAATCATGTCTAAAGACTGCTTCCTCTGTGTCCTGTTGAGCATTTTAAAAAAAACAATTGCTATTTGCTATCTATTTATTGAATCTGAAATTGTTAGGCTTGCACATTCTTACTGAAAGAACTGAAAATTCCTTTAGCATTCAAATTATTAAAATGTTAAGCCAAATTTTAATCAAGTATATATTTTTGGGTAACTTACAAACAGAACTTACCGGTACTGCTCATTTTTAGAGATATAGTGGTAGCTTGTCGTGCACACAGTCTAACTCTGATGTCGCTTCTCATCTGGTTCTGTATCTGTGTTCCAGTAACCAATGCTTCCAGTTTCTGGGGCTTTACAATTTATGTTTTCGTAGTTCTTGGATGAATGATTCGATTGATGAGCCATGTTACTTACCTGTTACCCATTAACCCAGATCTGCAAGCCCAAACAGGAATGTCAGTGTTACACTTTATTTAAAATTCAAATGCATCAGCTTGGGGTCTCGGATGCATACTTGTTCACTTCAGCAGAGAAATTTAAAGTGTCCTCCTTTTCTTCTGAATGTTTGCAGAGTCAGCCTTGACTGTACGAACAAGTTAACAGCAGAGTTCCAGCAAAACAGGGAAGTTGAAACTTGAAAGACTGACATTATTCCAGTTAAATTAATATTTTGTTAAATGCCCAGGTTATTCACTTTTAACAATGTAAAATGAGGGTATTTTAACTGCTACCATACCATACCATCAATTGTACAATAGCATTCCATACTACACAAAAGAGCAGGTAGTATTGTAAGACATCAACAAACAGCTTGATCCTGAAAACCATTTCATTGTTTGTTATATATATAAAAAAACACTGACCGCCGTAATATATTTTAATTTAAAAAAAGTGTTTTATTAAGTTTGACATGCCATATTTATTTAAATAGAAAAACATCAACCATAAAAGTAATACATATATCCTCTATATATTCACCATACTGATAGACTGTATAATATGCAAGACAAATATAAACTGACCAGCGGTGTCCAATCATGCTCCTGGAGGGCTATTCCACTCCAGGTTTAACGGGTAAATTAGACAATCAAATATGTTAGGGTCTGGCTGGAGGTTTAATTAAACAATTTAGAACAGGGTTGGAACAAAGACCAGGAGTGGAAGGTATAACTTTGACCACCCCTACCTAAACCCTCCAAGGATATATACATGTATAATATCACTTGGCAATAGGTTTCCTTTGTAATGATGCAATATGAATGAGCTGTCCGAGACAATTACACAAGTTTGGTGCGTCTTTTGGTGTTTCTTTTTGGAAGGTGGTACAACGAACATCAAGGATATAATATTATGCTGTGGTCGCTGCTAAGGTTTATTGATCACTCTCTTCTGGTGCGTTTGCTTCCATCTGTCTCGCGTCCACCTGCCTTGATTCACAACAACTTCATGAAGCAGATCAATGAAGGCATATTCGTTATTTTGCAGCAGGTTTTCATCCCCTGGTGAGCCACTGTGACGAGCCCTTTCTACCTTTGTGAGGGAGTGTGTGCCACTGCCCTGTGCATTACCCTCCACTAACACACTGTTCAATCCTCTTTGGCTGTTCTGTGTTTTCTTCTTCCCGATGGTTCCTTCTCTTTGTGAGTCTGCACTTCTTTTCTGACTGCTGCCTTTAAACCTGTATTCTCCAGTGGATTGCTGATACATATCTCCTGTTGCTGAATCCAGCTTCTCCACAGCAGTCTCTTGGTTTCCATCAATATCATCCTTTGGAGATAACTTAGAATCAGCTTCTTCTTGGCGTCTTCTTTGATAAGGCTTGTCTCCTACTGAGAAACCCACCACATTTTCTGGATGAATCCATGCTTTAGATGCATCTTCCGGCCTCAAAAAATAGTTATTTTTCCACTCTACCTTGTCTTCTTCTTTCCACTCTGTCTTGGTCAGTGGCCACGTTGACATCCTTTTGATGGTCTGACCAAGCCTCGGTCTGTTTGTGGAAACAAGATGGCTTTGTGCAATTATCTCTGGGGTTTCTTTAGCAGCTCTTGTATCAATACTTAGGTAGGGCATTTGGTCAGTGTCTTCATAAGTCTGGTTATCTTCAGTCCTAGCTGGACCTTCCAAATGCTGATCTATTGAATCTATGCATTCTACAGTCATATTCTTATTCAAATGTTCTAAATGGTGTCTGCCTGTTTGGTCAGTACTGGCATCCTTTATTTTAAATGGCGACTCAGTTCCTCCAGCGGTTCTCTTATGGATCTCAACTAGTTGTCTTACAGATTCGTCGGCAGGTTTCAGGTTTGCTTTGTTCATGTTTTTATTTGGTCCTGGTTTAACTGTGTCTTGTATAAAACGTGACCGGTGCAAGACTGCAGAAGCTGACTTTGCTCGACCCTTTGCATTACGTTTCTGCCGTCCTGCTCCAGGTTTTACCAGCAGCATGTTTCCTCTCTGCAGGTTTTTGCTTTGTTCTTCAGTGTTTGACATGGCTTGATGTTTATCTTTTTCTCTTTCTTCCTCTGGTTTTACTTGCTTCTTTTCTTGTTTTCTTTTGTAGAGCAGAGTGACCAAGAGCAGGACTGATAGAAGAACCACTGCAAAAAATAGTGTTGATGTACAGATTACTTTACTTTAACAATGTCATTAGTTCACTACTTTTAGAGACAATCTGTGCCAGATCAGATCAATTAAAAATGTGACCCCTTTGTAGTAATAACTTACCAAGGAACACCAGTAAAATCGGAACTCCAACATGAATGAATGAATCTTTTGGTGGCTCAGGCGGGCTTGGACAGTGAAACTCGGAGATGTTCCAGACTGGACTGCCCTTGAGTGTCAGTGGATTTATACAGGTAACATCCATGGGGTCTTGTAGTAAAGAAGCATTGATCAAATCTGAAATACATATGGGATAATATACGTTTACAGGGCCCATAAACGCAACGTTTGGAAAATGAAACCTAATACGGTAGAAGTCAATGAATGCTTGATTTGGACAGTGGAAC
The DNA here is from genome assembly GCF_902713425.1 of Acipenser ruthenus. Classification (NCBI taxonomy): domain Eukaryota; kingdom Metazoa; phylum Chordata; class Actinopteri; order Acipenseriformes; family Acipenseridae; genus Acipenser; species Acipenser ruthenus. The sequence goes on from NC_081219.1 coordinate 9,594,364, forward strand.
TGCCTGATTTAATTTTTCAGTGCACATTTTTTAGAGTTCCTAAAATACCACATTTCTATACAGTAGCTGGTTAATAGAGAATCATTAAATTGTGCCAATAAGGCAGGTCGTTATATATATATAAATAATTCAAGCCCTAAATATGTCAGAAGTCTTCATTGACATATTGTACTCAAGATTCAAGCCCATTACTAAATCTGGTAAACCTGGGTTAATAATATCTTCTGTACAGGTTGAACAGACAATGGTAAGTGACACGTCTCTTTACCTTTGAGAAAGATTGCAAAGCTCTTCAGTTCGCACGAGCAATCCCATGGATTCCCACCTAGCTTCATCTTGGTTGACTCTAGTCCACTAAACGTGTCTCTGCTTGCATAGGACAGTTCGTTTCCAGCAAGGTCAAGCACAGACAGCTTGCCAAGTCCTTTAAAACTGCCATCAGCTATGGTCTTGATTTTATTTCTGGCTAAATTAAGGGCCACCAAATTGCAGAAACGGGACAGGGTGTGAAGTTCTATTCTCTGAACGTTGTTTGCGAACATGGTTAGGTTTTCCAGAAGCTGTGGGTTGGAGAGCCATAAGGCGTTGACGTCAGTGAGGTGATTCTGGTACAAACTCAGTTTGGCGAGCTGGCTGAATGGTCTGAAAGCCCCGGGTTGAATTTCTGTGGCCCCGCTGTTCGCTATGGTCAGACTGGAGACAGAGTTCAGGTTTTCACTGGAGAACACCGTTGAGTTGATGACGCCAATGTTTCGCATTATGAAAAGGATAGAAGTAATGCCAGGTGGGAAATCTGAATAAAAAAAAAATAATATTTTTTTTAAAAAAGCATATGCAAAGGGTTATGAAATCAAACAATTAAAATGAGTTACTTTTATCAATTATGATGTGGAAACTAAATCTGAACAATATGACTGAAAACAGAAATCATAGAGGGCTATTAAGAGGCTAGGATTACTTTTTAAATATGGCACAGCTATTCTACCATTTTGTAAAATGCAGCAAACAAACAACTGGGATACACATCACATAGTTTAAGGATAGCTGTGCCTAGAGAAAATACTATATTGCCATATTTGTTAATGCTGAATATGCCCTGAACTATCTTATTATCTGCAAGTATAATGAGGCACAATATTTATGAAACTACAGTAGGAGAGGTCAGTGGATTGTCAATGAGATACATTCTAGTGTTATCTATTCTTCATTTCCACCACTGGCTTGTAGCATTCAATTGTGTGTGTGTGTGTGTTTTTCATGAACCCCCATGACGGCCAACACAGTATCTATCACAAATGGGTTATTTTAAACAAAACCTATAGTCTTTTGATTCTTGCAGGTTAATGCCTTCTCCAGTGTTTTGTTGTATTATTATTATTATTATTAATAATAAGTAGGTTTTATTATATATTTTCATGTGTACTGTCTTTGGTACCGTCTGCCCTTGCAGTCTCAGCTGTGTGGTCCTCCATGTTTGTCCACATACACAGTAATGTCTCATTCTTTTATATTTATTACAAAGGCAGCGAGATTCGATGGGGCAGAATTTCAAAGCTTTTAATATGGTCTTTAATGAACCCCACCTTAAATAACAATAACAATGATTGTGTTTATTTGCTTAGAACCTCCTGCCTTCAGTCCATATTAACAAATAGATACATCTAATTTATTACATTCTTTGATCTCTGTATGCTGTTTATTAAGTTTTAACCACACGTTTTTATTGTGTTTGATTTTTTTCCCAATGGTCTTTTATTGTTTCCCAAGACCCCATTGTAAATAAATAAAATAAGACACAAACGACGTCAGGGTGCTAACATTACTATGACTACTAAATAATAATTAATAATAATAAAAAAAAGTATATATATATATATATATATATATATATATATATATATATATATATATATATATATATATAAAATATGTGTGTGTGGGCGTGTGATTGAGTTAACACATGCTGACCATCGTCACACTTACCGTTTGGTATTGTGGAGCAGAAGTATTCTGATTCTTGTACACAGCCGCAGCTCGTGGGCTTTAGGTGTTTAGTAATTAAGATAACTGCAATTAAAACTTAAAGCATGCAACCAAAGTTAATTCAAAAGGTCTAAGTCAGAACATGTATTACAAATATCGGTAGTACAGTACATTATATCGAGGTGAAGATACACAACATTCCGCTCGGGTGTTCTGCAGTCAGACACTCCTAAAGGTGGTGTTTTAAAGACAGTTGTTTCTTAATAGTAAACACGTGATTTATTAAACATTGAAACAGCTTGAACTTTTATTTAACAGAAATAAAAAAATGATTATACTTTTTAGGATTAGGCATTGTATAGCAAATTCGCAATATATAACACGTTTTAGTCGCTTTTATTCGTTCATTATTAGTTAATTATGTTAAACATAATGCAATAGGCTGTTGATTAATAACATGGAAATACATTCATGAAGTAAACGTGTCCGTTTGAAATAAAAAAATAAAATAAAAAAATAATTATACTTACACTTCATTGTAGATGTTTGACCGTTAATGTTATAAATATTAACAGGAAAATCCAAACAAGTCCAATACTTTTGTCCAATATGAACCGTTTCTTTGGAAATGTTCAGTTCTGAGGTTTCATCTGAAGTGAGTTTTAGTTTTTAGCGTATCTTCGCCTGTTTCCATAGATATTGGAGTTGCTTTGGTAGGCTGTGCCTACACTTTCTGCATGAGCAGGGATAAGATATGTATCAAATGATGCGTGGATGCAACGGCGGGGACTCTCAAGAGCAGAGGCAGGGACACCTTTTATATTTAAAGTAGGCTAAGTATTTGATTTGAAAGAATAGTTTTTAGAAAAATCTGCAAATAAAAAAATTACATTACAGACCAAATTAAACACATTGTGTATACAAACTCGGTAATGACTTTGTATTGCTACTCTCTCTCTCTCACACACATTAATATATATATATATATATATATATATATATATATATATATATATATATATATATATATATATATATATATATATATAATTTTCCCCAGTACTTACAAGCTTAATATGAACATAAATTATTAAATGTAATAAGACTATTGATTTTTTTTTAATCAAATATATAAATAAAATTAAATGTAATAACTAATAAATGTGATTGCGAAAAACTTTTAACTGTAGCAAATCTTATTGATCTGGTACCAACAGTCACATTTCAAACTTTCATTTAGACAAAGGAGCAATAAATTTGAGAAAATGTACTACGTACTAATGTACTACTATCATTTACAGTCCATGGACGGTGGTTTAATGAGACGTTTCAATGACGTTTTTTACCTGTCCCAACTTGCAGACTGGTTTTGCCTAGTAATGCATTGTTTTTTGTTTGTTTTTTTAGTTAAGTATGTTTTTAATAGTAATCCACCTATATGTATTTAACATCTTGTTAATAACGACGACTCTTTAAATAAATACATAAATAAACCGAAGCCTAAATAAGATAACATTTTAGCATACATTTTTTTTCTATAAAAGGTGGTATTTCTTGTCATCTGCGACCTGAAGTTAATCATCAACACATCTATATTTCTGCAAGAGTCAAACAGTTTCAAGAGTGATAAAATGTTCCCTGCTGGTTTACACCTTCCAAATGAGCTGAATTGAAGATGGAATAGTTTCATTCAATTACTAAGTGCACGTACTTGCTTGAAACATCTGAGGAAGAAAAAAAGAGCTGCTGTCGACTAAATTATATATAGAGAGAGAGAGAGAGAGAGAGAGAGAGAGAGAGAGAGAGAGAGAGAGAGAGAGAGAGAGAGAGAGAGAGAGAGAGAGAGAGAGAGAGAAATATCAAGTGGGCCAAGTGTATAGTCAACACCACAGCAACGAATATAATCTCTGATAAAGAGCAGCTACTTAGAAATTCTTACGTCTTCCTATACCCATGAAGAAAACAATAACCAGATTCCATTAAATTATAATTTCCAAAATTCACATCAATTAGCATTCAATTAACTGATGTGTACTGAACACAGTAATGCCGTGATCACATTATGTTCCCCAAGCTTGCTTTTTGCCAGGGCCAAAATGTGGCACTTACATCAGCTAGATAAACCACAGGGTGGGAAGATATACACCAAGCCAATCAACTTTATGCCAGCCCCATACAATGCCTAAAGTATTCTTCAATTCCTGTGCCTGTTTGTCTAAAAATCTGTAGGTTATGAATAATGTATAATCTCTTTATGGCTCGTTTTGCCCAATTTATTTCACTTTAACTGTGAGAAACACATTTTAAAATGAGAGCAATAGGATAGACATCCTAAATGTAATTTTAAAATGAGAGCAATAGGATAGACATCCCAAATGTAACACAAGGCATTATATTTCCTTTATGTTAGAAAATGTACATTTTAACTGGCCATCAGAAATGATAATAAAATACTTTCCAAACTACTATACTACGGGTCAATACAAGGCAAAGTTTAGCTTGCAAAATTAACAGATACTATTAGAAAGGTATATTCTCAAACAATATAAAAATGTGGTATAGTGCTGCTTGGCAGCATAATGAAATGTGAACTGCCACTAGGGGGCAGACATGTAAAAGGTATCAGAATGGTAAAACAGACTGGTTACTAAAAAAAAAACACAATTAGCAGTAAACTATATCTCAGTTGCTAAATACAGTATTAGAATTGTGTGGTCTTTTAATTATGAAACCAAGCAAAGATAATACATATGAACTAGTGTTATTTGCAAACTAATTGTAAGTGAAAATGGTAAACTTTAGTAAACAAACCTCAGACAGCTCACACTGTTACTCAAGCATGTTAACTGAGTATCATTAAAAGTGTCAAAATGAGTGCAAACAACATAAGCAATATTTCACAAACAGCGAGCAGAATACTAGCACGTGTCGCTTCTCTTTCAGGATGCATTTCTAAGATTCTGTTTTAACTGCTGTGCAGGCTTAGGATACATAGTCATATAAAAACAGTAGGATCTGACCAATCAAATTCCTTTAAATACAATTCATTGCTTTGGATCAGCAGTTGAGAGAGCGAGTTACAGCCGAGAGGAAGTTTATATGATGAAAATAGACATTCAGGTATGAGAACAGAGGGTACACCCCCTTCTGCACAATGCTAGTCTTGTTTGAATTCGTCAAAAGGCATGTGCTATACAAGGTATAAAAAACATCTGCATCAGCCTTTGGACCGGTCTGAAGCAGAATGCCACAGGTGACACACTCTCACAATGGAATAGTCATCTCATCACTACAAATGCCACCCTAGGTAAGGGCATCTGCTAAGAAATAAATAATAATCCTTTTTCTCCCTGGTTGATGAGCAGAAACTGAAATATCAAAACAGGTCAGTACTGGTAAGAGCGTTGCTGGATCGAGTTTGAGAATTTGGTGAAAAGAGCCTTCTAGGATTGCACAGTTGTCAAGAAGAATGGCCAGGCTTGTACACGCAATGGTCAAGCCAGAAAGTGTAAAAGCTGTAAATTGCTGTAGTTAAGATTTATTTTATTTTCATATTTACTCTACACTTACTACAGCCAAACTAATATCTCAAACTATAACCAATAGTTACAGGGACCGATCAAGTCTCAGGAGTTATGCAGCGTTGTGTTCTCATTTCATTACAAGTCGTTTGGTTAGTGGTTCTAGAGTGTGCTGTACTTGGTATATATACACTGCAGGTAAGATTCTAACAAGCTTTTATTATTAAAATGTGAAATGTTACAAAACAAATAAGTGAATAAAAATAAGTGTAAAAAATGGATAGAAATAAAACAAACAAATATTGGGGCAATGGTAAACAAAGAGTTTACTGGTAATATTTATTAAATTGCAGTGCTTCTCTTTAAAATAAATATATGGTATAATAATAATATCAAACATACAACAAACAAACAAAAAAAAGCATGAGCATGAAAAGCATGGTATTTGTAACAGAAAAGTACCCTAATGTGATAAAATTGAATACCAATCTTTAGTAATCATAAATCAGAAGTTATTTACAGAACAGCTATCCAAAACATATATACAAAATGCAGCAACTTATATTCAATGAAGTATTCTAAAGCCTTTTTTTTTTTCCTACGATTTGGAAAAAAGATATAACAAAGGAAGACCTTCAGCTTGCTGTAGTTACTGTTATCCTACCTGCTTTTTGGTAATACATACAGCTTAGTTTGGAACAAACAAAGTCTTGGGTTTGTAAATAAGACTGTTGATGGTTTTCCACCCTTTTAAAATACCAAAATATACACATTCTGTCTCCCAAATGCAAGCCTTATGTTGATCAGCAAGCAAGGATAATGTGCAACACTTAATCCATTTTGATCTTGAGGCAAAACATGAAACTGATTTAACCTTAATGCGTCACACACGTCACCTTTGAGAACTGTAAATAATTAGACAACAATCAAAGATTATGCTATTATGAATATATTAAATACTGTCACCCAAAAAGTTAACAGGCACACTCTTCATTACAGAGCATGCTGCTCACTCGGAATAGAAAAAAAATAGACAGAGAACCTATGATTACAATTGCATAATAAAAAAAAACATTAAAACTGTGATCTGAGAGTGCAGCTTCATAGATGAATACCGTGCCCGGTGCAGAAATACCTCTAACAAAAAGTTCTTATTGTAACAAATAACATAACACCTGTTTTTACCCTTTAGACAAGGGATCTCCAACCCAGGTCCTGGAGGGCCGGTGTCCCTCCTGGTTTTTGTTCCAACGGTACCCTAAATTGCTTAATTGGTCCAATTAATTAATTTAGTGTACAGTTAGAACAAAAACCAGGAGAGACACCGGCCCTCCAGGTCCAGGGTTGGAGATACCTGCTTTAGACCATACATGGGTTTATAAAGTAAAAATAAAGGTTTGTACCAATTTACCTGTCAAAGGTTTCAGCTTCCACCACCCCCTCTTATTAAGGAGCTTTTTTCTTTTTATTATATTCCCATGATTCTGTGCAACCAGTGCTTTGATCTTGAATACAATAAACCAGTCTTCTATATTAAAAGCAAATACAACTAGACAAACAGTAACACAGTAAATGAATGCCTATAGTGGATTTCTCAGGGTTTTTTCTCTTTAAAATAGTAAAATGTTTCCGAGCAGCATGTTTTGAGAGAAGTTGGGAGACACATTGGTGGTATATTATCTGATGATTTGCATTATGTGATGTCAGTATTATATCGTAAAGAACAAGTGTAGTGTTTTCGCTCCAGCCATTAAAAGGAATCTATGTCCACTCCATAGTTTCCTGGTTCAGGGTAGAGGATACAGAATCCCTGATTCAAGTTTCCTGCCTCCAAAGATTTTCCTGTCGCTTCAAGAGTGGATCCGCAAATAAATACACTCCACAACTAGTGCCAAACAATACTTCAAGTAAAAAGAAATCCACTGGTTAGAAAATGTGCCACATGCAGAGTCCATTTTGTTTAAAAAACCTGAACAGACAGCACCAAGATCCAGCTTACTTCTGTTTCTCCAAAGACAATTTGAGATACCAAAATAATACTCTTTCACAACAATAAGAATCTCAGGTTCCCTCACAGCATTTACTGTGTCCCATTTGTAAGTTAGATCTGAAAACCAAGCAGTCTTTTAAAGTTTCTACTGGAAAATATATACTGCTGATGTCGACGCGTTCTGTCCAGGACGAAAGCAAATAGTTTCCCTCCAGAATCATCCTTCATTTCCCAGATTTCTTTGGCACAGACGGTCGCTTGACTTGCCATAGATGGTTGTGAATGGTGAGAGCATCCACACTGACGGACACGGTCTTGGCAGGGATCACGTTAAACTGTTTCCGGTCAGAGCTGTATTTGTAAAGCTTGTCGATCATTTTCTTGCTGATGCTCTTTGGCCCAGTGCCTGTCACCTTGTGGATCTCTTCAGTATCAGGGAAGTAGGAATAAAGTGAACGGAACATACAGCCAGCATCGCGGAAGAGGATCATTAGGTGATTGGATTCGCACTTCTCAATTACCTGAAAAGAGAAATACAACTTTATTACCTTAAATGTTAAGAAAACATCTTCTTTGTAACACGTACAAATATTCTACTAAAATTATAACAATTCCATATCCATATACAAACTAACGGCAACTTTGCTGTACTAGTTTATTCTCAATCCATTATGCTTTAATACAATTGTATTTATTTACTGTTTTACAGCAGCAAAACTGGATTGAGCTGCAATGAGTATTTCTTATAGGTCACATAACAGATTTGCAGTTAGTTTTCTGAGTTTACACTGTAAAGTTCCAATATGAAATCCATACCTCCAAAATTGAATTCTTGTGTGGTTCATTGACTTTTCCAGCTAAGCAGCAATGTGAAATAGCATTGTGGATAATTGTTTTGTTTGATTTTGCACTGGGTTCCTTGAATAATTTTGGCCCTGCACAAAAAAAAGTTTAAATTAGCTCTAATTAACTGAACAGCATCTCAAAATAGCCATCTAACATGATCTTAATTTTACTAAGAGTAGTTCTGTCATTTTTTATAAATAATGGAACAACAACTTGAAAAACCATTACAGTATATACTATACTTGGCAAATATAAATATTTAAAGAATTAACTGCTAATCAATAAATCAAAGCACTTGAAGAAAATGGGTTTGTACCAGTGTATTCAGCCACAGATGCAACTGAGGATGCTGTCGATGCATTCTCCCAGTCTCGCTCAGTGTTTCTGCTGGCATTTCTGCTCAGCCCAGGGAATGATTCCACGGACTCCCCCCTACAAGCAAAAGTAACAGTTATAGGTTTTAGCTTGTGAAGAAATGCTATTTATCTGATTGAGTTGTGATTTATTGGTCGTTGTTGCATCTCTAGGACTATTTGTTGTATTTACTTGAAACTTCAAAAGGCATAAGCGACAGCATTGGGGAATTTGTCAAGTTACTTTGACTTCACCTCCTATCCAATAGGGCTGGAAACAATTTTACTGACCCTTTGTATAGAGATGTGCCAATTAGACTTTAGAGATAATCATAAGTGGTCATCTTTATATGTACATGAGGATGGGCCGACAGAACTCTTGACAGTACACAGAGTATAAAACATACTTTTCAATTATTCCCAAAAAACAAGAAACCAGCCAACTTCAAACCTTGATAGAAAAAAAACCCTGCAAACTGGGATGAGTGTAAGGAAGTGCAAAACATACAGTTAAGTTGGAGCACACACGTTTCCCCAATCTCACTATGGAAAGATTACATCAATGTGAAATGTATACTTCAGGATTTGCAGCTAATTTCAGACAGTAGAAAATGTACTCAAAACAAAAACTTACCGCTGAGATGCAGCCCCACCAGAGTGAACACTCTCAGCTTCAGTGGTAGCTGCTGAAGCCAAAGACAGACTGGAGCCAGACTGGGCACTGCTCAAGTTATCAGCTGAAAAAGGAGCAACGTTTAAGCAGTTGGAAAGATCAAGACATTTCTCAAACAGCATGTCTGACAAAGCACATATTGCAAAAGGTAAACGGATCAAGATCATGTACAAAAGAAAAAAAATGTGACAGGAATTTCTTCGTAGATGTTTAATTGCATAACAAAGTTACTCACATAGTGTTGCAGAGTGTCTGCAGAAATTATTTTACAATAAAGAAATTACTAGGGATACACTGATAAAGACTTTCAGGGCAGATACCGATAGCCGATAGTCATCTACCCATATTGGCCGATACCGATAATAATAGATAGTACAGGTAAGCTATTGTACTACTAGAACAAGGCAAAAGGCCTGTATGTAAACTGTTTTATAATTATAAATGTTAAAAAATGAACAGATATCGTTTACATGTATTTATGACAAAAATGAACAGGTTTTGTTTACTAGTTGCATTTACTTCAGAAAATGAATCCAAAGAATAAAGTTGTATTATATTGTGTGCTTGTAGCAATTTATACATTTATTTTACAACACAGGTCACACAAAAATAACACTTTGCATTTATACTAATAAAAACACTTCTGTAGAGTGTGACATTAACTTTTATAGCCACTTGCTGTCAATCACCTATACTGTACAATAGAAAAGAAATGTAGCCTACACAATGTCAACTACAAAAACGTTAAATTCATGCATACACTGCTTAAATGCAGCACAAACCCCCCCCCCCCCCCCCCCAAAAAAAACCAAAACAACTCGTCAAATATTAAAATTTCTGGTTACAAAATTCAATCAAACTCAAAAAAACAATGCAGATTAAGCAAGATAAACACAAATTACAAAATGCCATTTTTAAGTACATTGTGTAATAATAATAATAATAATAATAATAATAATAATAATAATAATAATAATAATAATAATAATAATAATGTAACGACCTGACAGTCTGCACTAAGAGGCCTTGTTTTGCTGTTCGGACGCAGAGTGTTGAGCAGCACGGGGCAGGCGAACACTCAAGTCTTAAACATTCGAAGAAGAGAGCTTGCTTGCTTTTTTTTTTTTTTGTATCAGAATAATATTCTACTCGCAGTTCATCGTTGGATTTAATGTAGCATCAAGTCTGTTCTGCTGCACACAGCTCACTATCCTATTGTTGTCTTCAGATATGTAAAAAAATAAAATAAAAATCCGGTTGATCGCACGTTGCACAGCACTGGGAAAATGACTGTCTCAGTGTTCTTGCATCATTAGTATAGTAAGCACGCCTGACCAAACATTCAGTTGTGCGCTGGAAGAAATTCAAGCACGAATATCGGTGCACATTAAAATCAGCTAAAATAACAAAAACTACCGATCGTTTTTTTTTTTCCTTATATCGGTACCATGCCAATAGGCTACTGATTACTGGTGCACCTCTAGAAATTACTTTTGTAAATTCCCAGAATATTATTTCTGTTATTAATGTATGAACAGGGATATTACAGTTTATTTTGCATTTAAAAAGAACAAAAAACATCCTTCTTTAATTTTGTAGTTAGAAACAGTCCCCCATCTACAACACAGTTTGTTTTGTGTGATTTTCTCTCTCCTCATTTCAGTTGGGGGTCCCTATTCAATATCACTTTTGAAAGAGATGCCCAGACAAGTGTGAGAACCTCTGCATGCAAAAGTCAATACGTATGTGCTACAGCGTGGCCTGATTTTCACATTTCAGTCTGTGTATTTATAGATGGCAAGAATGTATTAACCCTTTGCATCCAACACCATTTTTTCATTTATGACCAATGGTACCAGTACTTGAAAATATCATTCACCTCCCCAAATGTCACCGGGACTCCGGCAGGCAGTCGGGATTTGTTTTCTGCGAGGTATTCCTGTGTATAAGATAAAAGGAAAACTGAACACAATTCTGAATCTACTTTACAAACAGTGGGACTGAAACAAAAAGTGCCCTTCCAGCTCCAGTGGGAACTTTAAACCAATACATTGTTCCAAAGAAAACAAACAAGGCATGCCATGAATATACATATCCCCATGCCAAGGATATAATCATACAGGTAGCTGTACCATCACATACATCCATAGCATGTTAAATATCATACTGAATGTCTATGCAGACATTCTCCCCCTAAACACTCCTACTTTATCACACTCCTGTGATAAAGTAGGTCAGAAATACCCATGCAAGTTTTCATCAATCTTGGGCAAGCAGTTCTGAAAATACAGCATTCATTAGTCCAGAAGCCTCAAACCATGCAAAAGTGGGATGAAGAGAGGATGTGTGACGCAAGGAAAGCAAAGTTTGTTATAGTTATCGTAACAGTTTTAAATAAATGTTTAGATGCATTTTCAATGTGTAGCAGAAACTAATAGCCAGTGTGTAGATGGTTACTGCAGGCTTGCGTGGCTTGCTTGTGTTCACTATTCCTTGGATGATGTGTTAGTTAGAAACAAGTTCCAGAAGAATACAAGGATGAAAACTTCTATGTACGTCTGACATAAATAAACACGAACGGTAGTAACGTACATCTCACCACAGCTCTAAATACAAAAAATCAGAGCATTCATAACAAAGATCCCCATGACAGGTTTCTCCATAGATCTCCTGACGGATATCCAATTGTGATAAATTGTAGGTAGAACATTTGTTTAAGTTGTTTTCTAGATCCAAGTAAAGGTGTAACATACGTACGTCTAGTATCTGCTTATACGTCCAAGATTCTAATATTCACAACAACAAAAAAAAGTCCCCAAAAAATGCTGTGTCATCACAATTATAACTCCATGCATACATTTTAAAACACAAATACACCACCTCCTTTTAAAATTAAATGGTAGGATGCAAAGGGTTAGTAACAACACTAATGCCATGTTATTACTTTTAGATCTACTGGAGGAGAAAACAGTGAGCTCAGGGAGTGTATTTTTTGCAACAGCCCAGATAATCCTGTCAATTGCTCTCGATGAAAGTGAGTGAATTTGAACAAACATCAAGAACAAAACTTTTCAGCCTTTTCAGATCTTAAAACGCAATGCTTACGGGTAGAAGAGCACTTGGACGGAGTATCGCTGTAGGTTTCTTCCCGGTGGACAGATTTGGGCCTCTGCTTCTTGGGTTTTGTTTTGAGTTTCCCCTGTCCCTGCTCCTCAATTATCTCCTGTTGTTTCCGTCGCAGGTACTCCTGTTTGATTAGCTCTCTCCGGGCCTTCTCCTCTTCCTTACGAATTCGGTCTTCCTCTGCTTTGCGCCTTGAAAAAACAATAGTAGTGTTAAAAAGCTAATAAGCTTAACAAATCCTATCACCTAATCTGATTTAACTTTTATTTACACTTGTATGCACAATGAATGCTGTAGCTCAGATTCAAGTTTATTGGGTTATTTTTTGTTGAAAAATAGATTAGGAAGGCATCCAATACCTCGCCTCCTCGCGTTTCTGTTCAATCTCTGCCTCGAGCAGATGCTTTCTCAGACGAGCCTCCTCAGCCTTACGCTGCTGTTTCAGGAGGAAGGCAGCACGTTTTTTTGCCAGCTCATCTTCAGCTTTCTGCTCGTCCTGCAATTCAAAAGTTACATTTTAAGCACACATTTTTATACAGACAATTCCATTCATCAACCCTGTTTAACACCTCACAAAAATACTTTGTCTTTCAACACAGTAGGAAAAATAACTACTAAAACGCAGTTGTTAACTGGTCCTAGTCTTAGACATGTAAGACAGATATATTTACTATTTAACTGGTTATCTTTTTGCTAACTGATGGAAAAAAAAATAATAAAAAATGTGTTTCGATGCCTAAACCTTATCCCCTATTTCATCAACTGATTTTAGCATTTTTGTTCTGTTTGGTCATCTGAAAGACAATAGATTAATCTTATACTCCTTTTCCATTGGCACATCCGACCTGTGAGGGCTCTCGATGCTCTCGCGCATCTTTTTTTTTTTTTTTTTTTTTTTTTTTTTAATAGAGTTATGACACCCAAACAAAAAACTAGAAAAAACAACAACTATCCTTAAACAGGATATCTTTGGCAAATCATGTTTTTATAACCTTCTTTTTTCCGCTTCAAGTCAACTAACTGAACTTTAGTAAGTCGATATAAATCAGTAAAATGTGTGGATTATAAAGACATTCCTAAATATATTTACAAAATATAGCAATAAAAGATACAGTTGTACCATTGGTCTATTAATTTTTTAACACCATTTGTTTGCGCATCTTTTAGCAAACTGAGTTAATTAATAACAATAATTAATAATAACAACTGTCTTTCGTTGCGTGAGACAGTCAGTAGCACGGCTCGGCTGTGTAGTGGAAAAACAACCCAGGCTCCCCTTAACCGCACCGTGATCCTCACACATCAGATGAGGAACAGAAAATAGCATATAAAGCATAGAAATACTTTACCTTAAAGAAGAATCCCAAAACAGACTTCTGGTCTCCCTCGCCCAACGTGTCTGCTGATGTGTCCTGAATTTCAAAGCTCCCTTCTTCAGTCGGTGCCTTCAAGTCAGAAAGATCCACTTCAATGAGTTGAGTTTTACTTTTCGATGACTCTTCAAAAGGAATGTTCTCCTTCCCAGAACCATCAGAAGAGTTTAACTCTGCTTCTTTTAGGTGATTAGCTTGACATTCATTATACTCTTGCTCTGAAACATTGTTAGTATCTTTAGAAGTAGAAAGTACAAACGTCCGCTGGTTGGCCTCCTCATGCAGCCTGAAGCTTGACGAAGACCTTGGCGAGCCCTTTTCTAAAGTACCACTTCTTGATTCCACAGGAATACCGCTGATAGGACTTGCATCTTCTGGCTCAGCTTTAGCTGTTCTGTTACCTGGGAACGGTCTTAAATGAGGAAGAGTTTCTATGCTTTGAGTTGGTGTGATAATACGAGGGGCACTCTGCTGTTTTTCTTTTGACAATTTTAGGTCTGTCGGCTTTGAACGTGGACTCCGGCCCAGACCAAAACGAGGCGGTTTACGGACTGTCCCATTTCCCGTTGGTGAAAGTGGTTCCACAAAATGCACAGCTGGCCTGATTTTTTGCTCAGGTGGGTTACTTTTACCATTGGGGGATGTTGTGGTAGGAGACTGAACATTTTGTTTCATCAGTAGATCCTGCTGTAGGGAAAGCTGCATCATTTGCTGTTGAATGGTGCTTATAGCATTATTCAACATGTCAATTGAGCGGTTGCATTCATTCACGTCAATTTCAGAACCACTGTCATCCAACAAGATTGTGGAATTTAACTTATTGTCTGTATCCAGCACAGTAGGCGGCGTTGGAGATTCTCTCGCCCATTTCACTGTACTTCTGCTTTCCTGCATATCCTTTTCTTTGGGCACTTCTTGGGGATGGTGAAGGCTGTTGTTTGAGGAAACTTCTTCAGCTCTAGACTGTTGCGCAGACAAAATAAAGCTTTCCCCATTGACCTTTGGGTCCTCTTTCGAAAGGTAATCTGGTTTTAAGGGCTGAGGAATACTTTCAGTTTTCCCTTTCTTCACAACATGCAAAAAGGCTGCTTTGCCCAACTTTAGCCTTTGTCTTGCAGACAAGGCTTCCATTTTCTTTTTCTGGGTCTCTATCGCTCTTCTTTTCTCCTCCAACTGCATGTGAAGCTGTACTAGCTCGGAAGCTAGAACGTGGACATTGTCTTTGCTCTGCCTGGTAGGGCTCTGATCTCGTTTCTGTCTCCATGTGGTCAAGGGTACAGGACCACATTCGGAGCCATCTGGGGTAGTCTTTTGTGAGCTACTTGTGCTCGACTTAGCCTCATGGCTGTTAATTCTTTGAAGTTTACGCTCTGCAAAGCTTGTCATCTTGATGCTCCCGCTTGCCATGGATACACTACTGGCCTGGGAGATGGTACTGAGGCAAGGACTTGAGCGGCCACTTCCTCCGTCTTTGTCCTCATGTTCCTTTACCTTCATATCTTCTTGTAACTTTGCCGATTCTTCTTCACCAAAGTATTTCCTTCTAACCGGCTGGATCTCATTAGCTACCTCCAAGTCCTGATCAACTTCATCCATATCAAGAACTTCTGAATCCGAGTCTTGCCTCACTTCCCATGTAGATTCAGGCATACACAATGGGCTACCACTTCCAATGCTTTCTGTAGCTTTTTCTTCAGATTCAGAACAATGAAGGAAGAATCCTCCACTCTGCTCCCCAGGTGCAGGATCAACACTGCTTGTGGCCAGCGGTCTAAAAGGCCCAAATGCACTCTCCATTGGGAGTTGCACAGATTCTGTAAGAGTTGAGTCTGTAACGTTGGTAAAGTCAGAGCTGGAAATAGGTGTGAAAGTACGGTTTAGATCTGGATCTGCACTATTCATAACTTTTGTTCGTGTCGAAGGCAAATTTCCATCAACCAGCCTCTTGGAAGCGGCGCCCTTGTGTCTCCCTTCTCCACTTTCCTGCTCTTTGTTGACATTCACAGACTTCTCTTTTGCTGGTTTTAAGGCCGCAGGCATCAATGGTTCCAAGAAAAAGGAACTAGGTTGTGAGGAACTTTCATCCTGTACCCTAGGTGACCTGGCTGTCGTGGCCCTTGATGAGATGCTCTGCAGCTCAAGGTCCCCTTGGTATGGAAGACGGTTGTTTATTCTCTCCTCAGATCTTATGATAGCTATGAGTTCTTCTTCCTCCTCATCCTCTATACTGACATTCCTAAGCAAGCCTTGTCCATTGACCTTTCTGAGGCCAGTTTGTGGCTGATGTTTCGGTGTTAGGTTGATCACGTTGGAAGCCAGGCTATCTTTGCTGATTGACCTGGCGAGACTGACATTGTCACCAGAGGCGATATCTATGTCACTGTCGGTTGCATAATGAAGAGCATATGGTGTAGGTTGGGAGGCAGGTCTATAAAGAAAATGACAGAAAAACACTCAGTGAGAATTAAAAGGTCGGACTTGGATTTAATTGTGCAAATTTAAATCTAAAGCTATATCCTATAAAACCTGTTGATATTGTATTAAAGCTTACCATACAGTGTCAATTTAGTTTAATTACTACCAGCATAAATTACATATGCACAAAAAAACTCAAAGAATGGCACATATCAGTACTTCACAGCAGTTTGCCAAACATGCCTTCTTTAAAATAGGAATATAAACTAAACAGGGCACAACAATACTGTTATAGACTCTTCTTCAGCGAGCAAAAGGTTGCCATTGTTCAAATTTGGCACACACAGCTTTCACTGTGTGCCAAGACAATTAATAGAAGGCTGGCACTGTACCTCTGTTTCTTCTCTGGCCATGCTACCACTGAACCCCTTGGCTGTCCATCATCTCGAGTGAGCGAGTTGGAACGATGGCGAAGACCTAATTTAAACAAAGGGGGAAAAAAAACAAAAAACAGCTGTCTCAAAAAGAGTCTAAAAAGTCAGGGTCTAACAATACCAGACTTAGCAAAGCTTGGATTTAAATTAGTGCACCATTACACTGGATGCATTATTATGAGAACATTTTAACAGCTATTACAATTGATTACAATATCTAATGATTTCTTCCTCCTAGTGTACATGCTTCACCTACCCATTACTAATACTGCAGGTGGCAGCAAAAGCAGGTACTGTTGCATAGAGTAATGTTCTGCAGAGGCATCATAGATGATGTATTTTAAATATGGTAAATGTGAATACTTTGATTTAACAAGACACACATCTATGAGGCATAGATCAAGGCTGCATTAAGCACCAAACCCTGTATCAATCTTGGAAGGACTGATGTGTCAGCTTAGAGCTTACCTGGACTATCCTCTCCCTGCAAGGATTTCTGTTGCTTCTGCCTTAGAGGTAGCAATGGATGCGACAGACTATATGATGGACTTCCCTTACTACTGAAAATAAAAAAAGAAAGATTTTATATTTTATCTTCTTAACATTGAGAAATACATACAATTAGTATACCAGTGCTAACAAACAAGACATATACACACTTTAATATATGTTTATATTGGGGAGAAACACACATACTGACCAAGATTGGATTTACACTAAAAAAAATGTTAATTTTGAAAAACCAGATGTGAAGGGAAATAATCCACAACACAACTTACAAGAAACTATATGTGTTAAAAATAAATAGAACATAGCCCTGTTTACACTATCTGTTCAAAAGTTTACAACTTATACTTCCGCTACTATGCAAAGGGTTTTGTTTTTCTAATAGCTGTAATGATGTAAAAAGAATTGGAGCCAATTTGGTAAGAATTTCATGCATAACTATTATAAAAGCCTGCTGATCTGCTGGTTTGGTATTTGGTGCCCACAAATTAAGGCCAGTTATCAGATGTAAATTACAGTATAAAATAAAAAAAATCCTGGTAAAATGATCACGAAAGGCTTTTAGAAGCAAACATGACAAGATTTTACTCCTATTATTTTCATCAAATACTTTTGTACATCATCCATACAAACTACTAAATGGCAGAAACAAACAAAAAAAACATTCAAGGAGATTCAAGGCACAGCTGTTTCCCTGCCGCTAATATTTTCTATGGAAAATGTATCAATGTTGATTAAGCAGAGTGCACCAAAAGATCACCATTTACCAAACAGTGGAGTTGCACTGAAACAAGGACAGACTTACAGCAACTCAGACTCTTCAGGGTGCAGGTAGTACCTGCTACTGACTTCGGGGCTGCTCTGAATTGGAGGCAGCAGTGGTGTTTCTGCTGGACTGGCCATGCCGGCCGGGCTCACCATGAAACTGCGTTTGGTTGCGTTTGAGATGGGAACAGGAGGACGGGTACTCTTTGACTGCTGCATTGCTCTCGCTGTTCCAGGAAATACAATGGACAGTGTCAACTCTAAAAAATGTAAATGATCCAAAACAACGCTAAAACTAGAAACACATAGTAGGGAAGATTAAAATATATAACAGGGTACTACTTGAAACCGGTGGCTCGAAATCATCGGTGGCACAAAGCATTTCAAATATGCAACACCCCTATTTGATCTCTGGTATCACCTAGCTAGCATAATCCCAAAGCTTGGTTAATCTTACCATCTTTAATTTCTTGAAAGTCCCTTGGCTGCACAAAGTCAGGCTTGACAATTTCAAACCACCAGAACAGTTCAGCAATGAAGACCATAACATTATGCTAAAAGAAACAAGATCAAAATATGTTAGATATTCTGAAGATCTTAACATTTACATCAAATACTGGAAATAAACGGGAATTGATAACTTCAATCCCTTACCTTCAGCCCTAAAGGAGCATACAACATATCCTCTGTAGTGAGATAAAAACCTTTGTTGAGATACTCATTAGCAAACTCTTTCAGCAGCTGAATATTGTATAGGCTGTCTGCTATAGAGGTCACTTCCTTCAAACATATATCTGAAAAAAAAAGAAAACAAGTGACATTAAGATTACATGGAAAGCAGACAGAAGTGGTTTAGAAACATTCAGCAATGTACAAAAACAGCAATAAGCAAAAAGGTAGTCCTACATTTGTTTGCAAACAATATATAGTAGACACCAGTTGGACAACAAATTCTGCTATGTGAAGCACACGCATTTATGCATATGGTTATAAAAATGAATATCCTGAAATCCACAAAAAGACTTGATTCCAGTCTCATTACAATGGCTTCTAAACAGGGTCTGTAAGGAGGTTAAACCCGTACCATCGAGTTTCATGAGTTCAGGACAGTAGTAGTGTATAACAGCTAAAAGCGCAGCACCATCACACACGTCCTTCACAAGGTCTTCTAGTAAAGGAAAGTATGGTAACTGCCTGCTGGAAAGTTGGTCCCTCCGATAACGCACCTTAAAAGAGGATTGAGAATCAGGAAAAAAGGCCTACGTTGTTTGTACTGTATGTAATTAATTATTTAGACTATACACACATGTTTTGGTTTTATGAAGACAATGGGAACCTAGATGACATTCATTATTGCATAGTATCTGTAGATGATTGTCTGGTGTTGGTCGCTGCCAAATGCAACTAAGTGTTGGCTAAATGCTTTAAAGATCAGCTTTTAGTCAACAAGATGAAATTACAGGCTGAAGGGTTAATTATAAAACAATACTTATTAACCCTTCCTTTCCTCAAGTGACAGATTTTGTTTTATTACAAGTTTAAAACAGTCTAAACCCTTCACATGATTGGGCTACCTGCTGTGCTGGGGTTTATGACAAGTGCATTACAACCTGGGACACAAGAGAGACTAAATAATGTCCAATACATTCAACTAACCAGCATAGTGAAAAACCCTCAATTGGTATGCCTGGGGATAAGCTAGGGTAAACTCAGAGCACATTGCAACTCAGTAGCATAACATAGATTTGAAAATAAGGGTCCGATTTTTTTTAATTGTATATACCAAGAAGAAAAAACTAGGCAACTACTTTTGTTTCTACCGGTTAAATATGGAGCATACTGTACCACACAAGCATATTCCAATGGCTCCAACATGCAATGAGCTAGGGCATGCATTAAATCAGGCTAACAGAGAC
Source organism: Acipenser ruthenus (assembly GCF_902713425.1). NCBI lineage: Eukaryota > Metazoa > Chordata > Actinopteri > Acipenseriformes > Acipenseridae > Acipenser > Acipenser ruthenus. The sequence goes on from NC_081219.1 coordinate 9,614,263, forward strand.
AGGGGAAATAATGAGAGACAGACAGTGTAGTCAGTGTTTTAGAGTTATAAATGGTTACAACAAACTAGGTTTGATATTGGGGATGGGAGAAACACATAGAAAGCAACAAAGTGATTTAAATTCATCTGTCCTTATACTGTACAAAGCCCGCAACCAACTGTTCTTGGAATATGTAATAGCTTTTGCTGAAAGTATGCATTGTTTGAATGTGTGACAAATATTCTTGTGACTTCCCACTTTATTCAGTTCGACACAATGTAAAAAAGATTGATCAGGCAGCTGAATGCAACAGCAGGACAAATGAAAAGACAGAAGGGCTGTCTTTTCTGAATGCAGTGGCTCATACAATATTACAGTATTTAAAATCATGGCATAATGAACAACTATGTTTGACTTCCAATATATTCCATAATAAAAAACTTTCACAAGTCACTTCCAGATTGAAAACGTCACAATATGAATTTGACAAATTGCACCCTGATGTAATTTGACACAAGGTTTATACAATTACGGGTTATTCTCTACCACTTGAAAGCTACTGTGAGCATGCAGGAAATTTTCAAATGTCCTGCATGCAACATGTTGGAAATCTAAGTACACTGGTGGAAACTGCCTTGAAAACACAGGAAAAAGATCTAGTAGTAAACTTACAGGTACTAGTTTCCAATACCATTTGGAAGGAGACTATCCAAGTAGCAGGGAAAGGAGTTAGGAAAAGGAAACAAACAGGAAAAGCAGCAGAAAAAGTCAGATGCATTCGACGGGACCATACAACACTACAGTACCAGGTTAAAAAAATGTACTATATGAACCTAAAAAGGGTTAATCATCCAGTAATAAACATGAATAATCCACTGGATTGAATCTGAAATGGATTGTCAATTACAGATCTGGGTCAAAGTCAAGAACATGCACATCATTAATATGTTAGGTTATATGAATATTTTAGGTATAGTTGGGGAGGTCACATGCTATTAAAATGATTTCTCTGGAAGGTTTTGTGATTAAAACAAAGCACATGTGTCAATGATAGAAACTCTGTTTTCAGTCTTGTTTTCATTAAACTAAAGTTACTACAAAGAAAACAATTAAAGTAAAAGGAGATTTAAAGCGCATGTCTCGAGTGATGATTGTACAAATAGTCAAATCCTCTGGGTGGATTCCTCAACCCTCTCCTTACTTTTTGATGACTTGGAGACTCCAGAAGCTGCTGTTTCAGTTTTAGTTCTTTCTCAGTGATTTCTCTCATTTTCAGGTTTACCTAAATCAGATAAAATAGTAAGCCTGTTACCCTCCATTATATCTGTTAGTGATTTGTGAATTCTGGAAGACAGCTGTGTAAAATCTTCCATATAACAGTGAGCCTTTACAAAGAAAAATAAACAATTCAGTGTTACTACTATATTTTCAAGGAGACCCATTTTTAACAGCCAAGTAGAAATAAACTATGAGGAGCACTTAACAAAATGATCAATGACCAAATAAGAGACATTTGATTCATAAAACCCGATGCATGTGCTGTGAGAATGATTGTGAAACAGGTAGAAAATCGGGAGCAAAGAGCATGCTAACTGCTAGAATATTTTGTGAAACTACCACACGGAGTGGTCACGCCTGGGGTCAGAAACCTCTGTAATTCATCATCAATATTCCCAAGTGGAATTTTACTCTAAACAGAACTCTATACCATTACTCAAAATCACAAGCTTGAATGAGATGAAGGGAATATTTTTACCTTATTTATCCAGAAGACCATTGCATCCTCAAGGTCAAAAGGAAGCTCCTTCGAGGCACTAAATGTTGAGAAACGTTTAACACTGGCGACAACCTTTTCAATGCTGATCATTTCCACTGTGTAGGCCATCATTAGGGCATCAATCATTGGCATGTGAGCACTCTGAAGAGACAGGATTACAAACATTACTGGTTAAAACACAAATCACTCTGTTGCAACAACAATCTATCAGCCAATCTTCATACTGAAAAAATGACCCTGCTTCTGAGTCTTCAGACAATTGAATGCCATTTTGATGTGGTAATATACATTTGAAAGATTTCTCTTGCTGGGAATTGCAATTCCGTGAAACATTTTCAAAAGGAGATCTGTAATCCTAAGGTTCACTATGCTTCATTTACAAATAAAACGAATGCATACTGACAGAACACAAAGTGTTACATCGTACCAAAACTGATTTTATGTAAAAGAAAGAAAAGCAACATTCAGAGCTGAAGTCTTTGTGTTGGTCCTTGATGTAGAACATTCCTTGCACAATATTACTCAATACAATAGAACATCCTGAATGTAATATTACATACTAGAAAAGCAACTAATCCACACATTGGAGTGTGAATAAAGGCCTTGCAATGTGCTAGGCATAAACTTTCATACTGAAAAAAATACAAAGGGTAATTTGGCAAAAAATAAATATTCAGGGTATTTTTTTACTAAATTCGGTCACCCTGTCAACTGGATTTCATATAACATGTCGTCCACGGGTGAAGCGAACATTTAATCAATGCATTTTTAAATGCTAAAATTAGTATTCTTTCAGAAACTGAGATTTTCACAGAGAATTGGATATTAGTATTACACGCCACTGGTTCTAATTCATGGAAATTGTGAAATCCATGCTTACTGTGATAAAATACAGCCTTAGTGATACAACTGCACAAATAACAGAGGTCGCGCTAGCTTTTCTGTTCATGGGTTCCTTTAACACACATGCCCAAAATTTTCAAATGGTGGAAATAGAGTTTAGTTTGAGCAGGGCAATTACAGTCCCTCTGACTAGCCAATCAAAACCATCACCACATATTTCAGAAGCCAAAGTAGGTGCTTGCATGCACATCTCATTACCCCTTTCCTAGCTGGAAAACACTGTCAGATTTAAAACAACTGGTAGTCAGAAGGCATCTGGAAAGCTCTTGTAGGCACAGACTACAAAGAACATCCTGCCTGCCCTGCTGCACGTTCATATCTTCCTCAATCTACAGTGTGTGTTTGGCCTCCTATTGAAAACAACTGCTCATATTTTGGAATGTTTAAGAAACATAAGCAACTGATATTGTAGAGTTACCAAATACACCGGGAATGTCTGAAGCAGAAGCTTAGCCTTAGCTAAAAGTAAAATCCTCTGTTTATTAAACATTCACATAACATATTACTGTAAAACTGTATTCAGATAAAGTGTGGATACAGTACTGTAAAGAAAGAATATAATGCTTTTCTGCAGTTAATAAGCGATTAGGCCACTATTGTACCCATGTTTAATATGTTGAGCAGAGTTGAGTTGTGTGATGTCAGTGAACGGTGACAGTGAAAACAACGCCCTGTTAAAAGCACACCAGACAAACTGGTCCACCAATGTCAGTAATCACAATGCCTTCATTATATTTCTGCAGAAAGGTTCAATTGAATAGAAACAAACACTTAAAAAGATGTTTAAGCATTTAACAAAAGCAGTCATTATTATTATTATTATTATTAATTTCTTAGCAGACGCCCTTATCCAGGGCGACTTACAATTGTTACAAGATATCACATTATTTTTACATACAATTACCCATTTTACAGTTGGGTTTTTACTGGAGCAATCTAGGTAAAGTACCTTGCTCAAGGGTACAGCAGCAGTGTCCCCACTGGGGATTGAACCCACAACCCTCCGGTCAAGAGTTCAGAGCCCTAACCACTACTCCACACTGCTGCCCTTACCATTACCTGGAGTATCAATTTACAAGAACTCACAATCTCTTAGGCACAATGTCATATGCACTTACTGTACAGTAGACATGTAGTTTTAGAATGTACACAATATGTTTCACATAGGATTTCCGACATTGGAAGTGAAAAACCCTCCCACTGGTAATCAGTGTAATGTACAGTAGGTGAGAAGCTACTGGGTCAGAGATTGTATCCATGGCAGCAGCTACTGTAGGCTATGTAAGAGTATTAAACCCAACAGCAACCACTAAATTCATTAAAGCTTTAGTAGCTTCTGTGGTTATTGTTTTGTAAGCCTGGGACTGATTTGCCCTGATAGACCCTAATGGAATTCCCAATGTCCCAATATGTGGGCGATTTAGACAAACAGAGTCCTGCTATTGTACTGTTGTTTTTACCATAATAAAAGGGGGGAAAGCCCATGCATTAAACATACACTTAAAAGCCTAATTCCATAGTGAAAGTGAAAATAACATCTCAAGCAATGACAAACCAACAACCCACTTCAGGGTCCCCTGGCGTTGTTTTACCCAAAAATGTCAATACCATCACATAAGCACACGCTGGGTGCTCTAATCAAATCCAGATCTCATTTTCTTTATTTAAAAAAAAAAAAAAAAAAAGAATGTTGGAATACAAAGGAATAGCTTACTGTAGATGAACAGCTGCACAATTAATTACTTTAATTTCTGCACGTGAGCATTTTTTCTTCTTAGTACCAGAAATCTTGCAGCCCAAATTGTAAAGCAAAGCCTTCTAAATTGACTCAGTTGTTTCCATTACTAAACCCCCCCCCCCCCCCCAATTCCTAACTCCCACTGGCTCACTATGTACTGCACACAAAATACTCTCAGGTTATCACATGCCAATTTGAATTAGAAAACGAATTAAGAAAAAGATGCATGTCAGCAGGAGAGTAATTCTGTACCACACCCAGTATCTTTTGAAACAGGCAGGGCAAACCAAAAGTCATTGTGTGAGAATGACAAAGGCCAAATAGGGCTGCAAAAGCAGTCAACTCCCTGGCTGCTCATCCAAAAGGCCAGTGCCCTCTGCACAATTCCAGGCTTATAATACATCAGACAGGCTCTACCCATCTGTTCAGTCACATCACAGGGGGTCGAAACTACACAGCACAGACCACCTGTTATTTACATGCTTCAGTCCCAGTTTCACTAACAAGAGTCTAGACTAACCAGTGAGCTCAGAAATGTACCCTCCACTGTTCTTAATCAGCAGCCACAAATGTTCACTTTTTTGGTGACCAATTCATTCAGGTATCACTGCAACATGGAATAAAATGAAATGGAGTGCTCCCTCGTTATCAGGTGGCTTTCATTAGGCAGTATGACCTTGGCCCCCATTTGCCCCATAATGTAAAATACACTAGCTCTTGTATTCTTTTAACACAATTCTTTTGATTGGCCTATCTAAGCCTTATAAAGATTGAGCACTATTACACTGGTAAATTCAACAATACAGTTGATAAAGAGAAAATTGTAGGTCCTACTGTATACAGTATTCTCAAAAAAGACCTGGATTGTAAATTAAATAATTGACATATACTTGTTCCACATTTTCCTTTCCCCAGTCAAAGATACTGTAGCTATACAGTTTAATGCGGAGTAACACGCTGTCCTATATCATGACCAAGCCTTGTGACACACTAAACACAAGCACAGCCAAGGATCAATAATCAACTCTCAATCTCCCTTGGCAACCACTGACCTCATCCAGTAGAGCATCACCACTCCTTCTGAGAACCACAAACTGCTCACACCTCTGCTTCTAGCTCATGGCGTATACTGTATTTCACTAAAGGGAGCCAGGATCCGCACTTACAACCTTCTGACTGAACAGGGATGAACATCAGCAAGTTCAGCTACTGTGTCAGTTTGCCAATATCAATGCATTTTTTCAGTGTATTGTAAGCCATGCATATCCTGATGTAACTATCACTATTATCTGCTGTATTATTGAATTGTGGTTTGTCACACTTGAACAAAAATTATTGTATTTCTTGCTCTTATTGTATTACTTGTATTGTAACACTTGAAATGTTTTTGCTTGCGATTGTAAGTCGCCCTGGATAAGGGTGTCTGCTAAGAAATAAATAATAATAATAATAATAATAATAATAATAAAAAGTTCCAAAAATGCCAAGAAAAAAGAAAGCGTCTGTCGACTTAGTAAGTTGGTCGACCTGCAGCTATTAAACACGTGTGCAGGTCTAGACAAGGAGTCTACAAGATGTTGGACGATCGTCCTACCACTGGTACCAAAAATAATGTATGTACAAAAGCCTCAAAAAAAGGGCCTTAGTAAAGCCAATCCAGTACGGCCTGAATTGGATTGTGTTCCAGTGACAGGGGAGAAGTCACTAAAGTAGTATTTAAACACTTCCTTTATCCCTTTGGGTCAAATGATTTGGGACCCGCCATCTTTGTACTACCCATCCCCATCAGAGAAGAACCGATTGTAGGAAGACACACATCACTTAACAAAAAATAGTAATCCACCTTCACATGTACCATACCACACTGTACTGCCCATTATTGCCATAAAATGTGGTTTGACAGTCATCATCCCTAAATAATCTGTCAAAAGGAAAGCAGGGGACTATTCAAATAGCCAGGGTTTAACATGAAAGTAAAAGCCATTGCACACTGGATCCATTCCGTCATTTAGCATCCGTCACCCGAAAAAGTCGTGTGTCAATCCACTGCACACTAGATGCGTTAATATCGTACTTCACAGCACTGGTGTGCAGTGGAGGCTTTGTAATAAATATACCTAGTTTCAGTATTTTAATAACAAATAAATACAATTCTGTCGTACATAACTTTGAACACAAAAAAAAAAAAAAGTTAAATGTAGTATAAACTTAATGATCAGCAAACGCTGATGGAAGTTAAAACGTTTGCTAATTATTACTTTAATCTACTACTTTAATAATAAAAACATGATATTACACAACACAGTTGTCATAGCATCAGAAACCATATGACCAATATTTCATTTTTTAAACACTCGCTCCTGTAATAAATATATCTAAATGTTGGGAAGCTAGTAATGACCTACTGAAAATACTTCACAACAATTATCTTCTACTACTCTCTGTGTATGGAGCCAGAAATTCCATCACTTTCATGTACTGCCCCTCTTCCCTGACCGCTCTTGGTTGCCCTGTCACGCTTCTTTCTCTGATATGTGTCTCACAGGTTAGGCCATTGTTTCTTTACTTCCTCAACTACAATTGAAATAAAAAGTATATGCTTGTAATAATAACCTATACTGCAAAAAATCCATGTGTTTATGTATGCTATCAGTTCATAATTTCATGTTTTATAACACATATCATTAACGCCCAAGTCCGCGGCAATGTCTTTCCATGTGTTTTCTTTTTCAAAGTCTTTGTAATCTTTGTTGGATTTATCATAAAGTAATTTTTGTTTGGCAACAAACACGATTAGATTTTACATTTTGTTCAGGGAACTGCAAGAATCCATGTGTCTTCCCAGTCGTTTTTCATTGGTCAATGTAATTTTTAACACACGTCAAAATCGGATCAAATCGAACTTGTTTTGATACCAAAGTTGACACACCACTGTCATACAACAATTACGGACTCAGTGTGCAAGGTGCAATAGGGAATGCACAGGATCGTTTTTTTCGGTTTAGACGCACATTAAAATAGGATGTGTTATCGGATCCAGTATGCAATGGCCTTAACTTGTAGTTGCATCTGTTCTACAGTCATCTAAATACCTTGTCAGCTTTACATCGCATGTTAGGAGTGGCAGGATAGTAATCTATAACCTCATCACCTGCCAAAAAGCAGGGCACTGCTGCATTTTCACAGTAAGCTGCAGTCATACAATAGAGTGCAGCATGAAATGTTTACAAAACTGATTGTGTTTATAAGAGCACTTTGACATGGAAAACTGTGTATTGCTCATCTTTCAAAAAATGCAGCCCGCACCTTCAAAATAGCTTGCATTGGAAAATCAAAAAACATGTGGCATTTACTGTTTAAAGATGTAAACACATATTGCAATGTGTTTACCCTACCCCCCCCCCCCCCCAAAAAAAAAAAAAGGATTTTCTTTTTAAACATTGTACATTAGACCAATCTACTCATACTCACCATTTTGATCGGGGCACAGTTGAGATCAGACTCTGACACAGGAGTGTCATCACTATCCATGACGTAGATGCCTTTCCGAGACAGAGCCTGAATGACAGACTGGTGCCCCTGCAGAGCTGCCACCTGATCTCCTTTCAGGATGAGGCTGCACACACGGCAGTACAGCTCACTGGACAGCAGCAGCTTGATCACCGGTGGCTTGATGTGCTCCTGCTCATACTGGTCTGTGTAAAAGGGGTCTCTCAGGTCCTCTGGGATGTTGTCTGAAACAAAGGAAAACGTATACGTTAACATTCTTTCTGCACCATAATGAGATCAGAAAATACATTAGGCAAAACAGGTACATATAAATTTTTATGAAAATATATATATATAAAAAATAATAATAATATGAGGGATGCACCAATTGTGATTTTTTTAGAGCCATTCAGATTACAGATACTCCATATAGATAACTGGCAAATACAGATTCCGATACCAGTTTTTAAGCACTCCCTACCATGAGCCGCCACACCTACAACACTGTGCTCTGACCAAGGCTGAGTTGCAATTTCTATTTTTGCTTGATTGATGTGGAAATCCACAGGCACAGGACAGCAATTGGAATACAGTGCGCACTGGAGATGAAAACCAAAGTATAACATCATAGACCTGACATGGAGCTTTTGAATTTCATTGGAATCTTTTGTTTTAAAAGTATCTCCACAATGCGTGTTGGTAACAGCGTTGCTGTGTCATTGAAAAGTGTGGATGATAAAAATAATAATAATAATAATAATAATAACACTGACACTGACAGGGAAATGCCAATCATAGATTATGTTTGTTTGTTTTTGTTTTGTTTTTAAATAACTGGCGCAGACAGAAGAATTGAGATATTGGCATTTGACTTCATTTTTACTGTACTGCAGCATTCTACTTCCAAGACCACGAGTCTCAATTTTCCAGACATCAAGCTGAATTCAATCATACTGACAAGTCAGCATTGTTTCAACCTAGGTACAATATAATCAAAAACAGTAACGCTGGCTCTTAAGTGAAATTAAAAAAATATATATTTTATATTACAACCTAAAATGACATTATTGAACAGCAGCAATTTAACCGTTCCTGTTGGGGACACTTAATGTACATTACTTTATGTGCTTCATGAATAATGGATTTTTTATAACTGAATGTAAACAGAAGGATGGACACCCCCCTTATACTTGAGTAACACATACCCAGCTACTTGTGTAATACCCACATAAACATGTAATTCCTATTGGAACCAGTTCTTATAAGAGCCTTCTCATTAACCATTCCCCCAGACACACACCCTTTACCCTATTCTGCAGCACAAATGAATAATTCTGATCATTTGAGGAGAGGTAATAGTCAGTGCAATCCTTTATTTTGAACAATGAGGATCTCCATCATCTTGTCCCTCCCATGTTACTCCCACCCCTCCCCCAAGCACTGCCTAGCAATCCCTTTGCAGTTCAGCATACTGCAGCATTTTGGCTAGCTGAGAATTAAAGCAGAGCCATAAAACATTCTCCAACACGACAAATCCTCTTTAAAAGGCAGCCAACGAACTGAAAGCAGCCTAAGGACTGACTGCTATGACTCACATTCTTTGATCACAACATACTTTATAAATAAACATTTTCAAATGTTCAAAATGTGTGGAGAAAACAATGTTGGCTAGTACAGCAAAATCTGATCCGATGATGAAAAATTTAAATGCAGGCAAAAACATTTGTCTTAAGACGTTAGCCGTCCTAAAACTAGAACTACTCTGCAGGCACGGTTTATTTTTTACCACTGGAGCTCACAATAGTCAGGTCCAATTACATCCATCCATTTAATTAAAATATGCTGGAACAAGGATTAGGGTTGTGTAACGAGCATTAAACTGCTCACTACCGTCATTCCAAAGTTTAACGAGACAGGTTTAATTTAATAATTCATCATCTTGCATGGCTTGTTTAAAAATGTTTAAAAATAAATGTCAAATGTATACTTCAATACTAGACCTACGATTGTGGTTGCCACTGTTTCTAATCCATTTCCAGTCAATCCCACTAAAATCCCACTGTATCATGACCTAATCATATTTCATTTTTCTGAGAAGTTTTGAAATGTCCCTTTCCCTTTTATTCTAGACACTGTAGGCCTTGACATACAGTGCAAATTTCACAGTTCCCCAGATTACAATTAATCCCAACTGGTACACCAGATTGAATTGCAGCCCTTGGGGTCTCTTTATAATGTTTGGGTAGCTCTCTAGAGCTTCTGAGCTGCTCTGTGCTTCCAGGCTGTACGACTGTGAACGGCTTGCAATCATAAAGCATTGCTTTGTTTCTGACTCATCTGAAGGCTGGTAAGGCAGACTATTAAACCCTTAAATCCTGCAACAATAGTGTGTGCAAGATACAACAGAGGTCCCCCCTCCCCATCCCATTAAATAAATATATAAAAAATAATAAAAATAAATAAATAAATAAAATAATCTACCCTGCTACAGAAAAACATGCTTACTGGGCTACATTGGAAACCCCACAAATGTTACTGAATTACAGGACAAAACTGGGACAGAATTCTGAACATTTTACAAGCTAACCGGAATCTCAGATTTACCATGTGCCAAGCCAATGACGGAGATCATGGTCACACAGGAATTACTGTATTTTACGCTAGAGTAAATGTGGGACACTGCAGTTTTACTTAAACTCTCCATTGGCCACCATTAGTAATTAACAAGATGCAAGCCAGACATATACAGCATGGAGCCTCGAGTCTTCCTTTTTTCTATATAAAATGTTACAGTACAAAAATATGTACAATCTGTTATAGTTTTACGTTAAGCCTCATTTCAAAACATTGTAAAAGATCTTCATGGAAGAAGAAACAAGAACTAAACTGGAAACTAAAGTAAGACGCTGCTAAAAAGAATAGTGTGACAGTCGAATAAGAAATTACAGACATTTCACATCGTACTTACATTCTGTTTATGAATCTAACAGAAAAGTTTTGGCCACAGTTTCTGCATTATACTTTTGTTTATTATGACCCTGCTCTTTCCTTGTCTGTATGGCAATCATGCACTTTACAGTCCAGTAGACACAAGTAAACACACTTCTGAACTGAAGGGTAAGGTGAAGGTAAGAACACAATCCATAAGCTGAATCTTTTAACAAAACAGCAAACATTTTTAAATAGCATAGTCTAATACTTTTTTACAAACAAGGTCCATTGATACATATTTACAAATACACGGTTTACTATAAACGGGTGCTTAAATAGTAAATTAGGTTGTCTTTCAAGTAAGTCAAAATTCAAAACTGTGTTAGCATCTACAGTACCTAAACACAAAACATGAAATCGTATTGAAGTCTACCCATGCTGTATTTGTAAAAGCAAGGTTTTAATATGATTACTGGCCACTAGCAGATTACCTCAGAACTCCTTGATACAGTAGCAATGCTTCATACACTGCTACAGTGAACTGTTTATTTTTAGAACCAATCTGGCAACAAAAGAACAAACTTGCAGTGTTGTCTCAGTCAGCAAATACTGCAGCCAAGCAGGTTACAAACAAACATAAAAGTCAACAGTAACAATGACCCACTGCACAACTATAATAAAAACTTGAACAGTCACCTGAACTGGAATACTATTGGTAATCTGATAGTACTGTACCAGACAGTAAACCACAGGACAGATCATTGGCAACTATTTAATTCAATATGTTCTCCACATCATCACTGTTCATTACCCATAATGCAATAATCAACACTGCTTAAACTCAAAAGCAGCGCATTTAAAAATATCACCATTGGTAAAAAGTTGTATTACAGTAATTTACTATGATTCTGTACAAATTATTTGTGATGCACTTTGTATAGGAATACATAAGCACACACAATGCTTAAAACCACCATAAGACCAATTTATTTTAATAGCATGAGATCAGCACTGAGGCTTTGTAACCCTGGCCTGGGTTAAAGCAGCCATCTAACCAAAAGGTCAGACTTGTTATCTGCCAAACAAGGATTCAAAAACTAGTTTTAAAATGCTATGCAGTATACAAGTTAGCCATTTCTTGCTACTGTATGATTTTATGGTTCATGTTCAAGTACAGTAGTATCATAAAAAGTGACAATACAGACTACAGATTATAACAAGTCAGTGGAGAAACACTAAAAACTAAACCAAAACAGACGTGTCGTTTGGGACAATTAGCGAGGATTTTCCATGATCAATTTTGGAAATGTACTTGCACCATTCTACAACCTTAGGGCGTTATTTTCAAGTTTAAAAATTCAGATTATCTGTATATAAAAAAAAAAGAAAACTTTTAAATTGCTATGCTTTTTTGTCAGCTTTTGGTCATAGTGAAATATAAACTGAAAGTTAAAAGCATTCAGTGAAAGGAAGCATGATTTTTATTGTGTTATGTTTGTAAATTACAGCAAATTATTCTCATTTTTTAGTAAGCCTTCATTTTAGAACTTGTATTACTGTAATATTATTAAGTTTACCCTGGTAATTTCTTTTTATGGTTATCATACTGTGGGAATTTTATACCGGCCCATCCCTACATGAATCACACACCTGTTTATTTTACATGTATTTAGTTCACTTTTTTATGTGTCAGGAAGTAAGTCTCCACACAATGGGGTAGATGTAAGTATAGGTGCAGCGCAAATAATTGCAGATGCAAAATTCAAATTGCATTGCGCCAAGGCTATTATTTTGCACTGCGCCCTATGTAAGCTTAAGAGCAATGCAAATGACTCAACACGCACAAATAATGAGCTACAAATGATAATAATGAGGGTCTCAATGCGCGCATCGGTCTATTTAGCGGCCGCACTTGCAGCCCAAAGGTTTCAGAGTTAGGAGTACAGAGAGCAGTAGGTGCTGTATGACATTTGCGGAGCACAAAAGAAATACAAACCAAAAAGAAAAAAAAAAGGTTAGATTAAGGGCATCAAAGTCCTCTTGGTGCACAGAAAAGGAAAAAAAAGAGCTAAGAGTCCTTATGGCTGAGGTCACTCATGGTGAAATGGAGTTGTTTGGAAAAGCCTCAGCCAACATCAGTTATGCTAGTATCCTTCGGAAATTATATGTATTGGCCTACCCTTTTCAGCATGACATCCAGAAATGTGCTTAGCACTCTGGAAAAGGTGGATTGGGTATCCCTCCAGACATTCCAACTGTGGTCTGAAAGGAACCAGAGGCTAAGTAGTGCAGAGAACACAGCACTTTCACATGTGCAGGGATGGCAGTCCCTAGATTGACACTGGGGTCTAGCTAATCCCTCAGTTCAGCTATTAGGTCTAGGATGACCTGCGGAGTGAGACTATAACGGTTTAGCACGGCATCCCAAACAAAGTGACCCTGGGGTTGAACATGTGGGGTCTTCTAATATGTTGTCTTGCCCTTCTCCTCAGAACGTGTTCCTGCCTCTCCTCAACAAGACCCAAGTGTCGCTGCATCAGGAAGTGTACCACAGCAGCCATCCTGAAGCCAATGACAGGTCTCTGCAGGTGTGTGCATTTATAGCTCTTAATTACTCACTTCTACAATGGTTTGCACCTTGTAAGAAGAGATGTGAAGTTTTTGGAGGGTCACCATTCGCCCCAATTCCATGCTCTTTGCTTCATTTGAATGCATTTCAATATAATTGTAATGGATTAATGATGGCAAAGTGCAAATTTGATTGCGGGTGCAGAACGCCAGGTGAACACCATTCTTTACATACGCCACATTTTTAGCGACTTTACTTTAGATTTTATGGCTACTAAACACGATTTACGGTCGCATTATGGGGGTTTTGCACCCGCAAATCACTTTGCGTGAATCCTTACATGTACCCCAATATCAATAATATATTGGCCAAAGTCAATAATACATTCAAATTCGCTTCTTACCAAAACATTGAGCATTGTTTGCAGTAATACAGTCTTATGTCTAAACACATCAAGGATGTCTGTATGTTAACATTAAATATGTGATTATGGTCATCATACCTTCAGAAATTCCACTTTTTATTTGTCAGTAATTACATTTCTATGTCAAATAGGTTCAATTCAATTTAGCTTGTACAGGCAACATTAACGTCTCCATTTTAAAGTACAACTATGCCTGTTTTCAACGTTTCTGCTTTGAATAGAAAATGTACATTACAGAGCGACAAAGGGCAAGGGTGCTTCCAGCCACAGTATTTTGGAATTACATTATAAAAGGCTCATGTCCCAGAAGGCCAGAGAGATACTGTAAGTTACTGAAGACTGGGTGAAATACTGTTAGTACCCCTTTGCTGATTTAGCCAAATTTACTGCAGATGTATTCCTGTTGACCCCATCCAGTCTGGCCAAATCAATAACACATGGAACAGACTTGATTTCCTCTACCATTGTAGAAAACATTTACCAACATCACACTGTCTATTTCTATTCTTTTAATATTGAGTTATCCTCACAGCTCCCCTATAAGTACATTCAGCATAAATCTGTTCTATTTTAAACAATCACATCCATTTGACCCTTTCAAAACAATGCTCTTAGTCTCAGATGTTGTGAGGTCAGTCTGGGGTAAAATCAAGCATTTCACATGCATCTGTCCCCATACATTAAATTACTATACTGTATCCAGCAGATCATATCTCCCCACTAAAATACAATGTTAGCTCTCTTCACTTATTCAATGATGTACTTTATCCTTCTGGAATAAAATTTAAAAAGCCTTAACTGTGATATTGCAAACAACCCAGACTCTAAAATTACCAGCTTCTGCTGCAAATAGTTATTTTTCTTTAATTTCATCTAACCTATGGACCTTCCCAAAATGTGGTCCACTTAGAAACTTGTGATTCAACTGCATTTTAAATAGGTTTCTGATTCCATCCATCTTTTTTTCTAAACTACAGGTTGTTTTTTTAAGACAAAATACATGAATTACACACACATCTATTGCAATTGGCCATAAAATGTGGTAACGTATGGCGTATACAGTATACAGCTCTCCATCATTAGGCCTATATTCTTGGATTACGAAATGAAATGGGAGGTAAATATTTTGACCCACAGCCTTACTTAATTTCTAATTGAAACATAAATACAATGTTTCTATTTCTAATAAGCATTTAAAGATGCAAAGACAGATTTATCACTAACACGTTAATGGTTTTTTTTTTGTGTTTTAGTTCCTTAAGATTGAATCTTAAACAGGGTATGTTAACAAAAAAAAAAAGTGCACAGAGGTTATCAGACAGGATCAAAAGCCTGTATTTCATTAAAGAGGTTTCCATGTGGACTTAATATTGTTTGATAGTTATATTGTATCTGGTTTATCCTAACTCCATTAATACAATTTGACTAGTTCAAGACAAATATGATACAAAATTTGCCATTAGTCTTCGCCCATCCCTCTTGCTATACTTGGATGTGTTGAAGTTCCTTTGTCTTATTGTCAACCTACAAGTCAAGCTACAAATCACTACAACATTCGCCACCATAGAGACCTCCCTACTAGAAAAGGGTCACTTTCATGTTGGACAATTCCAAAAGCAAGCTGTAGCCTAATTTCCTGTTTGTCAGCAGGACCAAACAGCACAACAGTTTGAAAGCAAGCACACTGCATCCAATTACAGCTCACAGGATATATTTGTTGTCCTGTGAGCCCAAATATTTCTAAAGCAAACAATACAGATTTAATATTTCAAATTGCATAGAGCCGTTTTATTTTGTACACATATTTAGTTTATGACAGATAAATTGTTATAGCTGTTAAACAAAATTCAATTTGTCCCAAAAGGGTAAATAGTCCATAGCCTTCTATTAGGAGATGATTTAATTCTGCTAAAATCAGCAGTTGACAACCTGTCAGCAATGTACCATTTACAAGGATATGAAGATATCAGCAGCATAGTGACACTGTCATTTTGCTGATCAATTTTATCAATCAAGCAATTTACTTACAATTTTAATACATTTTAAAAATCAAATGTTTAGTAATCAATTGGAAACATGAGTTTGTGGTTTTGTTTACAGCTGTAACTCAAGTTCATGTTTGCAATTCATCAGTTTAACAGTTACGTTTCTGTACTGTAGGTCTTTAAAAGGTTATAGATATGCAGTAGCTATTTCAAAATATTGGGAATTAAAACAAGTTTTCTATTACCCCACCATGTTTTTTCAATTGCTGTCTGGTCTAATGCAAAATTTTCACAGCCATCATTGCACATGTACAGTACATTGTTAACTCTACACAAACATTGTTAACTCTACACAAATATACTTAAGTACTGTAGTAGTTTTTGTAATCTCTTTAATAGATGAACTCAAATATATGGACTCTGACTTTGGTGATTATCTGTTTAGCCAGCCCAAACAAAAACCATTATAATTTTAGATTTTTTTTCCTGGAGAATCTAGATATCAAACTGAAATCTATGCTTCAGCACAGTAAGTTTTTCAATAAAATATTAAACTGAAAAAAAAAAAAACAGCCAGACAATCCCACAGGCAGAATTCAACATCCAATCAGCCACTCAATAAGCCTGAACCCCAATCCAGGTCAAACATGCTCAGTACGTGACATTTTAACCTTCCACCCATACAACACTGTTTCTCACAGAATACTGCAGTTCTTTCTTGATATTTATTAAACTGCAGATGTGAATGTCGTACCTGCTGAATCACATGAGAACTTCAAACTCAAACCTTTTTCAAGATAGAAAAAAATAATAACTTAACAGGTCCAAATTTAATACATTTAAAATAATGTATAGATTTGGTGTCAAACAACAGAGGCATACTATTGTGCAATAATGACCAAAATAGTTTATATTCAATGTTCTTTTTAAGGCCTGTGAGAAGAAATAGGATTCACTTTTTCTTCATATATGCTATACATGTATTATAGATTTGTTCTGCCAATGCAAACAGCTAGCCCATGACAAAGACTTCTTAAAGAAACTGGACTTTCTTGCTAAGCAAGCACAGTCTTCACTTTTTAAATCTGTATCAAGCCTGTACACGCCTTTAAAAGGGAAAGTGCATTTTTTAAATTGGTCTCATTTGAATATGAGGCCAGTTTAAATGCAAAAAAAACTTGATAAACTGGCCGATTTCCACAGAAAATGTGCTTTGCTAAATCACTCGTCTACAGTATGTTAAAAATTATGACCATATTGCTTGTTACGGCAACCTCTTGTCATGTATTTTATTTACAACCACTAGGAGACAACTACAGTAACTGTCTTGTTGTATGGTCTCATTTGCATGCGATAGTGCACCAATTTCAGGAGTAGAGTCAGACCTTACATGGAAAAAGGGGTTTAATCAGTCCCCTAGTGACAACTAACTATTGATCAACCAGGGCTGCAGAATGTCCTTTAAAAATGAAATGTCCGCCTCAGTGACATCACAGGAAAAAAAAAAACCCTGTACTGCAAAGTATGGTGGTACAGTAATCAAAGAAATGAAGTGCGTTACTTTATCGGGTTTACCCGATCACGGGCCCAGAATGACATTTCAATATGATCGCATTTAGATGATGATGGTCCTAAAGGGTTAAGTTACAGTACCCAATTTGACCGTGTGTATCAAAATGCTAACTAAGATTTTAAATAAATAAATAAATAAATAAATAAATAAATAAATAAATAAATAGCTACCCTGTATAATAGCCTTAAGCTTTATGTTGCAGAACTTGGTCTGCCCGCCACATGGTTCTAAAAAACATTGCCAAAAGAAATGTCCTCACTTATGGAAAAGCTAACAATGTAGAAATATTGCACTAAAACAAATATTTAGAACAAAGGAAGCTAAAATCAACATGGTTCAAACAATTGTGGATGAATTCATTTATTTATTAATCAAAAGTATCGCAAAGCATTGTACAGTACAGAAAAAAAGAACAAACCACTGTACATTTGTATAGCATGTCACACATACAATTGCCATGATCAGACCATTTAAATAACAGTATACACAATACAAAAGTAGCAATTTTAAAGTTAAATTAATACCCACTAAGATAAGAAAGCCATTTTATAAGAGTGCGTTTTTAGTCTTGACCTACTGCAACAGTCCCAGCTTCCCTGCCAAACAAAGGCAGAGCATTCCATAATTTAGGAGCTCTACAAGAAAAAGCCCTACCTCCCGTATTGCTTTTGTTTTGATCAAAGGTCAGGCGATTGACCCATAATGATATATCAATAAAGAAATTATTGAATTTCTTCCATTTTTTAAAAACCTTTAAAAAGAAACAAAATCTTTTGGAACTGCAGCCAAAATTCCTGAAGCTTTGGAATTTACCATCTAAAACCTTAAAATAGAATCCTGAACCAATGCCTTATCTTCCATTGGTTTCAGAATATTAATGATTGGATCGATCACAAATCAATTAAATCAATCAGTGAAAGAAATACTGGGATTACTTCAGCTTTTGCAGAAGTACATTTTTTAGGGGAGTCACATGCTGTGCAATTAAAAAACTCAAAGAAACACCTTTCATTTCAAGCCAGATATATACATGCATATATCACTTAATGCACAAGTTTGCCAGTCACAGCAGGTGATTCATTAAATACACCACAGACATTTCTTACAGGTCTTTAGAAAGTTGCTATGCAACATATAGCAAAGCAATAAATAACAGTTGTATAACCACATGTCTTCACAAGCAAATTATCTAAACTGAGCTTAACATTACATATATTCATTCCATTTAAACCAAGAATCTAGGTACTGTAACTAAAATGTACCATATTTTTGATTAATCAAGCTAAAATACTACATTACTTTAAAATAAACCATTCCCAATAAAGAACAAAATGTAAAATTTAATAAAGTAAAATAAAAAAATCCAAACAGAGAGTAAAAACCTAAATGTAGTAACAAGAGCTTCAGGTTTGAATGGGAGTTCATAAAATGCTGACAGCAAATGTCTGGACTGGGAAATAAAACTTGCCTCCTAATTCCTGTATTTTGTTTTTGCAGTGATGCATAAGCAATGCATGTGGGTTATACTAAAGTTACAAATGCTGACACTGATAAGCATGGATTACTGCTATTACACTATCGGTGTCAAAAGAAATGTATCAGCCCAAGCCTTGGTAACAAACGGACACACTTCAAATTCAAGCAGTGAGTTTTAACAGACAAAATCCCATGCAGCTTGAAGTCAATCTTTTTTTAGTGTGTCCAGTTATAATTTTTCCCAATTTGGAATGCCCAATCGTTTTTCTTCACCGCAGCAATTCCCCACATGGCTCAGGAGACCTGAAGATTCAGTGGACGTCCTCCGATCCCACAACCAAGCCAGCTTCCCCCCCCCCCCCCCCAAAGGAACACGAGAGCGGATGTCAGCAATAGATGACAATAGTCATTTAAAATGTGACACCATTCAAGAACAATTCAGATACATTACCACTGAGGCCTTGGATTCACAGGTTCTACCATGGTAGTCCATTTTGATCCAAATCTTACCTCCTCATACACACTCAACTAAATCACATGTAAGCCCACTGGTTGACTACATTTAGGTGGTCCCTTGAGTGGTGACTTCACAGCACACAACCTCCTTGTTCTAAATCACTTTTGTTATCCAGGGTTTGAAAGAAGACTCTGATTGAATAGCAGTTTGATCCTTTACTGGTTTGACTATGCTTTTAATAAAGACACACCTGAGCTTGTTACATAAGCACAGTGGCTATTAAAACCTGGAATGAGTGATACTGCTATGCAATAACTATCTTATTTCCAACCCTGTTATCATTCAATTGCTTAATACTAGTATACTGCTGAATACTAATAATGGTAGGAGTACGGATGAGTAACAAATGTGTGTATATATATATATATATATATATATATATATATACAAACTACTGTACTGCATTACAATAACATTCATCTTGGGTGTATGCAAATTAACGACTAGTTCCAGTGATCCATTGTAATAATTGCTCCCATTCAAAACAGCTACATTAGGCCACATTGTACACCATATAGACACTGATTAGCAGAAACAAGTACCGCAACAGGGTAGTTTTCTCACCTATTCCATAAGCCTTTGCAAACAGCCACCGTAGATTGGCATCTATTTTTGCCCGAGATGAGTCATAGAGCTCCAACGGCACAACCTCCAGAGCTCCGTCTCCCATCGTGTCCATTTTTCTTCTGGTGCTGTCTCCCCCAGCACATACATCCACATCCATTCTAAAATGACATTTAAAAAAAACAAAAAACACCTTGGTATGTTCAATCCCATTCAACTGTTAAAACATTACGACTGGACTGCAACGCATTCCTACACCAAAAAGGGGTATTTACAAACAACACCCTCAATGTAACACTCTTACCAGGCTTTCCAAACAAGGGGTGCCGAGACTGTAAAACATATACGTGTTTGATTTAGACTGTTGTAATCTATAAAGATTTGGCAATCGTGATCTTAGAACAGAAGACATGCAATGATTGTCTTTCTATTCACAGGAATCAGAAACGCCTCTGATAAGTGCTTCACAAGCAAATCTGAAACAACCTTAATATTTACAATTAAAATATCTATTTAAATACAGGCAAAGTACCAGTTAATTATTATTGATACTATTTAAATGACCGTTTTATTTCGGCCTTTTCTTCTCCAACCGCACACAATGACATTAACATTACAGTATTAAATCATTTGTAGAATGAAAACACAGATTAAGAATCAATGTAATTATGTTAGTTACAAAATAAAATCTGCCTACAACGTACCACTTTAAAGAAATACATCAAAATGATAACATACTAACGATATTATTATGCCGGTAGGTATGATACAGTACATTGAAACAGTCATATTTGAACTAGCTTCGCATCAATAAATCATGCACATTATTTTTTAAATATAAAACCGTAATTGAACATACCTTCTGAACCCTCAAGAATCCAAAATCCAGCTTTGAATAACAGTAAAAAAATCACCAAAGAATGGCAAATGAAGTAATTCAATGATGAAAGTGTAGCACAGCAGCGAAATCAAAAGGTCTCCTCCCCAACAACACAATCCAATCTGCGGCCTACATGACAACCACCTCGGGAGAAAAAAAAAATCAAAAACAAATAAAATAAAAGACCTGAAACCTCTACCAACCCCTGGGTTCCGGTTATTGGGGTCTCTACGGTTTCGTGTCTTTGTCTCGGACGGTCACATTAGATACTGCTGATTCTTTTGTAGATATAAACCCACATCTTCCAGAGCTACAGTATATCGTGCAGCTCGCAGGTCTCTACAGGGATTTCTGTCTGGGTAGGATCAGTCCGTTACAGAGATCGAGCCGCACGCCTGCGCGAAGTGTTACACTGGGCAACGATAAACTGTACACACTCCGGGAGGGAAATTTAAAATACAGGTTGCACGACTGGAGCCAATACTATAGAGACGTAATGCAGACAGTTAATACTGTTTCAACACCATCAGTCACAATTGACGATTAAAAGGGAGAATGTTATTGTTTTTACAGACAGTCGCCGCTACTTTTTAAAAGTTTCTTCTTGTAAAATGTTACCGGTAAAGCAAAAATAATATGTGAACATTAGCAAGCAACTGTAGTGACAAATAATCTGTTTGCAAGAAAGTGTGTGTTTTCATACGTGTCCAACCGTAAGGTGGCACTAGGAAGTAGTCAGATGAAAATCAATCTTAAATTCTAGAAAAGCAATGTTAAATTCTTGGCCCACGTTCACTTTAAAATAATACTTAACAAGTAATCGGTTTACTGTAAACACCACCTAATCTATAAAGATGATTTTAAGTGCCCTGCTTGACTACAATGTTGTTTGTTTTTTATTATGTACCATATATATTAAATGTCATATTTCAAATGTATACATAATGTATTTTTCTCATATAAATTTCATATTTTAAAAGCATTAACAATATATTTAACATACATACACATTTAAATACATAAAACACATATTTACCATATAGCTCATATATTTTTCATATCATATTCTATTCAAGAATGATGTTGGGAAAATATAAGTATCATACATTTCTTATTACATATTAAAAATATATATTATGGGATCAGAGCATCATATACGCAGCATTATTTAAAAAGAGCCCTTCTTGTTGGTGTTATTTGAATTAAAATACTGTTTATAAAAGATCATTAAAAATTGTTAAAACGTTTGAGTGAAGTGTGTTTTTGAGTGAACATATATTGGAGCGGCATGTGGGGGTAATTTTGTGTGTGTGTATTTATGATATCTCTAGAGACTCCTGCTTATACTCAACTATGGAGGTTGCATGTACGTTTATTTAGAACATAAAAAGGGGAGAAATGTACATTAGTTTATATGACAAATATGGAATTGTCCTTAAAGGGAGCCTCTTACCCCACCCTACCCTGAACACTTTTGCTCTGTCTTTTTAAAAATACTTTTTAAGGGAACACGGTTACAAAGCAATATGGAACAACCATGCATTAAAAAAACTGATATGAACCCCACTTTTAATAACCATGCATTAAAAAAACTGATATGAACCCCACTTTTAATAACCGATTTTTGATCAGTTAGAAAACATGACAAATAATAAGCGAAGCAGAAACAACAATAGAGACTTGTACAGAATGCGCATACTATGCTTTTAAACAGGTAAGAAATGACACATTAGAAAAACATACACAGCATTAAGTATCTGAATGGTATTTAACCAGTCTCAAAGGAATAAGGGTGTCATTGTCGTTGATAGATAGATAGATAGATAGATAGATAGATAGATAGATAGATAGATAGATGAAGAATATAAAAGTGCATGTAAGCATATTGAACATCTGCTGTTTTTGTCATTATTAAAACTTAAGATCCTTTTTCGCAGTACAGTGTATTAAATATGGAAAGCTAGATAACTTGCTTGACTAGTGACACACATATTATCCTATGATTATAGCAAGCAAAGTTATTTTTATTACAGCCAAGTTCAATTGTAATTACTGTATGCGTACTGTGGTATATTATTATTTATTTCTTAGCAGACGCCCTTATCCAGGGTGACACAAGTGTTACAAGATATCACATTATTTTTTACATACAATTACCCATTTATACAGTCGTTTTTTTTTTGTTTTTTTTTTACTGGAGCAATCTAGGTAAAGTACCTTGCTCAAGGTACTTTACCTGGCAGCAGAGTCCCCTACCAGGAATTGAACCCTAGCTAGGTTACTTTGTAAAGCTCAGAAGTTTAAAGCACTCCTGTGGCTTCAACAGATATCTCAAACATGACTTCTCTCTCAGTTCAACTGGTACACCAGAGTGTAACCATTAACCTGTCCCCCTGCAACACTCTGTCCTCAGTGGATATAAAAAATGAATCAGTAAGAAATACCAAAATAACTGCATAGTAGTAATTTAACAGAAGCTTAATATATTAGGGACTGCAGATGGTGGCCTTAATATTCAAGGTACATTTACATTACAGGAGCAAACTGGGAACTGCAAAAGAGTATCCATAATTGAGAGGTGGTCTTTATACTCACTTATACTCAGTGGGGGTTGATAGTTTAACATAACTCAAGACAACATGTACAGTACCTGCCCTGTTGTTATTTATTTGTCTGTCAGCTTTTGTTTAACATATTAAGCTTCTATTGGATAAAAACAAGTGAATTGGGTAGGGCTGATTTCAATGGACGAATCAATGGTTGTAGGTTTCCATTGTCCCTGTTCATGCCTAATGTATTGAACTCAAAGTCACCCTAACAAGCCATTGTGCAGTGCTGGGAAACAGTGGCCTGATGAAATATACACTTCAATGAATTAAAAAAAAAAAAAACACTGCCCCATATTACTGCAGTAGAGTACAGTGATGGCTAAACCAAAGCCATGTATTGCTCACTTTGCTTCCAGATGTGATTTAGATAGGGAGTGGACACATTCAAGGCTCTTACTGGGCTTGTGACCAGGTTGTATTGGACTGTGTATGGGGAGCCCCCAGAGCTAACAGTCCAGCACTAGATAGTATCCACGCCCAGGTCTTCTTCAAACAACACTCTTGTTATTATAGGCGATTGCTAAGTAGTAGCATCAAAAGGTTTTGATAAGTGGGGAGAGGTTATTGCACTCAGATAATACCCAGCAAACACAAACACAACTTATACAGCTATACTTAATGAACATTTAATTGTGGTTACTAGCCAAAATATGTCTATCATACTAAACCTGAAAGCTATAGTACTTAAATAAACAAACTGTCTGATTTAATTGTCAGAGATAATAAACATAAATGTACAAGCAAACTTTCCATAGGCCAATGGTATACTGTACCTTTGGATAAAGCACTGCATATGGAAAACAGTGAACCAATAGGAACTGTAGTATTGTTAAAAAGTACCAGTATATTAGTTGCAGGAGTGCTAACCAAGACTTTAAAATACTTTCTCTTACCTGTTACTAGGATTAAGATAATTATCACTGCTGTCTCGCCTTGTGCTAAAGATAATTTGGTTCTTGTCAGACTTTTCTGGATATATTTTACTGTGCATTTTAAAAGAATACAATATTATAGATACAAAATGGACTCTACTTCTCAGTACCTAGTAATATCCTGTGCTGTAGGTCAATGGCTTAGCTGCAATCATGTGACCTAAAGAACAGGAAGGGCTGATGCATCAGATCCGAAGTTGTTGAATTTTACCAGCTCCTTTCAGTACATCTAAATATCTTACTATGGAGTGTTTTATAGTTATAACTAGAATATACAGTGAATCTGAAGGATACCATGTGCTGTACAGCTGTCTTCAGGTACCATTTCAACAGTTCATAATAATGTATTGACTGATAGAAGATTTTGCATACAAGCTCCTGTAAAACAGTGACTATCAATAGCTTGCCTTCTTCCTCCAAATCATAGTACTTCCTAAATTCACCCTTTACTGCTTAGTGTCTTTTATCATGCAAACGATGATACCTTTTTCTGATGATGGTTTAATACAGTCCTCCAGTATATTAACATCCACCCCAAATAAAATCTGTATGTGTCACGAGCAACATTAGATTGGAGTTAAGACAGCCTTTGTCTGTGACATAGCAGGTCTTGTAGCTGACCCACAGCAGATGCTCACTGATTCATACCCAGTAAATATCTACTGCAAATGTTGCATATCTGTGTTTGTGGAATGGTTTTGCTACTGTCTCCATGGCAACCACAAAATTAAGACAGCCTTTTAGGAACATGACATCACAAGGAAGGAATGAAATACAAATTTGGTTGACTTATATGGTAAATCACTTTGACGATAATAATCTCCTGTTACTAAACTGTGCTTCTGTCAGTTCTTAAAAATGTTACACAAATATTAACCCTATGTTGACAAATGCAGGTTTTAGGCAACACACTAAATTTGAATTTACTAAAAAAATTGTTTACAGGAATATGTTCCAAACTACGTCAACAGCTACACATCACCAGAGGAGACAGAAACCAGCATATGTGTTACAGTAACATTGAATGTTACCTGAAAATAATATGTGGCAATATAAGGTAGAACACAATTGCTGATATACTATTTGAATTAACATACAATATTTCAAGTGTGTTAATACGCTGGGATGGAATAGTGTTTATTTGTGTGTTGTAAAAGCATGGCTAACGTTGCATGTCCCACAGAGATGTGTCGGTGTATAGTGAAAGGTAAGACTGTGGGGGAGGGTTAAGTGTCACCTTGTTCAATGATAAATATTAATGTGCTACCCCTTGGTGGTGCCGGTATCTTTTAATAGCATGCAAGGTGTTATCCTCCTTGATTAAACCACAATGAACTGAGATTTTTGTATTCAATTAGTGCATGATTTTATATTCATTGTTTTAGACTACAAATATAATGCATTATAAGGAGGTTAAACATATATACAAAGACATCCTATCTATAGTGACCACACTAACAAAATCCATATACAGTGTATATTGTTAAACATATATACGTTTATTAGAATGATGTGGAAAATGTGGACCCTTATGCATGGATCACATCTGTCTGTCATAATCATATTCTTTAGATTTAAAAATCATCTATTGAAGAATGCTTTAATTTGTGTGGTCCAAATACAGTAGATGACAGTAGATACAGTGACAAACATTTTGGTCTTTCTCAATGTCTTCTTAGAGAAAGACATTATTAAAATATTGTTTAT
This sequence comes from Acipenser ruthenus, assembly GCF_902713425.1. Classification (NCBI taxonomy): domain Eukaryota; kingdom Metazoa; phylum Chordata; class Actinopteri; order Acipenseriformes; family Acipenseridae; genus Acipenser; species Acipenser ruthenus. Next base: position 9,640,316 of record NC_081219.1, read on the forward strand.
AAGTTTCTTTAAAGTATTACTACATATACCACCATTGTGTTTTTATAGTTATATTTAGGGAAATTTTAAATACATCAAAGTATAAGGAAAAACAGCTACAATATGTATTTGTGCATCTGATCTGTATCCAGAGGAATACACATACAGTATATCCACAGTTTGTAGTGTAGCTCATGAGCTTATTGAAAATGAAACACTAAAATCAACCAGTAGGGGGCAGGCTTGTTAGAAGTCATTTCACACTGATGATGTAATGGTAGACAGAAGATTGCAGATTCTTGAAAGGGCAGTGTTGGTTGTAATGTGTGAGGATCACAACAATGTACCTTTTGTTAAATCTTTTTTTTTTTTCTCATCCAAACAGCAATGCATTTCAGGCTTAAAAGGATCACATTGTATATTATTCATCAAGTAGCTCTTTCATTGTTTAATATATGACTGGATAATTTAAAGGAACTTCAGTCCTAAATAGTAAATATAACTTGCAATCCATAGATTGGATTTTCATATCATCATCAACGAACACCTGCTGTGTTTGTATAACGAGTCAGGAATAATCAGGTGCAAATGCATGGATTGCTTCTACCACAGACCCAAGTATACAAAGACAAACTGCCCTCTAGTGGTGAGAAATTGAAATAATTTATTTTACTTTTTAAACTTCTTCAAGTCGGGACCCCCTTAAAGGTTACATGGGTCTTACTTATTGTGATACACTTCGAGACTTTTATAGTATAAAATAATAGGACTCTGAGTAACAGGACCCCAGATGAGCATTGCACTTGTGTTCTGTGCTGTACATATAATAGGAGAGACTATGTGAGGTCCTAATGCCTGGAACATAGAAGTTGAATGAGAGGAAGAGACTTCCATCTTTGTGGAAGATTAAATACAGCCTATAATTACAGCTCAGAGGTTTAATAATCTTTTTATTTGATCAGTTATTTAACCCTGTTATTCTGCCCAATTGAAATGTTGCCTCACCACAGCAACCCACTTACCGACCTGGAGCACTGAAGATCAACAGCCAACCTCCAGCTGTGTCAAGCCACGTGCCTCTTTTCACCTGCCCAAACTAAACCACTGAACCCAGAAGCCTGACCAATAGAGGGTCACTGAAGCACAATGAGGTTAACTATTCCAAGACAATATTCCAGGAGCACAAAGGTCAATGCAGTGTTCTCTGTGGGCCCCCAGAGAAGTTCAACTCGGCACCATCAGGAATCATGCTGACAGGACTCACTCTGCACTCCACCTGTAGTGCTTTTATACAGTCACTGGAGACCCATATCTTTACCACTTCTTGAATTGCAATATTAGTGTTTATCCCCTAGATTGCCAGTGCTCCAACACAAGCCTGTTTACGCAGCTGTCTAACGGAAACAGTATTACAAAGATAAGATGATTGGAATTAGCAGGTGGAAGTGGGATTAAATTGGCAGTTAGATGGGTTAATTGGTTATTTGCTGACCCCTGGTATTCTGTATGATATGATAATACAGTACCATTCACAGACATGGAGTAATGCTTAGTTTATTGAAGTGTGTACTTTATTGAACTTCAACCAGTAAAAAGGCTATTTGTTTACAAAGACCAGACATAGTATATCTGTGACTACTGTATGTTACAATGAAACCTGAAGCACGACACATGTGTAAACTCTGTATTTTAAAAGTATTAATTTAACAGTTCTTAATTAAATAAATAAATACATACATACATACATAAATAAATACAACAGAAGTGGTATTTTACATGAATACAGGGCTTCCCACATTTCTCTTTCCAGAGTAAAGTAATATTTCCGGTTTTGGCAAAATGAATGTGTGTAAAAATGTACAAAGAAAAAAGGTGTAGCAAAGTTCTAGCAAACACATCCTAAATGTATATCATTTTTAAGTACATCATAATCCGTGTATGATGTACATAACGACCATACAAGGTCCATCAATGTACTGATGTCATAGAGGGTTCTATTTGAAAGATCTAACAGTAGCTGTACTTAGATACTGATTGAGTCAAAGTTGAACCTCAAAGTTACAAACACATTGGGACTGGAGGGTGTTGATATCTGTTAGTAACCCTGAAAACTTAGTATTAATAAGACTTGATAAAATTACTGCAAGGTTGGCCAACACACGCTATATACTTTGCGTTTAGCATAGCATTCAGCCCAGTTAAAATGAAAACTGAAAATGATGTTACAAAGCTTCAAAGAAAAATCTCATTAGGTTTACTAGAGTTCCTGCAATTGTAATTGTAATAATTCTGTATTTTACTTAGATTGTTTATGTTTTTATGCAAAATTGGCTAAACAGAAAAAATAGATTCCATGTATACGAGCATTGTTTAAGTTGACAGAAGCAACATACAATTGCCTGTTCTAAAAGTAAATACTTAAATAAAATTAAAAAATATATACATTTTATCTGCGAGTCTGTTTTATGCTGAGCATGAAATTGCATTGGTGTAACTGGGACTAACACAGAGTCCTTAGTCATTTTTAAGCTACTTTAAGTATGTGGAAAACTCTGTTCAATAAAGATACCACTGTATAAAGCACCACAGCTTTCTCTATACAATGTGACAGTGCCATGTTATGGTAGTAAACGTTTACATTTATTTCACAGTTAAACAAATTCACCTCGATTTGATGGACACAGCAACAACAAAATGAAAAAGAAATAACAATGTTTTAATAAACAACGTTTTTAAACAGAGTGATATTTGCATAGGTTGTAACAGCACTGGTTGGTTTCATAAAGCTGGTCTAGGAACAGGATCTCACTCTGTGTAGAGCATTAGGGAACACCTCAGACTTTATCAGTCTTCTTTTTAGACACTCATCAGTGTTAGCACTGCCCTTCGTGAGCCTGGTTTGGGGGTGGGCAAGTTTTGATTATGGTTTGTAAATTCAGTAATGGCATTCTTTGCAATCAGATTAGTGTTTTTCAAAGTTTCTGCTGCGCCAACCCCTGCTTCTACAGGACTCCCAAATGATCTTCTATAAGGTCTTACTGAACATTGATGTTCTGCAAAACCTTGACCCTTTGCAGACTGCTGTAGTTGAAGGAATTCTAAGTGTGAATAAGGTGCATGCAGCATTTCAGCAGCAAGCAAGCAGATTGGTATGGAAGTGTTGAGATAAGACGAGGATCTGAATTCCCCAAATGAACAAAATACTAAAAATACATTCTACAAGAATGCTACTGCTGCTCACTGGGGAACGATCAGTCAGTGCACAGTCTGCCAAGGGCTCAATACGATCTAGCTACCATTAAATACTATACTTTATAGCTAACTCTTCCATGCTTCTCAAGAATAAAAACAGACTTTCCTTCTATTCATATATTGGATTATTATAATACATACAGTACTAATATGTAATCAGACTTTCTATATGCAGCATAAATGTGAAGAAAATACTTTGGCCAACAAACACTCCACTCTATATAAATAAATACTTGTTGAACAGATTATACTAGTTATCACAACTTCCCAAACTCATACACCACTGTTTTTTTTAAAGAGCATTAAATCCACTTATTCCATTATTCAGCATCAGGTAAAATACACATTCCCTTTGATACAATAAATACAGTACATATTGTTATCTATTTAATATATAAGATTTGGTTTCCAAGGTGAACAATGCATTAATTCAACAAACCCATTTTTTCTGTAGTCAAAAGAAAAGTAGTACTCTGGTAACCACATAAAATTGTTACTATCAATACATGTAACACTCAGAAGCCCATATTTAATATCAGAAAAAAAAACAGTATTATTTTCACTGCTTTATTGCTAAAGGGACTTTGCAATAACTATTCTCTTCATTTAAATGACTGCTGCTCCTCATTCTGGTTGATTTTTAGCAGTATATCACAGAACACACACTCAATGTGTGACAGAAATGTGCATGAATAACAGGAATTGAATGTTTAAACTTAAATAACCCTTATGATGAATAACATTTATTAATCAGCAATCCTAAGGTGTAACCACCAACGCATTTCAGGATGTGTGTGGTCTTCAGAAGTTCAGAATATAATAGTTTGGTTGACAGTCAGTTATGGCACGAGCATTCAATACATGGGATATATATTTAGTTTCTAAAAAGGTTTGTTCTGTGGTGTATTCTATAAGGTTGGCGCACTGATCATAGGAAATAAATCGATTTGCACAAGGACTTATAGTAAAGTAACTAATTCCCATTACCCTATACACAGACAAAAGCGTTTTCATGTCCGAAAGATTTATTTTAGCTAAAATGGGCTTTTGAGTATTGCCTTCTCTGTACTTCAGATTTTATATCTATCTAACTATCTATCTATCTATCTATTCATAAATAAAAGCAGTCCATAATGGAATAAGTGGTTATTAAAAAATACACAGGCCATATTCACAACCCTTTAACTCAGGAGTAATTCAAAGCCTGTATTATGACTTAATTTATATTATTGAATCTGTTTTAGACTGTTGTAAAGAAGAAAACAGTAGTCTAGAGCCTTTTCATGAATATCAAACCTGCATATTATTCCCCAAAATGAAGTTAAAGTCACGTCAATGTTTCAGCATCAACAATAAAAATATGAATAACTGCCGATCCTTTTGTCACAAGTTATATTTAAAATAAATCATAGAAATTCACTCATATTCCCTTTTAAAGTCCTGCCTTTTTTTTTTTTTTTAAATCATAAAAAAAATACTGCATTCATTTAAACTTATCAGAGCACCTGATTAACACACCATAAACAAAAGCCTTTAAACCACATACTACAAACACTGTGGGACATGTCACGCCAGGCTAAGGAAGGAAGACACTTATAAAACACAACTTTTAGTTGCCACTATTTTGGAACAAGGAGTGTATTGTCAGTCGATATTGTTTTTGTTTTTATTTTTCGGATGTCTTGGGTCAATAGGATAAGAAACAATGCTACTGTTATGCCAGCGTGGAAATTTACCAGAGCTACTGTTTTCAGTATTTAAAATTGAAATTAGGGAGTCAGAGTGGCTCACCTGGTAAAAGCACAGACTCGTGGTGTGCAAAGGGGATCATACAGCGCAGGTTTGCGTCCTGGCTGTGAGGCGTTGACAGACTGTGCTAGGTATTCCGAAGGGAGCGTAGCATTGGCTCTGGCGCTCCTGTGGGTTAGGGGGGCAAAACCAGCAGGGACTGATTCTCCTCATCACGCTACAGCGGACCCTGCTGGCCAGGCGCCCAGTGAGGTCAGAGCGGACACCTGCAGGGCTGGCCTTTGTCCTCCAGAGGCCGGTAGCTCGCTTACATCCTCTCTCGAGTTCCTGGGTGTAAAAGAGGAAACTGGCTTGGTCGTGGGATCGGAGGATGCCCACTGAATCTTGATCTCATGAGCTGTGTGGGGAATTGCTGTGGTGACAGGAACAAATTATAATTGGAAGAAAAAAAAATAAAATCCAAGAATTGGGGGTAAAATTACTGGGCACACTAAAATATAAAATAAAACACCAAATGTGGTTCAATCATAGCAAAAGAAATATAGAAATGAATTTAAAAAATGATACAAAATGAAAAAAACTAAAACAATACTAAAAATGGACAACACAAGGTTCAAATAAAACGGAACTGGACAATAATACAACAACGTTAAACAAATAATGGGTATTCCATATGCATTTGGGGTAAAATAGAATCAACACTTTGCAGTGTTTTCCCTGATTACCTGACTAGACACACTGAACTGCCACAATAAAATTACAATAAGGTTCATAACTATACTGAATTCACCAAGTACTTGAATTTAAAAAGATACAGTAGCAGTTTATAATTGGGGGCTGAAATGTATTTTACTTTATGTGCAGTCAATTTCAATGTTATAATGCCTTGTATTGTTTACTATTAGTATTTTTTATTAAACTTTTAAAAGCTTACCGCATTTATGTTACGCCATGCCGTTGGAAGACAGAAAACAGCCAATTTTAAACTCTTACAGAAATGCACAGAAGGTCCTGAGGATTGATATATGACTAGTCTATAATTTGCAAAACGTGGGCTTGGATATTTATCAACAAATCTGGACCTGTAGTAACACAGTGAGGAGTATTCACAAAGCTGCAGCAAGTCATTAAATTGTATTTACACATGTGCTAATGCTTTGTGAATATGGTCCATAGACTTCCATCAAAAAGAATACACTTGAGTACATCACAAATAACTAACAGATTCACAAAAAAGAAAACAAAAACAGGAAAGAGGAAAGCATTTACTTGACACTACTACACTTAGAGAGAAAAATAAACTCTATGGTTTATATGTGAACTACCTTAATAAAAATACAAAATACATTTGTGTAAACTTTGATGATGGCGATGATTTATTGTCTCTTAGACCAACAGTTTAAATTAAAAAGAGTTAACAACCCAATATTTTTAGAACTGTAACAAAAAGTGTTCACGTTGGTTTTTACAAGTGTCTCCTGTATTATAAATAAATCAATGAATCCTTTGTCATCCCACCCCATTTACATGTCACTTCCAGCACTGCATTCGCAAGGCAAAAGTAGATTGAAGTCACATCTACACACACACTTCCCTTATTAAAACAGAGGGTCACTGCTGCTTTCCCACTGCACAGAGCCCACCTAGTTTCCAGTGCACTCTACAGCACGAGGACAGCTTGCCCGCCCAGGCAGGAGGTAGACCCTATGCGCGGTTTAGTGTCTGGAAGATCCTAGATATCTGTAGCATTACAGGCCCCGTCTCGGGATCGTTCATCCACTGAGTACTGTTTAACGGGTTCTCCAGCATGTCTTCAAATGCTGTGGGAACAAGAGGGGGGTTCAAAGAAGACAGCTACAAAGTTAAGTCAACAAGAATGAACTTCAGATGTTTACATTTACATTCGTGACACTGGTAAATTGTGATAGCTCTAATTCTGGATCATGATAAAGTAGATCGCTCTGAGCTACATCTACCACACGTACATAATTGTAAGAGTGAAGTTCAGACAATGGATGGACAGGAGGACAAGTTACTCCATATACAAGATACATATACGACTTATTTCAAGGGATCTGCAGCTTCAGCAGTGTAAAAATAATGGCATACCAACCCCTCCTCCACAATCCATTTGCAAATATATCATGTCGCTGTTTCTATCGTTATAAACCTCTGTAACTCAACCCTCGTTTAGCAATATTCTTTTTGTAACTAAGCTAATATGAGCAGCCCCAACATCTCTATGAACAGATCAGATTTCACGATGTGCTACATACCTAAAAGTGTTTTTGGGTTGGTAAGTCCAAGCTGTACAACAGGGTTTTCGAGGATGGCCTGAAACAGGGGGCTGTTTGTGTCAATACCCTTATCTAAATCTTCTGGCGAGGGCTTCCTGTCTCCCAGCAACCAGTCACACTGGAATTAAAAACATGCTTTTAGTTCATTTCAAACAACTCTATTTTCTCAACCATAAAGCTGCCATGTCTCCTATTAATTTACCCTGCCTGCTTTCATTACTAAGACTATGAACTGATGATTTTAACCTTGGGCTACTATAAAAAATAATAGAAGCCTGCATTTTAAATTGTTGTGTTGAGATTGCAAGATAAATTGAACTTGTTCTCTTGGTTCTCAATGGTTAACTTGTTCGCAATGGTTTGAAATGTCGAGATCAGAGGTTGCCTTGTTGCACACAACTATTCATTTTTTTATAAAAAGTGACCCAAACATCTTTAAGCATTGAACCGTGTGGATAAATACTGTGGTTTTCAGCTCTACAGACAAGAGATCCATCCACAAAACAATACGATATAGAGAAGAATGACCAGATCTGAACAGTGGCAGATGTGAACACAGTTGCCCTTTAACTCAAGGATGTCCAACATACGCCCTGTGGGGCAAGTTTGGACAGCCCGCCAATTAGTTTCTTAAAATTGCATTGATAAAATTGCGTTCTCACAAACACGTGTAAGTGCACAGCACACTTAATTTTGATTAGGATAGCGAAGTGAAGGCTTGTTTAAACTACTTATTTTACTTTGTGTAAAATTTGAAATCAGTTGCCAGAGATGTCATGGAAGTGAAAGGTGGAGGCGGAACACAAGAAGATTCCAAAATCGTTGGACAAATGATTATTTGATGGCATGGCAATATGTCTGATTTGCTGAAAATGAGAAGAACAAATGAAAGTGCTGTGGAGGCCAGTTTATTGTTAACAAATAGATTGCATGTGCTGCTAAACCTTTTTCAGGTGGCGAATTTGTTAAAAGGCGCATGCTTAAAACAGCCGATGTAGTATGCCCTGAAAAAATAACATTTTCTGTCAGTCTGTCTCGTAACAAGGTTGCTGAGCAAATTGCCGAAATGGCAGGTAATATTAAACTGAAGGTTAAAGAAAAAGCCAAGGAGTTTTGTCCATTTTCAGTCGCCTTGGATGAGAGCACATATGTCATTGGCACAGCTTGCGGTTTTTGTAACAGGAATAACCCAGGACTTTAATGTCATTGAAGAGCTTTTATGTTTATCAGACATCAACACAACCACAGGAAAGGGCTTTTTTTTAAACTTCAAGAAGCCTTGGAAAGTGCAGAAGTACCTTGGAAGAAACTAACTGGGATTACAACAGATGGTGCAAAAGTACCAATTTTCTTACACTGGATTCTGCATCAACAGGCATTATGTGGAAAAGTTGCAGAATTAGAAGACGTAATGAGCATTGTTAAGTGTGAATTTCATCCGCAGCAGGGGCCTGTAGCATCGACAGTTTCATGCCTTGTTAAATGAGTTGGAATCGCAGTATGACAATTTACTGTATTTTACCCATGTACGATGGCTGAGTCGTGGGACAGTGCTGAAGCAGTTCTTTCACTGGCATCAATACAGGACTTCATTATTATTTGTTTATTTATCAGACGTCTTTATCCAAGGCGACTTACAGAGACTCGGGTGTGTGAACTATGCATCAGCTGCAGAGTCACTTACAATTACGTCTCACCCGAAAGACGGAGCACAAGGAGGTTAAGTGACTTGCTCAGGGTCACACAGTGAGTCAGTGGCTGAGGTGGGATTTGAACCGGGGATCTCCTGGTTACAAGCCCTTTTCTTTAACCACTGGACCACACAGCCTCCTATTAGCTCCTCCTCTTCATGTCGAGGAGAAGCTAAGTAATCCCCTTTGGTTTCTTGTTGACCTCACCAAGCAAATGAACATTTTAAACAAGACACTCCAAGGGCCAAAGCAGATCGCAGCACTAATCAATGAAAAGGTGACAGCTTTCAAAGCCAAGTTGAATTTGTGGCAGCAATATGTGTCAAACAGAAATGTTGTTCTCTTCACTGCATGCCACGAGATTCAAGAGTTACACAGCAATTAATTTGATGATGAAGACTACAACTACAATGAAAAACTAACAAACCTGATAAATTAATCTGACTTGATTTCAAGACTTCCAGTCTCATCGAAACATCTTTCAGTTATTTGCAAACCCATTTTCCTGTAATGTCCAGATCTTCAAATGGTGCTGATCGATTTTCAGTGCAAACAGCATCTCAAGGATAAATTCACGGCCTGCCAGTGGTGTTTTTTTTCAGTTGTGTTAAAAACGTTATATTTTGGAAGTTAAATATTAAGTTAAATATTGAGACTTAGCTGATATATTCTGCCTTTTTTTTTTTTTTTTTTTTTTAATGTTTGAGAATTCTATTGAAAGTAAAATACTCTATTTCCTCTTATGTAAATTACAGTAAAGCCATAAATATTTGAGAGCAAATTATTTGGCGCATCACACCCATAAAACCTATTTTGCTCAGAAAAAAGCATAATAAAAGGCTTGCAGATATTTATGGCTTTACAGAATTACATTTGTGATAAGAGTTTTTTGTTAGTGTTCTAGGAAAGCTTCTAGTTATATCTGCCTATTTTTGTACTATAAAATACATTAAGTAATATGTTGATTAATTGATTGAAACCATGCCTGCATACTTTTTGATGACTAGGAATCATGCAGTGGGGGTAATGTGTTTTGTGTAAAGTAGTATATTTGAGTATCTTGGCCTACATACAATTTCTATAGACATGTTCAGGTACATTACTGCATAATGAAAACTATCGACATATTCCTTTGCTATTGTAAAATATAAACCATAGTAGAAAAAAAAAATAATAAAGCTGTTCAGTTTAATGGCTCCCTCTGGCTTTTGCAGTGAAAGTCAATATACTATTCATGACAGATCAACTTAAACTGATACATGTCTACAGGGAAGTCATTAAGAAAGTGATGCTGCGCACAGCCTGCTTACATGGCTGCTATGTCTCTTTCTTACATTACCTAAGAAAATGATGTCGCCAAAATCAATTTAACACTCACAGCTGCATCTTGCTGGTTGTTATTTACTCGCAGGGCATCAACAACTTCTTTTTCATCAAATCCCATTTCCATCAGTGCAATGACTGCCTAGAGAAACACAAACCAGAACAAAGATGGGTTTGCAAGCAAATGATATACAGTGGAGCCAACAAGTCTGCATATTCTACCACTGCATAGGGTTATTTCATTTTCTGTTCAGTAACAAAATACAGAAACTCAATAAATCAATTTCACTAAGCATTTTTAGGATGTATAATATATATAAATGTACAATTTCTTGTCCTTTTTGCCCAGAGAATCAACATTTAATGTTGCATTATGGCGTCTATGTGATTAGCCATGGAATGCCCTACAAAAACATATGCAATGGCCAGTGGTGGCAGAGTCACTGTATATTCAACATAAAATATTATCCTATTTTAAAACACAAAACAATAGCATTACCCTTGTTATGTATAAGGACATAGCCATTAAATATAGTCCAGGATGTATTCAGACAATACTATGTTTCTAACTCAGGAAAGCAAAATAGATCATATATTTTAAGCTATAGCTATCTTTTAAGATATATCAATCTTTTCTCGTCAGGCAAAGACAAAAAAAAAGAATGATGTAATACTAGCATTTCTTTTAAAAAAAATCTGAGTACTTTATTGTAAGATTTATACCTTAAAATGTAGGGCCCATATCAGCTGAAGGACTAGATTCTCAAAGCAATTTACTCCAAATCGTCATTAGCGTTACACTTGTCTGAATGGTAAAAACACAAAACGAACTGAAGAAACTACGTCACACTACTCACAAGCACCCAACTTAAATGTGCGAGTTGTATATTTCTGGTTTGCTAACTTCATTGGGTGCATTTTACTACCTGAAAAAACTGTGCCAATCACGTTTGGTAGTAAAATGGTTCGGAGAATCTAGCCTAAAAATGCCTTTGGAACAACCTACTCGTGAATCTGGTCGAAATTCTCTTTTCCTTCGGATCCTTTTAAAGATGTCTGTTAGCTCGTCCTGCTTCGAGTATTCAGTGTTGGCTTCTAAAGCAACCTTTGCATTGGAAGCTGCTGCTGCTGCTGCTGATGATGATGATGATGATGGTATTGATGCTGCTGCTGCTGATGATGATGATGGTATTGATGCTGCTGCTGCTGCTGCGGTGGTTGAAGGTCCAGCAGTGGCTCCAGTTGACTCCTGGCCAGTCACAGGGGCATCAGCGGTGGGATCGTCTGCATGCTCGAATAGCCACTCCATCGCCTGCGTCACCGACATACTGCAAACAAAAAGGGAGCACATTGTGATGCTGTGAGCTGCTTTGTAATTTCACACACATATCAATTCAGTCACTGCTAACCTTCTCCAGCAGTAAACACAATTGTTTTGCTGCAGTACACTATTTAGTTTAACATCTTTCTGGTAGCTTACCTTGAGTTTCAAATGCGACCCATCACTGCTTGAGGAAAGTTTTAATTCATCATTACTGTGTCCTCTCTAGATCTGAAAAGCTTCTAATTGACTAGGGTGTTGCTTTATGAATATGAAGTGCTTATACTGACCTAACAGCGTTATCTACTCAAAACACCTCTGTATAGAAAGTGAGGGCGAGACCGACAGATACCCACTGATTAAGACGCAGTGCTTTAACAGCTCTGCGCTCTGGGAACCCCATTTCAGTCAGCTGTTGGAGTGCCATCTCATCCACTCTGTCCTCTTCATCTTCATCCAACATGGCTGAAAGTACGAAAACACAGGACTAGATACGTACACACAGACTTTCATGGAGTATTAGCTCTGAACATATATTTCAGTGTAACCCTAACATGATGTTACACATTGGTGTTGTAATCATTATATACAAAGTATAGATACTATGACAAGTACAGTGTGTTGCTGGTATACAAACATCCTTAACAGGTTTATAATACTTTTATATAGGATTTTATCCCATAAAACGATTGGTACCCTATGTGTTTCTCCATTACTTCCACAGAAACCCCATTAAAATAGATATTAACTATGTTGGATAATGCAATTTCATATTAAACTTGGCAAATAAATAAGTCTCTTACATTTGATTTTTATTCCAGAGTTGTACAAATTAAATTAAAATGCAATTATATTAAAAAAGTATTTTGTGGTGTGATATAGAATAATCTTCCTAAGCAAAATGAATCAAATATTATATATTAACAAACAAAATATGTACGGGCAATAGCAATAAATAAAAAAATGGAAGAGCTTCCTGCCAGACAGGTTTCTTTATAATTCACTTCAGTGTGACACTAATTTTATTCTTACCGTTGGCCTTCTTAAACAATTCTACTGCATCAGGGTTCAGTGCCAGCAGTTTCTGTGCCACTTCAATAAGCGACACAAGGATTTTCCTGAGTTCTGTCTGAAACTGAGACACCAGAAATGAATTTCAGTGAGGCTGTAACAGCAAGGTGGTTACAGATTTAGTTACCTTGAATAAAATGGTAACCAGAATACCTTTTGATTTCTGATTTCTTTCATTGCATTTTTTAAGTTTCTTTACTTTATTATCCACGTACCCACATTAAAATGGTCCCTTTCAAATGAATAAACTACACAATGAAGAAAATGAATACAAATGTACTGCCTGATAAGCTTGACATGCCATGGCCTTTACATTGAAGAAGGAAAATATAATTTGGTGTCAGAGAATGTTTGAGTGATTCAAATAGTTATTTAATATTATACCAGCCAGTATATTGTAATTTTATTCTGTTCTAAAACTTTGTACAAAAAAACCCCACAAAAACAAAACTGTATGTATGTTTTGATGTTCTAATACATTTCTATAAAAATGTGTATTTGGTATTTCAAACTCGTGGTTACATTAGAGTTCTAGAGATCACGGACACAGTTTCTACAAGCATTTGAGTGTGGAAAAATATGCTGACAAAAACTAAAGATGACCTAAACAAACAAACAGCTGAGTAAGAACTTTTCAAGACGCTACGACCTCAAGTTAGGAAACTGCAGAGCAGGTAAATCACATTTTGAAACGAGTGCATTTACTACAGTATATTATGCTCCCTTGTAAACTGTATGTATTGATATGCTAGTTTTTAGTTGGTTTTTTTTTTAAGACACAAAGGTAAATGTTTCGACACTGATCCTTAACTTTAAATACAGGTAATTAATCTGGAACAAACCTTTTTAAGTCCAAAAAAGGGTACTGCCTTGCATTTCCATGACAGTCAAAAGAAAAACAGAACAGTTTCAGTACTTTTAGGTTTAAGCATGTTTTATTGCCAGACTAAAAATTCAGCGGACAATTCACAAGCTCTAAAACTACATACTGTACAGGATACTGTCGGTACATTTTTACTACTATTTACTAATATTTAAATATACTAGTTATCCCACTGCGCCAAAAAATCTTACACAAAATATTTCTTCTCTGCTGTTCCACGATTGCATATCTTCATCATTAAAGTTACAATATAATCTGAAAAGCAGCTTTAAAAGGGTTCTGAAATATGTTGCTGTAACATAAACTGTGCCTGGATAACTAATCTAGCTCTGCTTTTGTAGTTTCCTTTCCGACATCATCCACACTCACCTGAACACATGTACATTCTCTTAATTAAAACGTATTTATCTTCCACGAAATGATCAGACAGGTGGAACAATGCAGGACAACTGGTGCAGATACTGTAGCTCACAAGAAAAGGAGCCTATGGGAATGTAGGGTCCCCCCCATCTACAATGTGCATGTACAAATCTTCAGGTCCTCTGATTTAAGGGGTCTGTAAACCCCAAGAAAGGCACCTTGAATATCCAGCCACCTGTATCAATTGTATTTTCCATGAGAATAAGGAATGGGGTATCTAGTCACGGCCAAGCACAGTGCAACAACGTTACAATTCACCAAGAGAAATAATTCAGTTACCGTTAACTTACCCAATGTTCCTTAGAAAGATCCTAAACTCTAAAGCATTTATTGGATTCTGATGCCCAGGATGATTTGCTGCTACAGCAAGTACCATCTTTATCAGATGACACAGCCTGTCCATGAACCTCTAAATATCCTGACACCAAGCAAGGTAGAATAGGTAAATATGATCTCTATTATTCTTAGAAGTGGAAGGGGAGCTTTTCATACCCACCAACACAGTAATATTAGATCAAATTCTAAACCCCTGAACATTAACAGAGGTTTTTAATGGTTTATGTTTTGACATTTCAGACTCTTCTGAACAACTCCATGCTTATTTAAAAACACAGCCCTTACAAACTCAGTAACTTACATCTCGCATGTTGTGTTGCGCGACAGTCCGATCAGAATGGCGTGTAGGTAGGCTTGCTGTTGCTTTTAAGATGGCATCTTTGTCTGGAGCTCTTTGTTCCTGCTTTTTCTACAAGGATTAAATAAAATAAAATAAATACATAATAATCTGCTGGGAATAAAATATATTAGTGTACCCATATCCAACCACAAAATAATTTTAGACACACACAGTAATCCTCTTAGTAAGATGGACAATTAACTAAAAATAGTGTGTAGGTCCACACTGGACAAATGCTTACCTGCTAACCTTGACAGTACATACAGGTACTGTATATAATGAAAACATGAGCCCAGCACTTCAAACCTACCTATAGTATTAATTTGGCTCTCTTCCCTTAAAATATTCTGGAGAACCCCCTGCATTATTTCCCTTGTGACAACAGACAAACCTTTTTAAAAGGCCATAGGGCTCCTTTGCTCAGCCTAAGGCAACGGTATATTTCATAAAGAAATCATATGATTACTGTAGAATGTCATGTCAGACTACTGTAATCTATTCAGAGATCAACTGTAAGGTCTTAGTTACTGACTCACTTTACCATTTTGGCAGCTGCTACAATTCTATGAATACTTTACTACTCCACTGGGCCAAAAACTGTACATAAAAGGGTGGGAAAAATCTTTAATTTTAAACTTTACATAGGTCCCAACAAATTGTTAAGGCATATACATCTTCCCAATTAGCACCATACAGTCACACTGGTATATTTGATTGCAAAATACTGCAGTTGGCAACGTATTGTATTTTTATAAATACTTTTACAAGCAATGAAGGAAAGTAAGCTACCTTTTCCTCTGCAGACACATCGAGCATCTTGGGAGGTGGAGGGGGGGCTCGCTTTTTAATTAACAGCAAGACATCTAGAACAAGAGAAACAATTAGTGTACTTTATATGAAAACGAGAGAGAGAGAGACTACATAAAGCTGTACTTTATTGTAAATGTGCCACTATAATGTAACCACATACCTTTATCTTTAATATTCTCCTCTCCTACAGTTTTAGTGTCTGTTAGCACTCTTTCAGAATCAGCATGGATAAGTTTGTGATGAGTCACAGTTTTTGGGTCTTCTAGGCTTCCTTGTACACACTAGAAGAGAACAGCGAGTATTTTTGCAACAGAATAAAGCTGTGACATACACTCATGATCGATTCAGTTAAATTCCACAATTTATATGCTACAGAAAAAGAAAAAAAAACCGTAAGATTAAGTAACAATCCATTCACAAGAAAACAAACAGTAACAAAATAAATAGACCATATGAATCTCCGCATTACTATTAAAAGTTTACATTCTCTCGTGTCGGGTTTATACTTTTAGTTTAAGCGTGTTTACTCTTGATGTAGGTTGACAGCACCGAGGATCTTTTTAAACCCACTAAAACAGAAAAGCAGTATCAACACCATCAACAATGCGTGTCCCCTTTAAAATGTAACCCAACAAACGAAATGTCAAAGCTTTATCGGTCGATGAACCTGAATTAAACTTAGTGTGACAGCACGGTAATAAGCTGACTCACTGCGACAGCATATATGAGTGTCACTGATGCATAGACGTGATTATCGAAAGTCAAAAAACAGAACCATTACATAAAGACTTGCTCACTTCAAAACGTCTGAACGTAACGGTAAATTAAATTATAAATAGACTTAAACCTTTTTCTATAAATAATATGAGCGGTTTAACGGGGCCTACCCTTCACACATGCTGATATGAAATAGCTGTCATTATCTAGTATATGGCCCCCTGCCTCACTCGTTGCTCGGTGTAGATTTTCAAGAAAAGAAAAGAAAAACGTACATGTTTCAAGCACTTTTCCTTGAGTTTCTCTATGGTAGTGTCATCTGTTACTTCCTCCACCCACTCTGCCCCTTCAATGGTGCAGATGTGGACTTTCAACACCTTCCCTGCGAAAATCTTCTCCTCCTGCACAAACATCGGTGCTTTCCGTCTCTACAGCCCGACTGGCTTGTGTCTACACCTCGATAAAAAGAAAAGCCCTCCGCTCTTACTCTATCGCCATTTTAATGACTTGCCGCTGGGTTCTCGGGTGGCACTGGAGCGCGGTGCTGTTATTTACTGGATAGTTACTATATTTACCCACCAGGCCAGCTGCTGCTTGTTTTGTTGCTCGGGTCTACGAGTTGAGAGACTGAACTTTCACCTTTGACCAGGAAAAGGCTCATATGAGGTGCCTTGTGGGGATTGTAGTTCAGTGATATTTTTTATGCAGCATCAATATTTTGCATTTTTCGTGCTAGACAGTAAATATAATATGTATTAAACTGACTTAAATCGTCTCACATTTGGAATACTTGAATTATTTCGTATTTACCTCACGCATATGTGTTGTATTTTCTTCAGTTATCGTACTCCAAATGAATTAATGCAATAAGGACTCTAATATAGGAATTATTAAAAAAGGCATATGTCTTCGTAAGGTGCTACGGTGCGCAAAAACCTGCACATTCGGATCAGTCTATTTTTACACTCAAGTTTAGGTATATGGCGCCATCTGGTGGCTCAATGTTGAAATGTCCTAAGACATCTTCAAATGGCCAAATCTGTGGTTTATATTTCTTATTTAAAAAAAAAAAAAAAAAAAACACTGTATGGTTACAGTGTTAACATCATCAACCCTTGTACAGTTTACTGTGGTATTTAGTGGAAAAAACAAAGTGTTATAATACATGTTAAAGTATTTTAATGCATGGTAGAACAAAGGCAATCACGATAAAGAACAAATAATGATGGTAAAGCATACAAAGCTATGGTTAACTGAGGTAAACATTTCTATGGTATATATGTATATGGGAGTTTAATAAACCCAGTCTTTCATATTCCCAATAAATATTTAAAACACACAACTGTATCTCGAAGTGAGATAAGTTAACTTGTGTCAATCATGTAACTCATTTATTACAGCAGGACATTACTTTAATCAGATACAAGATAATTAGCTTAATGTTGCACATTAGCCTTCCTCAATGCTGCACTGTCCCATAATGGTTATTTGTTAATCCCCTTGTTATCATATCAGCTGATTACCCATTTAGTATGGAACAGATACTGTGGCTTCCACTTTAATGTGTTATTGAGTGCCTTTGAGTCTAATAGAATGTACTGTAGTAATTTCTTAGCTGTCTGTTTACTACAGTTTTCCATAGCCTTCTATGCATTGTACTTTTTGCAAGTTATATGTTGACTTGGTTAGAGTCTGTGTGTTTACTTTCCCCAAAGGTAATGTTAATTGCAGAGACACAAGCTTCTTAGCTCTTTGCAACCTTTTCTGCCCCCTATCCAAATAGGCAGGTTTATGTAAAGATATAGTTATGCGTTATTTATGAGTATTATGTAAAAGCTATCAACTCTACTTTAATACTATGGAAACTGAAGGTAAAACAGAAAATTAAGTTTCTTTTTCCCACAAGAGGGCGACAAAGTACACGCAATGTTGACTTCAAGGCATTGCATGTTGCCAAATCCTGAAGCAGTGGCAACGGTATCCACAGGCAGGCTTGAATTGGGTGAAATAAAAATCTAGTATCATAAGTGCAATAGCGTTTTTTCAACTACAGTTTAAAATATATATATATTTTAGGGAACTGATTCGCAGATTTATTTCAGTTGTATCGATACTGTTTCCCTTAATAATTTAGAAAGTGCAGCTTTGCATATGTGCATGCACCTCAAAAAGTACAAAACTAATCATCAGCTTTGTTGAACTTTTCAAAAGAATTTTCATTTCCATCTAGAACTGCTGGTTGATTTAATGTGTGACATTTTTAAACTTCCTAATGAAATTGAACCGAAATGCATATTTGTAATTATGTGCCTGAATGTGTTTCACACTTGAGATTCATAACTTGCTGCTTGTTGAAGTTGCAATTAGGATGTTTGCGAGAGATAAAGAAACAATTTTGTGTACGATGTAGACAACACTGTGAATTCAGTGAGTTTTCAATTCTTGATATACCCCTGGCCCAAGCTTAGTTAAAACTAGTCAATCAACATGAGGTTGGAAGTGATAAGACATCTATATGAAAAAGGATTCTCTGCCACACACAGTTGATAAGATGTACTATAGCCATCATGGGAAGCTAATTCGATGTGACAAATCTGCATTTAAATGTTCTGATACTTGATTATTCGTTAGCGATTACCTTCGGGTGTTGAAATCTGCAGCAGAAGGCTCTGTAGAGCCCATTAGAGATTAGTCCTCGTAAAACGTCAGTAGTTTGATCAGTTTTGGTTACAGAAGCACCTGCCAACCAAGCACCTTGCACATTATGACTGAAATAGGATATGTAGCTTTTAAACAGAAAACATGTCAGGGATTCCATATGCATATAACATGCATTAGACAAGTGAGGCTCTGCCCACGGGCACAAAAGTGTGTGTGAAAAATGAACATTATATTACATATGAACAGGAATGATGCACAAGAAAATGATGACATGTACTCTTCCGTTATTGACTCCTACTGTATATATGTTGTGTTACAGACTACAGGCCCAGGACATTGGTGCACACGCAATCCGTGCATTATCTGAAAGGTGTGGTGGAAAGATTGGTTTCTCTGAGCAGTTCTTTCAGAATATTGTGTCATGGAGGCATTCCTGTCTGACCTTTTCCATGAGCTCAAGGAAAGAGATGTGAAACCACTTTCCTGTGCAAGTGTGAATTATAGGCAGAGTTATGTTTGCCACACTGCTTTCATCTTCAGCCAGAGACGTTTCTGAAATCTGTTCCTGTCAGTTACTATGGACCTGTGGCAGCGAGCAAGGGTTTTGTTCACGAAAGTCAAACTGAAATTACAAGGCGTTGGACAGTCACAATTCACAACATTAAAGCAAGCAGTCATAGGATGTTCAAGAACACTGCGCTAGATTTGGCTGCAAGTGTGGTTCTGATTGTAAAGTCGCTTAGAAACTTGACACCCAACTGCTATTCAATAGGTATTTTGACCATCTGGCTTGCTCATACGTTTCAGTAATCTTTGTGAAAATGTACTCAAGTTATTGTAGTATGGAAATGTTGCACAATGAGGACTATATGAGCATTCATTCACCATCATGTTCTTTTATGAAATTGCAATTGTATATTTTTATATCTGCAAGTTAGAAGTATTGCTGAACATTGAAATAATAAACAAACAGAAATGGGAGTTTTTGTGAACAAAAATAGAGTATCCCCAGGGGCATGAGGGAACATAGTCACTTTCAGGAACAGTGGCTTGAAACCTGGTTCCAGACCGGGAGACCTAGTTTGAGGCAACTTTTCTGTATCAACCCCAAAGTGCTCTGAAACCTAATCTCCTGAAACCAAGTTCCAAGCCACAAAGTGGCTTTGTGTTCCCTCAGCTTAAAAGCAGATCTGTTCTTTAACCATGGAACTTTTCATTTCCCAGAGCAGAATGTATTGTCTCCCTTGTTGGGGGAGGGTTCTGTTTTTGTCATCAGCCAAGGAAGGAAAGGCTGTGACAATGGGGATATCAGCACTTCACAGCAAACAGGAAGTACAGCGGTGGACATTTTAATTCACACAATAAAGTTTTTATTGTTTCATCTTGTAACAAGATGACCAGCTGCCACTTCACATCTTTTAAAACAAAAACAATATATTTATTCATTTAAAATTATTTTTTAAAAATGGCAGTTATCTTTTTAATAAAAAAAGATGAAGTATTTGCTTGTCTTCTTGTAACATGTAATATTTCTCTTTGGTCAAAGCCTCCAAAGTGAATGTTGTGAACCGAGATTGCAAGTGTTCTTGGCAGTAGATCAAGCCCTCTGATCATTCATTGAGCAGAGTTTTATCTAGTGCAAAATGGAGAAGGGTCTAAAAGATGGGAAATGTGTCTAGAATTGATGGCCACAAATGAAATATTTACAATGAAACTGACAGTAGGGTATATTTGCAGTAATGAATTTGTCTATTTGAAGATGTACTGTTGAAATGATTAAAATCATGCACACTGCTGTATATCCTTGATGTTTAGCTATGCTGTGTATCTAGTATACAATACTGTTCAGCATTCAAGTGTTCATTTAATAACATTGTGTATGTCGTGTATACTTTCATTGTGTGTTGTAATGACATTAAAAAATAAATAAATAAAATAAATAAATAAATAAAATGCTTCAGGTAAGTTTTAGTAAAATCTAGATGCCTGACAGCACCATTTATTTTATCAAGAAACAATTGTTTACAAATCAGGTAACAGAAAATACTTTTTTTTTTTTGTTCTATTTTTTATTTTTTTTGCAAAACTACAATTTTGCAGGTAGGCCACTTTTTCTCCCCCATTACAGATTATTTTTTTTTCCTTTGTAAACTACCCTCTAGTTTATAAAACATGACAGCAAGTACTGACACCACCCGATGTTCATCAGAAGCCTTAGGGATGTCACAATATTGCAAGAGATGGGTAAAACAAAAATTCAGGGTTTTCACTTAAAAAATGAATCTTAATATCGTACTCCAAATCCCAGGATACAGTGTGGATTATCAATAAATAATTATAAAAGCATTTATATTTAATTCATCTTATCTATAGGGACCTCAAATCCCCACTATATTTATATAAACACCACTATACCCTGGTTGCTTCTGTGGAACGTACTGTAAGTAGTTAGGATTTCTGGACCGATCCCTGGACACAACATTGTGACTCCTCTAACATAACATGCTTAAGACTCATTCACCAAAGCAGATTTTTTTAAACAAAATCCTGCTTATTTAAAAATACACCTTATTTACACATTCAATACCTGCCACAGGCTTTTTATTTCAAACATGTAATTACTGTCGTTCAAAACTTTAAGAGATGCATCAGGAAAATCTATCCTTTTGCATCTCGCGTCTCAGCCACTTGACAACCAGCGTTAAAAAAAGCTATGGGTTTAAATCTAAACTGTACAAATGGTGGTACAAATGTGCAGATCTTACATTAAACCCCTTATTTAATTTGAGTATACAAAAGACATACATCTCCAGTGCATTCTGGTTGGTTAGGTGGGCAACTCATTTGCATCTGTTGTTACATTCATTATACCACAGCTCTTGCTAGTCTTCCACTTGGGAGACTGGGCTTGTTGAATGCATTAAACCCATAGGGTGAATTCAATTCCACGATCTTACTGTAATACACCATGTGGGATCGAAAAAGGAAGGCATACGAGAAATGATCCTTTTTCTTCCTCTATTAACTTACTTGAACATTTCCACTGCTGCGGCTGGACACATTCATTAACAGAACATTCTATGCAATCCGATGGCAGTTTTCTGGGCAATCTTCACAGGTACAGATATTGTAAGACAGAGTTCAGATTCTATAATTTTTTCTCGATAGTCTTTCTTTTGGCAGCATCGATGCATTAGACTTTTAGCTTATAGATTATGGTTCTATAAAGTCATTGTTTATTACAAAAAAAAAAAAATTAAAAATGGCCCTGCATCAAAAAATAAAGTCTGCGTTTAAAATACTAAATTTCTGTTAAAACAAATACATCTACATAATACTGAAACTTAAAACAAGATTAAATGTTTTCTTTTTTTACACAAAATTACAGTAGTACGGTTTAAAATACAATTTGGTGTACAATCAAATTAGATAAGTAACATTTTAAGACACCAATAAATAAACCTGTGTTTCCATAAAATCACAAATCGTTGCTTATGCTGCAGCGAAAAGCATTAACAAAGCAAAAAAAAAAAAACACTACATCTGTTTTTCCACCAGGATTACAACTGCCAGACCTAAACAATTCCTGTGATTTCTTTAACACAAAGAACAATTAAAATGTATAAATAAACAAGGCAGTGCCCACAAGCCCCCCCCCCCCATGTAAAATAAAAAAGTACATAAATAAATACAAAAAGGTGAATAGAATGTGATTCTGCTCATTAGTAAAAAACCATATTTTAAAAAAAGGATCCTTCCGTCTCAACCAGTGTCTTTTTTTCTAAAGTGTGCTCCTACAAGAATCAGAATACAAAATCCCTGTGGTTTTATTCCTCACTCTGCCCTTCATTTAAATTGGTCTGGAATGTGTCCCATTTGTGACTGCATACTTGTGGGCGGGCTGGAGATGCCTTCTGACCAATCAGACATGGAATGTGGGGAGGAGCTTGACCACTGGTCCGGGGATTCTGGAGAAGGAGTCAGAAAGGGGTGGTCTGGCACCTGGAGCTGGTGGTTGGGGGTATTGTCCAATGGGGAAGAGTAGCTGTGCTGGGAGGGAGGGGTGAGGAACTGGGTGGTGGGCATGGGTTGGCTGAGGGATGAGGGAAGGATCTGGGTCTCTTGTGGCAGTATGGTGTGGATCGGCATGGTAGTGCCAGACAGCTGCTGTAGATCCGACTGGCTCAGGTCACCAGCAATGAAGTTCTGGCCAATAGTGTGACCGTTGGTGGCAGTATTGGAGTTCTGGTGCTGCAGTTGCATGCTTTGCTGCTGCTGTAACTGCTGCTGCAGGTTCTGCTGATGTTGCATTTGTTGGATCTGCTGCGTCTGCATTAAATGAGGCTGGCTGGCAAGCATCGTATTTTGCATCCCTTGGTAGCTCATCATCTGGGACAAGGTGGTGGTGGGAAGCCCGTTGTGCAAGGAGGTCATCATACTATGCTGCAGGGTTTGGTTGACCGGGTGCATGCTGCCCTGGCTGTTGCTCCTCATGGGATTGAACTGGTTCTGCCCCATGGGAGCTTGCATCCTGGACATCCAGTCGCACTGGCCATTCATGGTGGGCCCCCCACCCATAGTGAAGCTAATGGAACCATTGCTCAGAACAGTGCTGTTGGGAGTGGACACAGGAAGGTGCGAGAGTCGTGGCGGCACAGACTCAAACATCCGATTGGAGCTGCCCATGGACATATCCTGTTTCCCAGTCATGCCCAGGTGGTTTACACCAATGTGGGCATCAGACAAGCCCTGAAGATGGTTGAGGGGCATGGAAGGGGACTGCTGGAAGGGAGAGGTCATCATGCGTGGGGAAGCCACATCCGACATGTACCCATGAGGAGACTCGAGGGAATCCACTGGCGACAGCACAGCCGAGCTGTCCATTAGACTGCCTTTCCCATCTTGGGACTTCTTCCTTCTCGCCTTGATGTCTTTGGCATCTTTGCCATTGCAGCTCATGCCCTTGGTGCTTGGCTTTCTGGCTTTCTTGCCCTGCACCGACTTCATGTTCCCCAGGTAGCTGTTGGGCGAGCAGAGAGTCGGGGAGAGGGTGGCTCCAATGTGGCCGTTGTGCATGGGGGGGCTCCTCACCAGGTTGTACTCGTCCAGCAGGCGTACAATGTCATGGTGCATGCGGTCCTGCGCGATGTCCCGAGGGAGACGGTCCATGTGGTCAGTGATTTCCCGATTGGCGAAGTGATCCAGCAGGACTTTGGCAGTCTCATAGCTTCCTTCTCTGGCAGCAAGGAACAAAGGTGTTTCCTCCTGTGAAGAGAACACAGAAAATATATATGTTTACTGCATAAAACTAAAAGCAGAGAGTACAACATTGATATTTCTTTCTTTTATTGATTTATAAAAAATAAAAAAAACACACTGTGAAAGTCGTATGCTTTGAACCAAGAGGATGATAAGCAACATGCAAGGGACCTCCCTTTTCCCAAGATAGCTACTCCTTAAATGAAAGAAAACATTTAAGTAATAGTTAAACACAAGCTTTTTCCATACCGATATAGAATGTAATTACTATTGATAGATTCTCAAGAATCCACAATTAAAATCAATGCACTCATTTACCACAAAACTGCTATTCAATAACACCTTTGCAAATTTTTACCTTATTGTTCTGCATATCCTTATTGGCTCCATTCTTCAGCAGCACCATCGCAGCCTCCACATTGTTCACAGCTGCAGCCCAGTGCAAAGCAGACTTGCCTGAAAACAAAAAAGTAAACAAAATGAATTCCCAAGTTCAAAACCAGAGCAATTGAGGCATTTCCATCCTCGAAGAAAGAGAAGGAACAGGAGCATACCAAAGTCGTCAATTGCGTTGACGTCTGCGTGACAGTTGATCAGCTCTTCCACCATGCCTTCGACTGCCAGACGAGCTGCCAGGATGAGGGGAGTGGTGCCATCGTGCATGCGGGCATCCAAGTCTGTCGCTCTGTTCCTAATCAGGATCTGGGGAGGAAGCCAAATGATTCATGTTACCAAGGACAGCAAGCTATGCCCAAGAAATATGGGTGGTTAAAAAACACTATTCTGGGAGAAAGGAAAGATAGATGTGTCTTGCAATATCAATCTGTTATATAATGGATTGAGATCTACCTGGAAGACTCCCTGAGCATCAGCAGCCACGGCAGCGTGCAGAGGTGTCCTGCCCATGTTGTCTTGGGTGTTGGCATCAGCGCTGGCCTCCAGGAGGCGCTTGGCTGCGTCCGAGCGGGCGTAGCGGGCTGCCAAGTGGAGTGCCGTCTCCCCGGTTCGGTCGGTTTGATTGTGCAGGATGGCACCTTGGTAGATGAAGTCAGAGATCACATTGGCAGAGGCGTCCTCTTCCTCCTCGCTGTTTCCAGTCTCCAGCCCCCCACCGCTGCAGGACGCGATCATTAGGGGAGTGAACCCATCTAAAGCAAGACAACAAACAAACAAAACAAAAAAAAAGTTAGCATTACATCAAACCCCTGTGGACATCTTAAATTATGAACATTTGTGTTGTCCTTGTGTAATCAAACTGTAATCTATCAGATATTAAATTAAAGCCTTCAACTCTCAGTATTCTGCCTTAAATTGCTGCACATTTCCCCCTCAAGAATTCCCTTAGCTTACACCTCCTGCTCACTGAACACACACACACAAGCTGCAGTAAAAGGCATATTCCTGATCTCAAGTTTGTTATTAATATTAGGATACGCCAATAGATCCTTCCCAACGCTGTTTATTATTAGTTCCAAAGCCATTGCGCTGTCTGTATGTTACATTAGATCTAGTGCAGTTCCAATATTGCTGGGCATTCAGGTATTAAAGCTACTCTGTAGTTATCACGCCAATAGAGACACTTTAAAAGGGTTGGGAAATAGGTAATATAAACTGGTTTCCTGTACCTGGCCCCCTGACGTTGACATCCATGCAGTCGATGTCGATCTCTCCCTGTGGAGGAGTCGGAGCTATTGAGGGGATGCGAATGTCAGCTGCATCCAGGTGCTGCTGAGTCCACTGCCTGTGGTCCGACTGATCGTCCAGGTCCAGCATCGCCTGCTCTTCAAACTAGCCAAGCAAACAAGTTCACGTTAGAAATCCCAAATGCAATCCTTTATTCATATCTAAAGAAGCAACCTTTGTAAAAAATATGCCGCTTCTCAAAATGCCATACAAATTCCAATAACTTCTTTCCTTGTGTTTTAAAAGTATTTTCTTCTTTGGTGTGACCAGCAAGCTGGATTCAAATAATGAAAGCCTTACTCGGAATCGCTTGGTGTCCGAGGGCTCTTCGTCTCCCCATTCATTCTGATTATCATCCATCAGCGATAAATCCGAAGCAATTTTCAATGGCCTTTAAAAAAAAAAAAAGACAGGCAAAGCATTTTAAAGTGATGTACTGTGTATACTTATCTATTTTTACATGTACCTAGCAGCAAATCTGCACAGCAGTCCAATACGTAAAACAAATAGTACATCTCTACATTTCATCTTAAAAAATACCTTTACATCCAATGATCAAACATATTCAGCTCTTCTTAAAATCAGAGGTGCCCAGGAACGTTCGCGAGATGGTTTAAGCCGCGATGATCACTTACTTTAATCCAACCGAGTCCTCTCCCACCGGCTCACGCCGCTTCTTCTTGCTGGGTTCCGTCACTTTGAAGCCCTCGGGGAACCAGAGCTGCCCGTGCTCCCTGCGCCTCTTGCGGGACACCAGCACCCCCACGCCGATGCAAGCCAGGAAGGCCAGCGCGCACACCACCACATACATGGGGTACAGCTCCGACCTCTTCTGCTCCTCTGTGTTCTCGCCTGCAAGAGGAGAGAGGCACATTCTCAAAATCAGGATCCACGATGCCCGACACCTGCAAATCGCAGCTGGAGCGAGGCATTGGGTTTCTATACAGGAACCAAGGAGCTAATCATTTGTAAAACAAAGTTGTTTCATTCGCTAATAAATCAGAATTGCTAACCAACCAAAAACACACAAAAAATGTCTCCTTCCCTTTCAGCCCAGTGTACCGAGAGACAACTTCCCCATTTCTTCTTTAAGAAAAAGGGATTAATGAACTTCAAATTACTGCACGCGCTTTAAGCTGTAAAGACCATGGATTTATTAGGATTTTCAAGATAACAAAGACTCCCAACTTCTAGCACACTCCCGATCAATTTTTTTTTTTCCTAATGATTTTGAAATGATAAACTCTCACCACTAAACCCTCAGAGAGACATTAAATCCCAGTATTACATTCAACAAGGTTAAGGTTGCAGTATCCCCTTTCCACAATGGAGGGCTTTGATTTACTTTAATTAACCATTTTGGTGCCTGCAGTTTTGAGCCCTTATATAGAAAATGGAAAGTATTATTTATTTATTTTTGTCTTTTGTTAGAATAGGCAGAATATATATTGCAGCACAATGTGACTTATTTTCATTAAGAACATTTTAAATATCAGTAATGCAGAACTAAATAAACGGTGAGCGGTATGGGGCGTGTACAAGACTGGGGCAGCGATTAGTGGAAGTGTATCTGGACTTACTGGTAACTGCCTCGATGATGTAGGGAACATTCAGATTGCCACTGGAAGCCAGAGCACCGAGGAAGGCTGCCACGTCGGTTGCACTTTGGAAGCATTCTGTAGATTGCTGATAGCACTGTCGGTTATCAATCTCCAAATAAACCACTGACCTAAAAAAATGTAAAAGACAATTATATATACACTGTCCTATTGGGATCTATATTTGTTTATGAAACCTTGTCTTGCAATGTCTTCTATATATGATTGAATAAGAAAACGGTTTCAGCTAATGCATTGATCAAAATTCGTCTCGTGGTTAGTCACTTTTGCTACTCAAACTGTATGAAACTATTATAAAATAAGTGTTTTATGTTACAGATAAATTAGGTACATTTACATACCATACAACGTATATTGGTCTCGGAATAAGCACAAATGCTAAAGCCTTTGGAATCATTAAATAATCAAAGCTGCACCGCAGCTATGCAGGGCCAAGGCCAACCAAGTCCAGCAGCCTGCCTCCAGACTCACCCCTTGATCTGCATCTGGTCCAGCTCCCGGCGCTTCCTGGCATTCACCACGGTGTACATGGACTTCTTCATCTTGTTGAAGACGTTGCTTGGAATCTCTGCCCAGCTGCCTGAGGACCTCTTGATGTTGTGCTTCTTGAGCTCCTGCTCGCTGCCGTAGTAAGGGTAGATCATGGACTCGCCACTCTCATCCTTGCGGAAGACCACGTTGGTGTGCAGCACCCGGCTGAGCTCCCGCAGGAACCCAAATGAGTTGTTCTTGAGCTGCTCTGGAGGGATCTGCACCACCAGTACCAGCCTGCCGACTGCTAGCTTCTCTGGCGAGCTGGTGCAATCCAGACCGTCCCATTCGCACTCTGCGTTGTTGCAGCCTTGGTCACAGTGCCCATCCGCGTAGTGGTCTTTACAATACTGATCATACAGGGGGCTGGAAGGAAACCAAAAGTTTGTTAACACAGCACGCAAATGGGCATTGGAGAATGAAGACTGTGGGTCAGCATAGGAGGGGGTAATATCGGTAAACTCAGAATTAAGCATCATTCAGGAAAGAGGTCAGCATTGCCCATCAGAGGAAGTCAGAGAAACCAATTATGAAATTACATCTGTTATATGTGTTTTTCAATTCCTCCTCTTGAAAAACCTACCCCCCCCCCCCCCCCCCGCAAAGATTTATACTTCTGTTTTAATTCTTTCAAAAATATTGGTCTTGCACCCAAACCTGTGTTTTTAAAAAAGTTGCTTCTTGCAATGACTCACATAAATGATCTGGTAGCAGCAATTGGACCACATGATGCAGCCTGTTAAGCTAAACTGGCACCTGCTCATGGTGGTGCATGTTGATTTCAGCAGCTAATCAATTTAAGACAACTGGAACCTGTACTGCTTGAACATAGCCCAATTGCTGCTTTTAGTAACTGCAGTGCAGCTGGATTGTCTATGAAACATGTGTGGCTGTACTTACTTGCACTGGCTGTCCAGGTTTTGACAATCAAAGCCATCGTAGAGGCAGCCAGGGTTGTTGCACTGCTCGTCACACTTGCCATCGTTGAAGTAGCGCCAGCACTGCAGGGACTGGGTGCAGTTCTTCCAAGGGTCATTGAAGTTGAGGGAGCAGTCTCCCCCATCCCAGCCGCAGGCGTGGTTATTGCAGACTCGGTCACAGATCTTGTTGCCCTTGCGCGCCTCACACTCTGGGTTCTCACAACGCTCCGTGATCTCAGGGGGTGGGGTGATGTCTACGCCCATCCCGCCAGGGAACTTGTAATCCAGGATGTGGCACCAGAGCCCGTTGAAGTTGGTGGGGCAGGTACACTGGTAGAAGGGGGCCTCCTGGAAGAACTTGCAGGTGCCACCGTTGTAGCAGGGGTTGGAATTGCAGGGGCTGTTGACGGGATACTGGCACTCCGGGCCGGTGAACTCGGACGGGCAGACGCATCTGGGGGCATTAGGGCCATTGATGCACTTCCCTCCGTTCTGGCAGCGTAGGCTGCCACAGGTGCGGGAGTCGTATTCACAGGTGGACCCGTCGAAACCCTGTGAAATAAAATACAAAAGGTTATTCAAGTTATTTCTTTATGTTGCTTAAGTTAATTATATGCTTTTTAACTATAATGTCCAATATACTTACAGGAGGACATCTGCATATGAATCCATTAGGTGTATTGCTGGCCACAGCACAGGTTCCTCCGTTCCGGCATGGCTTCCCCTTGCAGCCGTCAAACACCGCGTCACAACGCCGGCCTGCCACAAGCAAGACAGCGTTTAAATATGGAGTGAAGGCAGAGAATGAGCAGGACCCAAAACCGACTCTGCATCCTGAATGTTCATTTTAAAAGCATTTCTTACCTGTGAAGCCAGTGCGGCACTCACAGCGGTAGTTGTTGATGAGCTGGATGCAGTTCTGGGTGCCACGGGGGTCACAGGGGTTGGACAGACACTCGTTGACGTCCCCTTCGCAGTGCTCACCCACAAAGCCTGCCAGGCAGATGCAGTGGTATCCTCCCACTCTGTCTATACACTTGCCGTTGTTGAAACACTTGGGTTCCAACGTGACTGGATCGACAAACGGGTTGCAGTCGTCCACATTGATCTCGCAGTGCACACCTGGGGAGGGAAGGAAAGTAAATGGCATTGAGGGACCAGCAATGACCTGCATTCTGTGCATCAGGCTTATTAATGCTAGAGACATTTCCATAACATGAAGCAGTACGATTCTTCCAAGGTTACTAAGTGATGGAGAAGTCTCAAACGCCAATTAAATTGTAACAAACTATTGTTAAAATTCTCCAAGGCAAGCAGTTAATGTACCTTGGGTTCCCCGTGGGCAGGAGCACTTGTAGGTATTAATGAGGTCAATGCAGGTGCCTCCGTTCATACAGGGTTGGGAAAGGCACTCGTTGCTCTCCTCAGAACAGTTAAATCCCTGGTATCCCGGCACGCACTACAAAAACAAAGAAAGCAATCAATCAATATTGGACATAAAACAAGCGACAGGAAGCCTTTACCAGCATTTAGTTTGTTATGCTTAGCAAGCAGTTGCAACACTACAAACAAAAATACAAGATTAACAGTCAAGCATTTAACTAGTGCTGAGGCAGGATAGGAGAAGTAATTAGACTATTGGGGTTCATGTAGCTGGGAAGCTTTACATAAAATACTTTCTGCTGTAGAATAGCCCGTTTTTCCTTACCTGACAAGAGTATCCACCAAGGTAGTCTATGCAGGTCGCTCCATTCTGGCAGGGATTTGGAGCGCACTCGTCCACCTGTTCCTCACAGTAGCTGCCCGTGTATCCAGTCTGGCACCTGCAGTAATGGGTGTTGCCAGTGTCCACACACTGGCCCGAGTTCCTGCACAGCTGAGGCACGTCAATACCTAGAGATTGAGATTGAAGAGTGTCAATGTGCAGGAGAAAATAATTTTAAACATTCTAGCAGAGCCAGTTCAGAAAAAAAAAACACCCAAAGAAAGATGGTCTAAATGCAGCAGTAGACTCTGACCTTGCTGTTTAGCTGCCACCTCACAGGAGACACTGGGCACGTCACAATAGAGGCCGGTCCAGCCGCTCTTGCACTCACAGCGGTACGAGGTGCCAGTCTGCCAGCATGTGCCTCCATTCTTACAGGGGGAGGAGTCACACCAGCGCACCAGGCTCTGAGGGGAAGCAGGAGGACAGGGTTAACACCTGATGTTCAACAAAACTTGAAGTATTTTATAATTGAAGACCCATGACTAATTTGTTTCCCATTGAGCCATTAATCCATCTCAGTCTCAAGATTCTCTTAACATGCGTTTATTTAATAAAAGCTCAATGATGGATAACCGAGGAAGAGCATAGCCCAGGTAAGTTACCTGGCAGTTCAAGCCATTGTAGCCCTGGGGACAGGTACACTTGTAAGTGCCGTAGCTGTCTTGACAGGTCCCTCCATTAATACAGGGGTTGGAGTCACACTCGTTGATATCATGCTGGCAGTAGCTGCCCGTGAAGCCAGGAGGGCACAAGCAGGTGAAGGTGTTGATGCCATCCACGCAGGTACCACCATTGAAACAGGAGCTTCAGATAAAAAGAAAAATGGGGGGGCGGGGTTTAAAAAACACACCAAATATATTAACCTCCCTACAACACAGCTTTTCTTTTTATAGTTTTATAATTGAGCCCAGGAATAGTGTTTCTGCACTACCTCTCAGTGCAGTCGGGGGTGTTGTTCTCGCAGTGGATGCCGCTGAAGCCTGCGGGGCAGCTGCAGGTGTAGCTGTTCACGAAGTCTGTGCAGTTGGCCCCGTTTTTGCAGGGGTTGCTGTCGCACTCGTTGATGTCCTCCTCACATATCGGCCCACGGAACCCTGGCAGGCAGGTGCACACAAAGCTGCTGATGCCATCGGAGCAGGATCCGTCATTACTGCAGGGGTCTGGGTAGAGAAACAACAAATCATTTTAAAACTGAAAACATTTGGGTTTTATTTACCTCTTTATGATAGTGGTGCGCAGGTGCGGAAGCCGTGGTCTCACTTACTAGGCTGGCAGTCGTCGATATCGGTTTCGCAGTTACGTCCCGAATAGCCGGATTTACAGTTGCACCTGTAGCCGCCGATGGTGTTCTGGCAGGGGGCAAAGTTTCGGCAGGGATTCTTCACGCACTCGTTGATGTCGCTTTCACAGGTCTGTCCTGAAGACGCACACAAGAAAAAAGCACCACATTTCAGGACATTTTTCTAAATGTTGGTTGGTCAGTCTGAACACCTAAAAACAATGGAATGAAGCTGTGGATGCCTACCTTGCCAGCCCTCCGGACACACACAGGAGAAGCTCTCATAGTCCTCCGACTCCTGGCAAGCCCCCTTGTTCTTACATGGGTTTGCAGCACAGGGAGCGAGGAGACCCTCACAGTTCGCTCCTGTCAAAGAAATACATTCAGATCAAGAACTGCATCCTTTCAGGTGGTGACACATAAAACGGGGCAAGAATATCTACAATTGAAGTAATTATTAAATCTGAAGATATCTTGTAAGTGGCGCATGAATCTTCAGTCCTACCATTTCTGAGCACTATTCATGGTACCTAGTCCTATTACAGTTCCATATCAAATTCTGGTTTCAAACCATAGAAAAAGCTTAATTCAAAAACTGGTTGCTGTACATCCTGAATTTCAGAACATTTGCATCATTCTTAGTTGAAGTTCCCTCAAGGATTATCCTGCGAATTCTTTTTTATCTGCTATAGTTTGCCTGCATGAGTCTCCAGAGCCATTTGCCATTTCCATGGCAACAAGCACAGGCAGGAAAATCGCCATAGTTTCCTGCCATTGTGTAGGCCTTTGCTGTTCTGTGAGACAGGAAGCAGGAAGCGGGCAAACAGGAAATGGGTCAAGCAGCAGTTCCCAACCCACTCCAAAACCAGCACGGTATTATTTCAACTCTGGAGGAGTGTCTTTTTTTCCAAAAAAGAATCCAAAAAGGTAAAACAGACAGCTGAAAAGTATTTTCTCATATTGAAACAAAAACCCACGCTAAATCTGTGAAAACCAAAAGGTCTTCACAACATTTGGAAGACTTGCCTGTGCCAATCTAAATACAAAAGTGACGGAAACTGAAAGGCGGATAGCAAGTTCTTACCAGTGTAAGGCAACAAGCAGTTGCATTTGTAGCCAGCCACATCATCAATGCAGGTCCCTTGATTCAGGCAGGGGTTAGACGCACACTCGTTGATATTTGTCTGGCAGCTGGGACCTAAAACAATGGATACATCATTAAAACAAATCCGGACCAACTCTGCCAACAAAATGAAACAGATTTACAGAGAGCAAGACACGTTCAGCTAATTAATTCGCTATAAGGATGGTTCCTCACCACTGAATCCAACTCGACAGGTGCAGACATAGCCGCTGGTCATGTCTTTACAGGTGCCTCCGTTCATACAGGGATTGGATTCGCATTCATTGTTGTTGATGTCACAGTTTGTACCGCTCCAGCCAGGGTCACAGTCACATTTGTAGCTGATGAGAGAAAATAAAGTGAAGTTAAAACCATGCATCAAGATGCGGTTCTAATCTAAAAAGGACCTCAGTGCAAAGTTCCCTCTGCAGTTCTACAGGAATAGGCTTACCCATTGACACCATCCTGGCAGGACCCATGAATGCAGGGGTTGCTGTTGCACTCATTGACCTCAGACAGACAGGTGGGATCGTGGTACCCCTCTGGGCAGACGCAGGTGAAGCTGTTGATGCCGTCCCTGCAGGTGCCGCCGTTGTGGCAGGGGTTTGAGGCACACTCGTCGATGTTGATGTTGCACATTGTACCTAAAACCAAAAAAAATCCAAAGCAAAAATTGAAGCATTCTCCATGACGGCACAAAAAATAAAAGACCACCCACCCAAATTTAACATTAAACAATTGAATGTTTCCCCTTCTTTGGAAACCACCTGCATTTAACCTCAAGCTTATAATTGGTTATGTGGTTTCACGTGGCCACTGCAAAAAAAACACTCCAGAACTGACTCACTTGTACTTTAAGATCACACAAGTTCACACTGGATCCCAGCATTGCACAATACAAGAAGCCAAAATACAAAAGGGGGAAACCGATTTACCCTTTAATGATTGCTGGTGACTGCATACAAACGGCGGAAAGCACAGGCCTTATTTTACACATGACTAAGCAACGATTAATCTACCCCCACCCCATTCTTATTAATTAAAAATGGTAATGGACAGGGTGGTTTCTCAAATTACAACTCCCTTTTTGTTATACATTTCAATGCCTCTGGGTTTTTATAAGAAATAAAAGGAGCGCAAGAGTGGGGGGGTGGGGGGTATAATCTAGGCCTGTAATTCTACACAGCAGTCCGCAGCCTGGCAGAAGAAAGGCTCTATTCAGAAGAGCTCTCAGAGTAACGGTTGGGCCACTGCGGCTTGATAATGACGATGATGAGGATCATCCTGAGCAGGTGAATGAAGTCCGGGCCCCACTATTATGCAGCTAGGTGCAGTCTCCCTCTCTGTGTCTCTGATCATGATCAAACAACCCAGTTAGGCAAGGCCAGCAACACGATACCCATGGGACTCCCTGCTCTCTTGATAACATTTTGCTCCAGTTTTTTTTTTTTTTTTTTTTTAAACAGAAAACTTGCTACTAGGATACACGCATATCAGTGTTTTCATATAAGCTGCCTCGAGTTGAGAAAATGTCTTGTTTTATTTGGATGTAGTACAGCATGTTTCTCAAAGTTACACAAATCTTCCTCCGAACCCTCCCTTTTGTTTTTCAAGATGATCTTTCAAGCATTTCAAATCTGAGCATCGTAAAATCTTTTGGTAAACAAATAAGGCAAAGACTTCCACAGATCTGCTTCCAGCTCAGGGATTGAGTCCACTGTTCTCCGACATGAAGCAGGCAACACTAGACCTGAATATTTTAAACAAACAAAGTAGGGAGGCCACCTGTCAAACCTGTATCAGTACGAGCTCAGACTAGGTCCTGAGTGAGTGAGTGAGTGAGTGAGTGAGTGAGAGAAAGTGTACCAGCTCTTACCTTTGTAGCCTGGCTCACAGGTGCACTCGTAGCCGTTGATTTTGTCGATGCACTTGCCATAATCGCAAGGGTTTTTCTCACAGTCGTCAAGATTTATCTCACAGTTTGCTCCTAGAGAATCACAATCAGACACCGTTCAGATACAAATACAGTTATTTTGCAACAGTCTTTCCAATTTAGACTGTACACAATGTGTATTATATTAAAATAAATCTCTTTATATTATAAAACAAAACCGCAGGAAAGCACACCTGTTGTCCCCTTAGGGCAGTTGCAGAAGTAGCCGTTGTTTCGGTCCTGACACGTTCCCCCATTCTGACAAGGCTGGCTCTGGCACTCATTGATGTCGATCTCGCACCGGCGGCCAGTGTAGCCAGGATTGCACACGCAGGTGAAGGTGGCAATGCCATCCTTACAGGCGCCGTAGTGACAAGGATCCGGGTCGCACTCGTTAATATCGCTTTCGCAGTACATGCCAGAATAGCCTACGGGAGACCAGGTAAAGTTAGCGGAACAGACCAAAACGCAAAATGGCTAACATTGTATATAGTTTTGTATGCAAGTCGCAGAGTGTATAAATATAACACACACCTTCAGTACATTCACAGGTGTACTTGTTTGGCCCATCCACGCACTTGGCTCCATTTTTGCAAGGTGTACTGGCACACTCGTCAATATCCACCTGACAAAGAAACCCGGTGAAACCTGCAATGTCAAGGAGAGAAATTTGCTTTAAATGAGGACACGTTGCACTTTAGCAGAGATCAATACAGTGGTGTGCTTCCTACCAGTTCTAAAACTGGTCTTTGCATTCAAATTCAGATCTGTGTCAGAAACACGTTCTACGACAATTCTCTTTGAAATCTGGGTTCACACTGTGGATGAAAACGTATAGGCCTCACCAGCAGGCCTCAGACAAAAGGGTTACTGTTTTATGAATGCGACGAGGATAACAAACGGGCTGCTCCTTTTGTCCTCTTAACTTTTCCATAACAATGACATTCTACAGCTTCTTGCACTGTTTGAACTCTGACCTCCTCCCATTGCCAACAACTGTTCAAAACAGCGTTCAGGTTTCCTTGTAATGAGTTATTCCAACTCTACTTGGTTGTCCTTTACCTAAAGGCTCTTCATTTGAAATGTATGTTGAATATTGAACAACAAATCAGATGCCTAAAATTACATTGTGTTGTATGTGACTATTTTCATTTTTTAATTAAAAGCACTCAACTTCCAATCAAGAAGAAAACTATAAATAGTCTCTTAAGATTCAACAGCTTTAAACTACAGATCAACCAGATGCACTGGAAATACCACAAACTCCAATCTCTATCTGGATTATAGGTTTTTCTTTTACAGTTTTCCAGCCCTCCTATGGAAATCAAACAGTCAAGGCTACAGTCTTCGTTTCCATGGATATGGTGTATAGGAAAGTGAAAGAGGAGGCCTACCCCTATTCGCAGAATAAATTCTCAAGCAAAAGCAGAGACCCTGAATCAACCACCTCCCTTCCTGTTACAAAGATGAACTGTGTGTGTATTCTACGCTGCAGCCTTCCCTCAGACACTCCATTGAGTCGCCCCTTTCTTTCTTTCCTGCACGGACCCTTTTCAGCTGCTAAGCTTTTTTTCTGCTCACTGGGCAAAGCTATAGGTAGCCTCGGCATTCAGGTTTTTACAGTTTTGCTTCTAGAGGAGGCCTTTGCTCTTTCTTTTCAAGGGGCAGACTTTTTACTGTCTAATAATTTCATTGGCTCCCTCTAAAGAAAAATCAAAGGATTAGCCAATACAAAACCCCCATTCACACTTTGCCTGCATTCATTTCCTTTTTAAAATACCCAATGCCTTTGACTGGCTTACAGTGGTCCACCAAGCAACCAGGAATCCAAGCTACTCTAAGAAACTACTCCCTCCATTTAAAACCAGGACTGAAAACTAGGTCAGGACACATATTAATCTGTTAATGAACCCTTAAAGCATCTCAATGCACTACTACCAATTGGTTTTAAATATATTTGACTCCCTACAACGTGTTTGATTATTGTATTGTATCTATAGTCATGGTTATATCCTAGTTAAAGTTTTGTGTAGATTCTTCACATTTAAAAGTTGGGAAGAGAAAACTTTAAAGCTCCACACTTTCTCGATTAGATTAAACTGTTACTTAAGCCTCCCTCCTATGGATTTTCCTACATTTTCAAGCCCGTCATGCTAAGCCTGCCCTCCAGGCATGGATTACATTGTGTCTCTGTTTCCAGTTGAAAGGCCGGACTGGGGGGAGGCTCTATTGACCCTCCCTCTCTCTCTCTCTCTCTCTCTCTCTCTCTCTCTCTCTCTCTCACCTGTGGGGCACTCGCAGTGATATGTGTTGATCTTGTCAATACATTTTCCGTTGTTCAAACATGGACTGCTGGCACACTCGTCTGTATTGATTTCACAGAAAACGCCCTCGTAACCTGAAGATTAAAACATAAAAAAAAGCTATTTAGGGAGGCTGAAAACATTCGGTATTCAAGCAGATACTGTTAAGAGAAACTAGATTCAAAGAAAATTATTCACAAATATAACAATAATGAAGATAAAGCCGCTGCGTAGTGTTACGAGCCGTCAAGACTAGGTTCGTCAGCTGGTAATAAAAAATAAAAATAAAAAATTGATAGCCACAAATCCAATCCATGCAGCTCTACACTGAAGTTACCTGGCATGCAGATGCAGCTGAAGCCTCCAATCTGGTCCAGGCAGGTCGCGTCGTTCTGGCAGGGGCTGGACATGCACTCGTTCACATCCAGCTCACAGCGAGGCCCGGTGTAGCCCTGCAGACACTGGCACTGGAAGGAGCCCCTGGTATTGATGCACTTGCCCCCGTGCTCACAAGGATTGGCACCTGTAACAGCCCAATTATAAGATTCCCAAGCCTGCCAGATATTGGCTTAAACACACAAAAAACAATATACCCTGGCTTTATTAAATTAAGTCATTACCTAGAGAACACTCGTCCACATCCTGGTTGCAGGCAGGGCCCATATAGCCTTGAGGACAGGTACAGATAGCCTTGCCGTTGACTGGGTTTGTGTCACAGTTCGAACCTTTCTGGCAGGGGTTACTGATGCAGGCATCGTCCAGGTGGCACAGCAAACCTGAAAAGAAGCAGAAGAACAGCAAGCCGGGTTACTTTATGTCGCTTTTCATGCATGCAGGAGTATCAGTAGTGAGAAGAGAACACAAAGAAATAAAAAGTGCCGAGCATTTTAACCCCCTGTGTTCTGGATACTGTTCTTTGTCATTACGGGCGAAAAAGTAGCGCAAGGTTCTTACCTGTCCGGCCTTGTGGACACTCGCAGAAGAAGGAGGCCACGCGATCGTGGCAGGTGGCCCCCAGGTAGCAGGCAGCGCTGGCGCAGTCGTCGATATTCTCGCTGCAGTCATCGCCCGTCCAGCCATTGACGCACACGCAGTTGT
This sequence comes from Acipenser ruthenus, assembly GCF_902713425.1. Classification (NCBI taxonomy): domain Eukaryota; kingdom Metazoa; phylum Chordata; class Actinopteri; order Acipenseriformes; family Acipenseridae; genus Acipenser; species Acipenser ruthenus. The sequence goes on from NC_081219.1 coordinate 9,678,682, forward strand.
AGCCTCCGTGGGTGTTATGGCAGGTACCCCCATTCTGACAGGCATTGGGCATGAGTTGGCATTCATCTACATCCTCCATACAGAACTGGCCTGCACAACCGAAACAAGACAGAATCTATTAAAAATCGCACATTTCCCGCTGACTCTTATTGTGGTACGTGTTAGCGACCCCAAGTGGAAGCTTACCTGTCCATTCAGGTGGGCACTGGCAGTTGTATGTGTTCACACCATCCACACAGGTGCCTCTGTTCTGGCACTTGTGTTCAGGACAGTCGTCAATGTTCTTGTCACAGTTCTGACCAGCAAAACCTGGAGGGTGAAACGAAGTACATAAATCAGTTTACAAAAAGGTGCACCGTCAATATGCAAAATGTGATCACGTTTTACCCAAATAGCTACTTAGGGTTATTTATATTTATAAATTAGGCGGTATAACATTCAACTGCAGTCGGCCTACATGCTTGGAGACCTTTTCAATCATGTCACAGTTTAGTTGTATGTGTTAGAACCGTATAAAAAAGTACGACGAGATGTCTTTTGCAACATCACCCCTGATATGAAATGGTTCAACCCCAAGCAAGGAAGCAACCCTGTTCCCCTCAGACAGCTCGCTGACTGAAATCCAAGACTGATGAACAACGGAATCAGCAAGAAGAATCAAGAACAGCAACCAGAGAGACAGAAATGACTGAGAACAGATTTACAAGATGTCTTCCCTTATCAAGATGAATCTGTTCTCTCTCACACAACCAGATACAGGCAGGGCTGTTAAAAGGAACAGCTCGCCGGAACTTGAGGGAGGAGAGTCGGAGAAAAAAAGATCAGAATTGCATGACGGGGAGGATAAAGGAAGTCTTTTATTGCATTGCTGGACTATTTTAATAGCAACAATCGAATCAAATTATCCATCACCACATGAGATCGCCATGCATGAAAAGGTTAAACTTTGTAAGGATGTTGTGCTTTCAGTTTCCAACCACAATTCCTATAGCTTTAAAGGCATATTATTAATAGTAAAATCACTAGAGCTTTCTGACCAATGAACAGCACAATGAACTAGGCAATTATATAATGCGAGGAAAGACTTCAATACCAGCAACCAGCTGTAACAGGAGCCCATCCTACAGAAAAGTTTGGGTTCCCTTGCTTTTAAAACAGCCTGACGTCTATACTGTGTGTCCACAGGTGCCTGCCCTGTCTAGGCCACAAGGCTCTGCTTTTCGGATGTTGTTGTTCAGATGTTTCCTCCTGATAGCATGTGAACATGTCCCTGCTCTCCCCCATTCACACACTCACACAGACACACGGATAAGAAACATTCAAGACCTCTAACCTATTACTCCATACAAAAGCACAGCAACAGAATCATTTTACATTGGGAGGGAGGTTAAAAAGTATGGTAACATTTTAAATTACGTGACCACAGAAGTACAGTTCATACCAAGAAAGACCTGTGTTAGGTCCTACATATGGATCATATTCCACTTTGAAAGGCCAACCTTTGCTGGAACCTTTGCACAAATTATATATATATATATATATATATATATATATATATATATATATATATATATATATATATATATATATATATATATATATATATATATATATATATATATATATATATATATATATATATATATATATACACACACACACACACACACACATATACATATATATATATATATATATATATATATACACATATACATATATATATATATATATGTATGTATATATACACATATACATACACACACACACATATACATACACACACACACGCACGCACGCACGCACACACACACACGTGAAAGCTCACTGTACCTGGCAGGCAGGCGCAGTCGTAGGAGGTATCTCCAGTCTGCCGGCAGGTTCCCCCGTTCTGGCAGGGCGAGGGGTTGCATGGCACGTAAGGGATCTCGCAGTTCTTTCCAATGTACTGCTGCTGGCACTCGCACCGGTAGGAGCCAAACTCGTTGACGCACTTGCCTCCGTTCTGGCACGGAGAGGGGCTCAGGGCGCACTCGTTCTTGTCTTGCTTGCAGGACGGGCCGTGGAATCCCGAGGGGCAGCTGCAGATGTAGTGCGCTTCAAACGGGGAGCACTGGCCGCCGTTGGCGCAAGGGTTGGAGGCGCAAGGATCAGCCTGTTGACACGTCTCACCTGGGAGTAGTAGTGAATTAAAATGCGATACTAGTTCAGCATCTGAACTTAATTTCATCTGTAAAGCTACCCAAGTACATATTGAGTATTTGTTTTTTACCTGACCACCCTGGCGGACACCGGCATTTGTATTCCTTGAGGCTGATGAGCTCACAAGTCCCTCCGTTCCTGCAGGGGTTGTTTAGGCACACGTTATCAATGGGTGTGAGGCAGAGACGGTCAGTATAGCCAACACGGCACATGCAGGTATAATCCACCGTGTTGCCATGGTTAAACGGACGACACGTTCCTGCGTTCTTGCATGGCGAGCTGAGACAGGGGTTTGGGTACTCACACCTGCTGCCGAAATAGTCGATGGAACATCTGGAAAGACAATGACATGACACGGTAATTACAGGGGGACTTAGCAGTCAGTTTTAGCTGGAAACAAATAACCCTTCATTTTACAAAACTGATAACTTGGTTGCTTGTTTTGTAAAATAAGTTATGGTGCCACACACTGAGTTTAGCTATCCATACAGCTTATTTGAAGCCAAAAACCAACAAGCGTTCAAAAACCTGATTAGAATTATTTTGGTTTTAACTAGTTAAAAATTAATTTTGTTTTTACATAACTATTTGTCCTGGTTTTGGAAACGTGATTACTTAAAAAACACCCCCATCCCTAATGCTCCATTTCCTCTGAGTTTAGGCCTCTGTGTATCCAGGCTCCATTTCAGCATGAAGTGTTAATCAGTATTTTTCAACCAACCATGCCGCCCTTGCTAACCCCAGTAATTACCAATCCAAAACAGAGGTTTGGGGAGGGGGTAGTCTCCAGTTCCTTTTGAACCTGATTGTGCATGGGAATTCTAAATGGGATTGACACGCCACTTCACCACCTGCCCCCCTGCGTTCCCCAGAGACCACTGCGCCTATAAATCACCAACACAAGAAAAGGATGGTCACTCCTTCACAGGCACCCTCCTGCTAAACATGCAGACAAAGGCATTTGGGGTCACTGACTGCCAGTGTGCCAAACTACTTTAGTATATGTGTGGGTGGGGGGGGGGGGGGGGGGGGGGGGGACGACTGTTAGACTGTACCTCTCTCGAAATACTTCCCTGAACAATGGAATTGCACCCAACCCCTCCCCCCTCCCCCCTCCCCATACAATTGGATGACCAAAAATCCCACATAATTAAACATATGCTAATGTGTCTGTGTACTCCCTGTCTAAAATAAACCTGCAAAAAAAAAAAAAAAAAGGGCCATTCATACCAAAAGGAAAAATCTCACAGGACAACCCCTTGTCAACAGCTCTTAGACAAAAAAATCTGCCGTCTTCATGCATTTCAGCTCCCTTTTTTTGTAGGACTCATTCTTTCAAAAAAACAAGGTACTGTCTGTCTGTTCTTTTGAACTTAGCGCTAACATTGGGGAGGGGTCTCTACCTGAATACCTTGTATTCTTTTAGCAGAGTAGGCCTCTCCAACATCAATCAGGACTGCATAAAAGGGAGAATAGTTTGCAAAATTCTCTCAAAGTCTTTACAGATTCTATAAAAACAGGGCTTTATAACAGAGTTGGCACCACCACAACATACTGCTACCAGCTTCACAATTCTTTCCAGATGATACAAAAGATGTTATTTTTCAAACATGACAATGCTAAAACCAACGCAAATCACCAGACACTAACAAATGCTCTTTGGATCTATGCCAAATGCCGCCAAATCTCGCCTCCACCCCAGGAACAGCAGTCTACCTTGGGGGGGGGAGCCATGCTGTTTTTACAATGTGGCTCCTGGGGTTTAGTAGGTCTAAACTTTTGCTCATGCAACAAAACATTTTGGTGGATGCCATGGGCTTCAGAAAGCACATTTGGTAAACACAACGCTCCACTTAACGGCCCTACACAGCGTACACTGCAATGCACTGTCTGATTCGATCCCATCACTTCCCTGGAGATCAAGAGCCTTGGAGTTATTTGATCATCCCCAGTCCAAAGCCCTGCATACATTGCGTTAAGCCTTTTGGTACACGGTTCTGTTTCACTAGCCGCGTATTTCATTAGTTTGATGGGAGGCCAACTTGTTGCATAAACCTTGTCTTTAATGTTTTGTTGACTGAAGTTATACACATAGAATCCTTCTCATAGGATTAGTAAAAAAAAAAAATATATACAAAATAATAATAAATCATAAAATGTTCACTTAAAAGGATCTGGGGTCAGGAAAACAAATGGGTTGACAAAAGACTTCAATACAAATACATGTTGTAATGGACTGATACTTCTTGACGTTTATCTGATGGCTGCATGTAGCAGGACTGGATTAAATATATTGTTTTTATTTTCTGAAAGCTTGTGTCTAGATTTTTATTTGAAGGAATTCAGTTACATTAATGAACAACAGTCTTTCCATCTGTGGCACCAAATTCTTTTTCCTTTTGTAAGAGGGAGATGTTTTATATCTATAAAAAAAAAAAAAAAAAGAAAATGCTATTTGCGTCTCATTGTGTCCGGGAATTTGCAAGGATTCTTGAACATCAAGTAATGAGATTTTATTATCCCAGCCAAAAAATAAATAAATAAAAAATTGGGCATAATGAAGAGGGGCATCTGCTGGCCTCCCAGAAAGGCCACGAGGAGCAGGTGCGCATGTTAATGAGCGGACGGCAGCTGCTGGCCGCCCCGCCACCAATCACACGCAGGAATTGGCTTGTTGAGAAGAAAAGAAAAGGCCGGGCTCCTGGCTGGCTGAACGGCGTCCCTGCGGCCTGGATTCAGGCATGCTGTCTTTATGAGTGGGCTCATTGTTCCAGCAGCCTTTCAGAGCTGACCGAAGGCATGCTGACTCCAAACTGCGAGAGTGTGCATTCAGCTGTTAAACTTACCATCGCTCATTCTCTCGCTCTCTTTTTTTTTGTACTACTGCAGCTCATTAAAGATCACACTTGCCTGCAAACTCAACGCCGCAATATTACAGTATAAGAACACGGTTTTCTCCCTCTAATAATTTCAGTCTTCAGTCAAAACTGGAAAAGGAGCTTCTCTATATTATCATTCATAAACAAACACACTGAAATTAGAAATACTAAAAAACAAAAATTCAAATGACAAACGTATCAACTACACTAGACTGCTAGTTTCTCTGTATTAAACCAAGACAGTTTTAATTGGCTGCTGCTGCCGTATCAGATGCTGAAAAAAGTCACTAGTATACAGACACTCAGCACAGGGGGAAAAGAAACTGCTTTTGAACATCTGCACCATTCCAAAAAAAATCCTTACTGACAGCTTATCATCACCCACCCAGTTCAAAGGTTTGCCTCTGTAGTTTCCAGCTAGCTTCTGACTCAATTTCCTCTGGGAGAACATCAGAAAAGTCTACCAATAATGAAGATACATGTATGGAGAAGTCATATAAGGCTGCATAATAAAACCACACACAGCATGCAATGCAGTCTTGCTTTTCTGTTTACCCGGTGCCCCGAGTGAGAGGCGCCAACTCTTTCTGAGTTTACACTCTCAAGCCTGCTTGTGCCCCGGTCGACACTCCTGAATGAAACAGATCTGGCAGCCTCACTTTGCAGGTCACTGTGAAATCTCTCACCCTCTTTGAAATAACTTCAGTCTCGCCCTGGCCTGATAAAATCCCCAGTCTGGGGGGAAAAGCGAAGACCTTTAGTCTCCCTTTTCACATCGCTGCTTTAGTTACACACCGTGCTCTAAAAATATTTGGAACTTCAGTTCCCCAGCGCATGGTGCTGAAGAATTCTTGCCGTTTATTCTTTAACTTGGCGGAAAAGTGTTAAATACATGGTCAGCAAAAAATACTCAAGAAAGCGGCTGTACTCTACCTGGTCACTAATTACCACTGAAAACATATTTGAACGCTTCTCCGTTTTAATTGAGGCTGGCTAGTTCCACAAAATACAACTGGCTGTTCATTAAGTTAGTGCTAAATTATTAAACTTAAAAAGGTGTATGGGTTTAATCCAAGTAATGAATGACTAATTGAATAATTAGAATGTTTAAAAAAAATAAGAGGCAAAATGTAAAAGTAGCACAGGCCAGAGAAATTGATTTAGTATCAATAGCCTGAGCCATTTCACTCTAACTGAACCCTATTCTTTTGCCAGCCCCTATAAAAGAAAGGCAAAGCTCAGCTCCATCTCCTTTGTGCAGTAGCCACAACCATTAGACTTCCTGGAACAGGTTTCTTTCAGTGCAGCAATGTGCTTCCCAACACAACCCATGGCAGATGTTTCCATGACCTCTGACCCCAAGCTATTTGAAGCTGTGATGTTTTCCTCCTCAATGGGCTAAGCTGCCATCTGCCACTCTTGGGATCCAGGCACAGTGAAACGGTACCACACTTGTGTGTTTAAAAATGTCAAAACTCTGGAAAATGCCTTTGAAGGAAATCGCAAAGCACGCCTTACACATTAAAACAAAGGGCTTTTTCTAAGATTAAGTAGCAAGTGTTGAATCTACACCAATTATAATGTGAAATGAATGGTCTCATCTCTAGGAAATCTATCAGTAATAGCCAACTGTTCTACTAATTAAAACCACTGCAATTGAGAATCTTCTAGTGAAACACAGAATGCAGCACCAAGATTGAGTGTGAAATTGAAATAGTAAAGTTATGCTAAATGATCAAGTCAACCAGCTTTTAACATCACATATTCTTCCTATAAATGTAGGACTTCCCAAAGACTAACTAGACTAGCTTTTGGCTCCATATTACCCATTGAGCAACCTTTCCAGCAGAACATCTGCTAGATGCATCAGATCTGTATTTTGCCTGTGAGAAAACCTACACTCCAGGGACTGGTGGTTTGAATTAGAGGTCTGTATCTTTAGGCTAATTAATGGTGCCAGTAGCTCAAAGCGATTGTAAAACAAGTAAGTGCTTCCAGGTGGGAGCAGGTGAGTTGCACACACTGGCAGTAATGCATACTCTACATACTGTAGTATAGCTGAGATCTACCAGCTGTCATTTACCAACTGCTTATACTGCTAAAACCGTGCCGGTGGTTAAATCTCTGGTCTGAACTGCACTTAACTGCAAGTCAGTTAATAAGGATTTTGCTACACTTACTTGAGAAATGTGATCTTTAATAACAATACGTTCAAGGCAAACACAGCTGGGTAACAATGCGTCTTATTAAAGTTTGTTTCCTCCTACTGAGGTTGACAGAATGGAAGGTGCAAAACTGGGCTGGGTAGTAAGGGCCAAATACTTATTTTCTTCTAGATCCATTTAAAGTTCATCTGAAGTAGGAAGCAATCAATCCCGTTACTTTCTCCGTTTACTCAACCTATATCTTTGATGGAAACCGACTGCCCCTTTCTGCGTCAGTGCTACTGAGCTGTTTTAATGTCTAGTCTGTAGATATTCTCATATCTAGGTTAAGGTCAGTCTAATGCAGCCATTCAACCTACTTTAAAATTATGCACCCCAGCACATTAAGCACTGGAGCCTTGGAGGCCTCCCTCTCTCCCTGCAAGACTTCAAACAACTGCCTAACCTCTCCCAGTCAATAAAATAAAAGATAAAAAAACAGTAAAAAGATCCTGGCTGTCTGGAGACTTGGACTCGGAATACGTTCTTGGCAACAAACAGCATTGAAAATCCCTTTTTGCTCATTAGAAATAACCATTACACACTCACTGATTCAGTTATTCAAAAAAAACATTCATACACTGGAAAAGATGAGAACGTTGGAGAAGATTTGGGTCTGAAAACTAGATGGTACAAGTGGGGAGTTTAATGAATGAATCCATCATTTTAAAAATCTAAAAAAGGAACAAATTATGTTTTCTTGCCGATGCATATTTTATTGTGGTTAAAAGAAAGAAAAAAAAAAAAAAAAAAAAAAAAGACGTGCCAAGTATTGCTCTCAAAGCAAAATCTTTTTTCAAGAACGAGCATGTTTAAAAAGGGCCCAGATTTGCAATACGAAACTGCTGGATGACTCAAAACGTACAGTAGGTGTACTGTACCTACCCATTTCCCATACATAAAACAACGCTTTGAAGTATTCAATACTGACTTTCCCCCATATCAAGTTAAACATCATGACAAATTTCACCACCTAGTTAAAAAGATGCAAATTGCGCTGGGGAAATGAGGCAAGGGTTGTATACATGCTTTTAAGAACATGTGTACAGCTGAACAGGTTTGTATGCAGAATGTACTTTGGAATATCAAATATCCTGCAAGCTGAAGTGCCTTTCTCTTGAAAGTTGAATCCATCCGAACCCTAATTTACAAAAAGCCTCTTCTCAAAAGAGAGGCCTAGACAAAGACAGGCTCTCATTAAAGGAACAGTATTTTGGAGCTGCTGCCAGCTTCACAGGGTGTAAGAAGGGGAGGCACTCACCTCCAACACCTGCCTCTGTAAACCGTATGTCTTCTATTCAAGCTAACCTCTTTTCAATAGCGCACAGCCAGATGTAATTAGAGGGATAATGAAGCAGGTTGGGATAATGTTACTTAAGACAATCTTGCAATCAGAAGAAGAGGCTCTCAAAAACAGATGGGCCTGCTTGTGACTGCGGGAAGAATATTTTTTTTTTTTCTTAAAATCACAATCCATAAGGGGAATTTGGTTTGCTTGTCTGAATCTGAATTGTGTGTTGCTGATTGTTCTAGTCAGTACAATTTCTTTCACCTCCTGGATCTGGCTTTTAAGAACCAGCCCTAACTCTGTACCAATACATGGCCATATTCTTTACTTTAACAATGACTCAGTATAGACCTGGGCTCAATTACACTTGTAAATGTGCAATTTGTAATGAATTGCAATTACAATGTAATTGTAAGTAACTGCCGGTGAACCTTGACACCTGCGTAATTGTACTTATACCATATCAATTACAGTTCAATTACACATTTTCATCCAATCATTACTCTTGTATTTTCAATCACTTAACTACCCCACAAAATAAGTTGCAGAATATGTTTGTACCTGTGATGACTGTTAAATGTGTGAAGTTGTTTATACTCTTTAGTAAAATTGTATAATACAGAATCACAGGAAGAGACTGGACTTCCTGGAATACAGTAGATGTATCAGTAGTATCCAGCTCGTTAGATGGACCTGGTGTGTTTAAATATAGGGGTCTCATTAATTACTTCCACTTTGAATCGACACTTCATATCTAAACTGTGTAAATCCAGCTCTCAAAGACATGAGCGCATTTACATCTGGAAGAAACGACAACACGAGAGCCATCCAGTCAGAGTAATATCATCCAGCAGATATGCAGTTACACAGGAAATAGGGCCCAGTGCCAACCTTGCTGGATATTTGAGGGTCTGTTACAGTAAGCGTGCCCGTAACAAACCATGCCGTCCACCATCAGTGGGGCACCATACTTGTGATGGCAGGTGTTCTCAATGTACTGGAGATGGGGGAGGCAAGGAGGGAAGAGTGCGTCCTTCTGTTTCAGAATCAGCACCTAACCCACCATGATCTAGAATATTACAGCACACTATATTATTCTCAATTAGTTAAAAATGTGAAACGAATTAACTGCACTCTTGATGGTTTGAAAATGTGGTTTTGTGTTGAATTGAGTCGAGATGCCATATGCAGCGCTGCAACTTGCTCATTTGACCTCCATCTGAAAAAAGTAACGGCTGTGGTTTTTGTAACTCAGCTTTGGTCCCCCCTCACCCCCCTAGTTGCTGAGGTTTCGTGCCTAGGCCTCTCACGTAATTTCCTATTTCAAAACATCAGTGACAGTTCAGTGTTGTGTCTGTCGATATCTATGGGAAGCAGACCAGTTTACAGAAACGAAACTTGATACTGTCAAATAAATAAAGTCAGATCATAAAAAAAGGACAGTACACAGATCCTGGATTGTCTTGCGGTTTTCTGTTCAATTCAAAGAAGGTTACTGAAAATGCACATACCTTTCACATTTAAAACCTTTTAGGTCAACATAAATCCACTGAAAACTATGAAAGAAAGAGAACACACACCGATGGCAGCATCCGTCTGGGTGCAGAGCCTCTGGTCTTGTTGGATTCCTCTTTTCTGTTCCCTAGTTACCCACCTTTTCACCTCTGAATAAGGAAGGCCAAGACCTGCCTACCCTTCTGACTCAAAAGCCTGTATCCATCAGACATTAAAATCATCCCAGTATCATTTTGTAAATTGACAAGGGGAGGCTTTTCAATTCCTGAATTCTCAAAAGAGAGGTCACATCCTGTTATTTTCTTTTCAGTGGGGCTTCTTATCTTTTTCCATTTGCCGTTAAGGGTTAGAAAGGCCAGGGGTGTCTCAAAGCAAATGGTCCCCGGGCTAGAGGCGACTGCTGGGAGTTGTTTACATAGGTGTGTACGGGACGATTTTCAAACACCTCCTGTATCACACAACTGTGATTTAAGAGATGAGTCAGGATATGGGTAAGCACCCAACAGTTTGTTTTCCATAAAGTAATGCATATGTGTCTTAACTTCCCATTCTCCAACACCACCTTCCTGAAACATAGTGGGTTTCATTTGTTTTGTTTTTGTAACCAACTGCTGTTGGAAACAGAGCACCCCCGGGAATCGGCCTGACCACAGTGAGAAGTGAAGCTTAAACTGACTGTCAAATAAGTTCACCACAGCAGAACCGGGATAAAAATGACTACGCTCGGTTATTTTGGTGAATGAAAACAAAAACACAAATCTGCTGTTTTGGCCCGGCCTGCGTCTATGGAAACTGAAACACTGATGCAGACAATTTCAGCCGGAAATATGTTTTGACAGCCTAAAGCAAAGGCTAATTGAGAGTATACACGGTTTGTATCATTAACATACCTAAGCAATCCCTGAAGCACAGTTTCTCACTCTGGGGCCTGAAAATCTCATGGATAATTGGTATTTAAAAAAAAAAATTAAAATGTTTAATGTTCTACCTAATGGTTTAAGGCAGTAACTGTTTAACCAATGTTTCTAATCAAAGCCCACCACAGGTCCCAAGAGACTTGCTGAAGGAGGTGAAGCACAGCTCAATGCTCTGGAAGCAATCTTCTGAAAATGTGACTAGAAAGTGCACACAGTTGTTTAAACACAAGACAGATAGTCTCCAACAAGCCAAGTGCTTTTTACAGCTCAAAGAAGAAAATCCCCTCAACCAGCATTACCTAATCAAAAATACAGACACTGCAGTAATGAGATATGAAACTATTTCTATCTTTTTTTATTATTATTATTATTATTATTATTATTATTATTATTATTTTCTCAGTGCTTCTGGCCAGGGCGCTTTGTTTGACACAGCAAAATCCCACATCTTTCCTCGAAGCAGCAAAATCCACTTCATTCAGATCTGAAACGTTGCTTGTGTGAGCTCCAAAATTAGCATCAAAAAAACAAAAGGAAGTGGCTTTGAAAGTTCAGAGAGGCAAGACGCTGGAACAACGGAAGGTCAGGAGGCAGCATCATCAGCACGTCCTACTTCCAATATGTTTTGAAGCACAAACATGTTTTCTAATGTTTACTGAAGGTTATTCATCTTTTTTATAATGGAATCAGGCAGACACGGGGAAGGAAATAAGACTCCCATTGTATAGCAGTTTGATCCATTCCTGGTTTTACTATAAATTTAATAAGACCCACCTGAGCTTGTTACCTATACACTGGGGCTAATCAGGCTTGTACTAAAACCTGGAATGAGTAAACTGCTATTGAAAAGGAGTCTTATTTCCATCCCTGCAGATACAGATACTGTTACTGTCAAGCAGGTGAAGAGATTTGTACGGCATTCAGTGCACTTTGTTTAGGGTTGACTGTGTTTACATGATAAACAAAGCTCCCGGGCAATTTGCAAGCGTGACAGGTGAATCCTAGTATATGAAACAAGTGCACACAGTACTACCCCCTTAATAAAGAATTGTTGAAAAACCTCTTCCTCATAAACCTACAGCCGTTGCTCGTTGTTCCACAGTGTGACGTTGCTGTGCCCTGCTAGCCAGCACTCTGGAACGGACTGTTACACTTTAGGAATTTCACTTCATTAGATTTGAGACATTCCCATCAAGCTTAATTAACCTGCTGACAGGGGCACCTACCCCCATGCTGGTCACACATTAACACAGGGTCAGGGTACCCCTACCTCAATGAATGAGCTTGACTGCTTCACAGGAGTAACCCACCTGTCACTACTCAGAGAGTCTAGGATGACTTTCACAAAACAGAAATTTAAAAAATAAGCCTTCTCACTGCACTTGACTGAACATGAAAAACTACCACATCCCACCACAAAACAGGCTGCAACCAAATGGACTGAATCACTGAAAATCAAAGCTTGCCTGTATACCTGACAGTTTGTTCAGAAGTGTGAAAGGTTTTGCCCATTCACTGTGCATAAGCAGTGCTCAGCCTCACATTCAGCTTTGTTCAACTACCTTACAGACTACTTGCACTCCACTTTCTATGTTGCCATAACCATTTAACAGTGTGGTATTACACTGCGCCTCTTAATACTTTTCCACCTCCTGGTACAATAGATACAGACATTAGGCTCTGTCTTAATTCCAGTAAACACCAACAAAAGATCAGAATAGCCTACTCAACAAATCATTATATATAATTACCTATCCAGAGCCTCCCTCCCCCCCTTACATTAAAATGATCTCATCTCCAGTTTTACAATAATAAATGTGACTTGCTATTCCTGTTTCACATCAATATGTTGCCAATATTGTTTTCTCACTGTTAAAGGACAGCCTTAGCTTTAGCGCTATTGTCTTATTTATGTCTTAATTGGCACAGGAAAGTGGATTCTACCAGCGTCATGCAAATGACAAACTAATTCACTGTTGTTGTTTTCACATACTGTGTATTACAAATAAAATATTTCTGCAGCAGTATATTTTAAGACCGGCTAGAATCTTACTGAGTAATTTCATAACCGACACAACCCCACCTCTTCCTCCTTTAGTTACACATTGTACCATTACAGAAACGTGCGACAAAGCCACGAAGAGGAAAAGACTTCTCATGAGAAAACAATAGCTGAAGCAAGTGACTGGCAAAATCAACTAAACAAGAAAGCAGTATGGGAAAAAAAAAATAAAAAACACAAAACTGCTTCACACCTTGAGAAACGTAGTTCAGTGCTTACAACTCAGTGGACTAATCTGAAAAAAACAAATATTCCTACTTGCTTTTTTGTAAGCATATATGCCTACAAGGCATAGAATTTTGGCTTTAAAAACCAATGCCATCTAGACATACTTTTTTTCTACCCTCAGAAACAAAAGACAACGTTCACCACAAAAGCCACCGAGATACAACAGGTGCTTCCAACAGCACTGCCAACCAAATTTCCGTTCAGCAGTTTAAAGAAAGACAAAACATGGAAAAGCCACAAAAATAAACGATCAAGAAAACCAATGACAGGAGTTTGATGTTTGTCTTTGGGTATCCCTTTCAGCTAAGCTCAAAATAAAGGAAACAAAATGTGAAATCATACACATACATGCACAATTTCATTTTTGCTTTTTTTGTATTAGATTTTTTTAAATTCCATGCATTGGCTGAAGAAAGAAAAAGGGGACCAAAAGACAACCCTGTTCTGCTTTTGGGGAAAGAAATGCTTTCCCGTTGTTGGAAAAGCTTCTCTCATCTATAGTACTTATTTCACCTCACTTTCTAGTTGCAAGAGTTTGAGAGGAGAACATGGACAATAGTGGCTTTGTGGCCAGGCTACACATCATGCCAGACAGAATGAAGACCTGGACGCTAGCCAAGGTGGTTCATTTCATTCAGGATCCACTTAGAGATGCAAAAACGCAAACTTGGGCTATTTCACCCTCTACTTTACTTCATTACTAAGATTGTAACCACGATTAAGAGTAAACAGATACCACTGCATTAGTGCGAACTTGGAGAGCCAGTATTTGCTGTTGGTACAGATTTAACTCAGAGTGCAGGTTGAGACGAAGGAGAGAATTTGCTTTATAACTGAGTGAGCGCTGTTATACAAGCTGCTGGTACCCAGGATCACATTGGAATTGAGATGTATCTCAATGGGAGCTCATTCTAGATGGAAATAGAAATTGATAAATTATTTAGATGGAACCTGTCTTATACAACATTGACAATTTGATTATGTATTTTTCAGAATGCTATCCCAAAGCAATCTAATTAGAGATCATTGCCATATGTACTCTTAAATGAGAATTATTGGATGCATTAGACAAGAAAGAATGCCCATTCAAAAAAAAGAGAGAGGAGGGAAGTGGGGGGCTGAGCATTCTGGGAAGCCACACAACGATTAGTCACACAGCATTAATCTGCTTCCTTACAATAGCTGCAGAGTTTTAACCGAACCCCAGCTGTCGCCCCGTGAAAGAAAAGAGAAAACAAGATTTAGAGCATCAAGCGTCCAGGAGACTTCTGCTAGAGAAAAGTGTCCTGCATTCATTAGTGACTTCAAGAGAGAAGGGGGAAAAGATGCAGGCCTTTGTCTGCTAAATTGCTCATGTGCCTAATTAATTTGCAAGAGGATTTTTTGTTTTGTTTGTTTGTTGCAGATGCCTGGGCAGAGGTAGAGCACCAATAAGAGAACTAAAATAGAAGACACCACAAAAAGCGCAGATGCTCAATGTTGCCAGGGAAAGTTACCATTCAAACTCTGGCTTGAACACTCTCCAAAGCTCAGATGGTTACAGTGCGTCTTCATCTGTATAGAAAAAGATACTCTGAAATTAGGAAAGAAAGTTCAAAGAAAAAAAAAAAAAAAGACTGGCCCCTGTAACTATTATTTTGTTTTTTCAGTGTTTGTGGAAAAGATATATGGAAGTATGCTATTATACTTTTGGGTAGAAAGTAGAACCTGTGCACACCACCTCACTGGAGCAGAAATGTGGTTTATCATTGCTAACTTGACTTCTGGAATTGTGGTTCTGACTTCGTAAACTTACTTGCATTCCCCAGTTCCGCCTGGGCCATTGTCACACCTCCCACCATTCAAACATGATTCAGCAGGCAGGAGTGTGCATCTTGAACCTGTTAAGATAAATACCAGAGTTATGTTTGATTTAAATCATTCCCAATCACTATGAAGACATTCTGTAACCGCTTAATCCTATAGAGGGTTGCGGTGAGCCAGAGACTAACCTGGCTGACATAGGGTGCAAGATGGGACTACACCCTGGACGGGACTCCAGTCCATCGCAGGGCAATTAAGGGACAATTTAGAGAGGCCAGTCCACCTAGCCAGCATGTCTTTGGACTTTGGGAGGAAACCGGAGTACCCGGAGAAAACCCACACGAACACTGGGAGAACATGTAAACTCCACACAGACAGACCCCCGAGGCCAGAATCGAACCCAGGACCCTGGAGCTGTGAGGCAGCAGCGCTACCCACCACACCACCCACTAATCAAAAGATGCTAAACTTTATTCTACAGTGCTCGAGTGGTAAAAATAGGTAATGACAAGTAGCTGTATGCTTGCTAGTTCGCTGTATGCGCCACTGGTGGACAGACACCCTTAAGATTAAAGAAATGCTACATACAGTACTCCGTGTTTAGTTTGGCAGCTAAAGCGTGTCATGCAGTCCCTTTGTGTGTGTGTGTTTTCTTTCTTTATGTACTTCAATTTCATATCAATTCCTCTGTAAAGTGGCCTCATGATGCTTAAAAACGGTGGAGTTGTGTGTAATTCTGGCGTGCGAGTTCGTGGGAAAAAAACAACAGCTGCAGAGCAGGGGCTCCTCAAGAGTTTAAACAAAAGGAGAAATCGGAGTCGTCCTTTGTGGTATAGGGGGAAAAAAACACTCATGTTGCATTGTTTACTGTAGGGCAGGATAACACCGTACCTCCTCGACACACACTATCCCCCCACCCCCCCGGGCTTCCTCAACCCGCTAGACAGAGCACGCGCACAGACTTTCAGTCGCTGCGACAATCTTGCGGTCTTCAAAAAAACCAGAGTACGTTGATGTACTTTGAGCTCTGTCACCGCGCTTTGTTGTGAACACATTTCTAACTTTTACAGCGGCATCTGTACGGTGATCTAACTTCACTTTCAAAATGCGCTACTTATTCATAGGTTTGCTGAAGTTGTTTATTTCAGAATTCACCCTAAAAATATTAACACAAATATCAAAAAAGTAGTCGACTTCCCCTGAACAGTTTCACTTTACGCCAGCTTCTTACCGTAACTTTGATAAAGTGATACAGTAAGTAGCTACTGTGAGATAAACACCAAATGACACTAGTATTTGCTTTTTCGTTCTGAAGCAGTGCGATACTAGAATTTGGGCATCTGACACACTCTTAGTTGAATCACATAAGGTCATTTGAGTCATAAATGCATGTTTTAAAAATATTAAAATGATATGCAATACATTTTCCCACAAGAAAATGTGTGAACAAAACGTACCTAAACTGATGCAAATATCGCACAATCATAGGTTAAGCGCAGTTGGAAAACCTGTTTCACACATTCTGGTTCTCACTCCTACATATTATTGTGTCGCAAAAGCACAAGCACAAAAGTCCCCCAAATTTTGCTTACATACAAGGGCGATAGAGAATGAAAAGTGTTAGACGTCAAGTAATATAGTTACACCCCTTTTCTAAACGGCACTTAGGCTGCATTTACACACACCACAGTTTACTGGAGATAATTCAAGACAAACCAAGTCATGGGCCAATATTTTCGAATTTACATTTTACAATAATATATCAAAATACTAACAAACAAAATCGTTGTTTAAAGTATACGCTAAAGCTGAAGCGTAAGGAACCGCATCAGAAATAAAACAAATACGGTCTGCTCTACCAGGCAGAACAGAAGCAACAAGTGTCTTCTTAAGCGCGGAACAAGCGGATTCTCAGGATCGCAGAAACAAAACGACCAGTCCATATTCTGTTGTTTTTTTTAAGTCAATTACAAAAGATAATAAGATTGGGGTACTTTAAAAAAAACAACAATGTTTCTTGTTAGGTAAATACACTTTTACACACAATAAAACAAATAGTACCCCCCCGAAAAGTCGCGCACTACAGAAATTCGTTTAATTCAATTCCTGGTTTCTTGTATCAGCCCCTTCAATGGGAAAGTGGATACTTGCACTAACTCTTCTGTATTATAGCTCTTGCAACTTACCTCGTGTTAAAGCAACCAGTGATATCAAAAATATTAGTTTCACAAAGAAGTGATGCATTCCTTCTCTTCTGCTTTAAATATTCTTAATACTTCCACGTAGGGTTAGCATAGATCCAAACGTTTTTTTTGTTCTTTCTTCCAAGTGTTTAAAACATATATAATATCCTTAATAAATAAATCCCAGTAACGATTACTCCTTGGAATTGATCCTAGTGGTGCGTGTGTGCTGCTCTCTCATCAGCTTCTCAAGTCTAAATGATTCAACATGTCAAGCACAGCAATCTCCACCCGGCACTCAGGGGCGTTATCCTTCCGCGCAGGTACTTCTGAAACAAATCCTTTTCTCCTAAAGCCGTATCTCAAATATCATTGGGAAAATCACACCTGTCTGTTCAAAGTAGCTTTGCACAACAAAACAACCTGCAGTTAGAACTACTTTAATGGACGGTTGCGATTTCTGGACAATTTTAAAACAGGAACTATGATTTTTCCCAGACAGAGCACTACTACTATAACAGGACTTAATAAAGTTTTGTGTGTGTGTGAGGCGGAGCGGTATGTCTAATTTGCAAATCAATGACGGGATGGCTTGGGGTAGCAGCTTGGTGACACAGCGGCGCTGCTTCTCTCTTTTGTTTATTATGGTAAGGAGAGCTCAAATCCCGAGAGTTATCTGCGGAGTTTGAGGGTAACAAAGGGATGAATACATCAATCTAAAACGCTTTCATTTTAGACCAACTTCAGTGTTTTAACGTGGCCGCGTACTGAAAGAAATGCCGGGTCGCCATAGAGAAGTATAAAAGTTTGTCACCGAATCTTGCTGCATTACTGAAATAATTGTTTGGATAAGAACCCAGTACTTTGCGATTACCATTTAGATCAAACGCGGTAGTGGCATTGATTTGTGGTGCTAAGACCTAGTAACACCTAATGAGTGATTCTTATCATGCACAGGTCTACATAAAATATGTGGTTTAAAATAATAATAATTAAAAAAAAATGGTAGGGTCGACATTTACATAATTGCTTATACGTGAGTTAACCTGTCAACAAAGGGATTGGGCATGGGACTGCCTTTGTAGCCTCATGTTTAATGTTATTATTTTTATAAATACATCCTGATACTGCCCCGTATTGCTCATTGGAAGATACCTTGTTTTGTTTTGTGTCACCGACTAACCACAAACAGTGTCTTTCTGTGAATGTAAACCGTTGCACACAGGCCAAAAAAAAAAAAAAAATGTCAATGCATTTTTGAAAGAAAAACGGTGAGGCGCCCTGTTTCATTCTGCAAACTGTTTACTAATAAATCTGGCAGTGCAACTTGACTTATAAGGTATGCACACTGTAATGAGGACTAAATAATTGTGTCATCCATGGGAAAGAGTGTTCCATGTGTATCAGATTTTATATAGGCCCATATTTAAGTCGTTTTAATGTGAGCACCATCTTTAAACAATATCCTCTTTTAAAATGTATCACATCTCCTAATTCTAGAAAACACAGCGAACGCTTCAAAGCTGTTTAAAGATGATGCTCATTATAAAACCTATGCAAAGCAAGACAAATTGTATTGAAATGAACCAAATTGCACAAGTAGGCCAACATAGGATACCCTACTTGCCAGGTCTCCCGATATAGAGACGTGATCTCCCGTCTCCCGGTGAGACTCGGGAAAGTCCTGATATGTTATGCCCATTTTAATGGGTTATTACCTTAAGTAAGTGTTCTGTAACTCTTTAATTTTTGGCCCTCTCATTCCCATCTTATAGACCGTGCCTCGTTCATTTTATTGGCACACATCTTTTGTAAGCCCTTTATTCCAAAACAACCCATTTGTTAAATCAGATAAATGAGCTGATAGAAAGTCCATAGATTAATACTGAAGATGAAGGCTTATCACGTTCCACTAATCCCAGTCTTTCTCTGGCACAGCGTTACATCTTCAGATACCATGACAGTGAGTGCTGATAACAATCGCAAGATGCTGCCCCAGCACTGGAATCAAGTGTTAAACAGCACATAAAATACCTGCTGACATGTTCTGTTTTAGGTAAATAAGTAGTAGATGATAAACATCTGCTTGTGCTTCCTTGTTGATAGCAGAACATTTGCTTAATAGTTGACAACAATAAAAACGGGCGCTATGAAACAAGGATGCCTTCAGGGGCATGAAGAAATCCTTTTAGTACACATCCAGTCCTGGTTTTGTTTTTTCAAACTACCCTGTTGTGTTATAAATGACCCATATCTTTTCAATTTTCAAGTTTACCAGCATTAAAATAATTCTATCCAATGCTTTAAAATCAATTTTCTTACCTCCTATTAGGTTTACTAATGCTATAACTCGTGTCCCTTTTGTTGTGCTGAGAATCAGGTGGTTTTGAGTTTGACCTACAGCACAGGAAGTGATTAGGTACCAGGAAGGAGCAGCAACATTCCACCTACAGTGCTGTCTTTGCAATATCTGCTTATTACCCTTATAAACTCTTCCTGTAGTGAAATCATAGCCACGTGTAATAAAGGCGAATTAAAACATTGTAAAGAATAGTAAGGTATGGTAAAGCATATGGGAATTCTGCCAACAGATGGAAGCTGTTTCACCTTAAAAGGAACAACCATAGGGTATATTTGCATAAGGTGTATTTTTTGCAAGTCAGTTATGCTCATTTTAGGGTCCTACTTTCCTGTTTTTTAAAGTGAGTGCCATCTTTAACAGGTTTAGCAAGTGTGCTTTTTATAATTTTTACTCCATTTCTACAGTAAATGACCATACACAAATAAGGTTTACTCATTTATGGCTGGTTTCACAGACTCTGAGTAACACTAATTCTGTATTACCTTACCTAAGGTTACATTAGGTAGTCCTGGATTAGTGCTGATCAGGGTCTGAAGGCTGTGAGGCTCTGTGGTCCAGTGGTTAAAGAAAAGGGCTTGTAACCAGGAGGTCCCCGGTTCAAATCCCACTTCAGCCACTGACTCACTGTGTGACCCTGAGCAAGTCACTTAACCTCCTTGTGCTCCGTCTTTCGGGTGAAACGTAATTGTAAGTGACTCTGCAGCTGATGCATAGTTCACACACCCTAGTCTCTGTAAATTGCCTTGGATTTACATCCTTATTCTTACAATGTATTTATTCAGACGAAAGGTACTCTTTCATGTAATAGGTGTTACATACCATTTGAAACACATTTGACAATATAAGTCTCTATACTGTGTGAAACAGGCACTAGATATTAAAATGCCCCATAGTATTTCAACCAACCTTAAAATACAGTAATACATTTAACATGTGGTGTGTGGAAATGTATTTGGTAGTAAAAATAAAATGACAAGATGACATGCTTTCACCTGTTTTTATGTCTTCAGGCAAAACAATTGACAGCTGAAGGAAAACCCAGATATCAGACACTGGGAGTGTGGGAACACTCTGCAAAGGATAATTGCTGACCCTGGGGCTAGCAAAAGTGTAGCCATGCTGCACTGCTGTGGTTAAAGGGACTTACTGCCGTGTGTGGGGCTGGGTAAACTATGTATGCATTACTGGTAGGTACTAATGAAAGGGTCACTGTCCTACACAATACATTTACAGGTAGGCTAGTTTCTGTCCAAGTCCGTAAGTCACCCAGTTACAGCAAAGTAAAAAAAAGCATAATCACAGACATTTACAAACTATTAAGAAAATAAAACCGTGTCAACTTGTCTGTTCAAGTCACAAAACTAGAAATAAAAGATGTAACCCATTTAATTTGAGTACTGATGGGCTCAGTATTCAGATAGCGGTTAGTTAACTTGGAAGACTAGGTCTGTAATCTTTGTATAACATGTTGTATTGACAAGCTCTGTACATAACCTCCAAAAGAGTGCATTCTGTTTTGTGCATGATATAGTCACTTTTTAAAAAAAACAAACATGGCTCTGGAGTCACTGTTGTGAAAGTTTAATTTAGGATCAAGCATGCACAGTGTAATGGTAGAATGAGCCTTCAGCTTTGGTGTGTAGTTTCTACATAGTGACGGTAACTGCAGGTGCTTGAAGTGTAAAACAACCAAGTTTACCTGCCTTTTATTAAAACTGGATGGGTGTGGAAAGCTTTCTAACGTCTCAGAACACGCAGATTCTGGCAGATCTCCAAAGTTGATACCTTTCACCTGTAATGGTGCTGCTGGAAGGTTTGTTTCCCCAGACTCACAAATCTTTTTATTGTTGAGGCAAGTTAATATCTGAACATTAAACTGTTAAATTGCACCGAAACTTGGCGGTTTTCAAAGTATATTGCCTAGGGGGAAACTGTTGTTCTATGTGTGTTCATTTAAAAGCTCAAGACGTCATCATACACAGCTGACGTGAGTAAAGCACATGATTACTGCTTTAAGCATTGCAGAAGAGTGGGAGACAGACAATATGGTACACAAATCACACTATAGAAAATGATTGTGATATTTAAAGACAATATTTCCTTCATTTTTAACAGAGCTTTTTTTTTTTTTTTTTAATTTCAGGTGTATTTATTTAACAAGGAATTGAGACCAATGATCTCATTTACTTAATCTTCTGGCAAGCCATTGAAATAAACATTTACTCTCCCAGCAGCCCTCAGAATACCAAAATAGCCACAGAGGCCAATACATAGGTGTTATTGAATGATAATATGATTTTGGCACATTTGCTTCTGCATTGACATGTTTGGGTCCACAAATATGTGGAAGGTTGGTCGAATTGCACCACAGAACTTGGAAGTATAGCTGCACAGTATGTTTAGATTGATCCCAGTCCTACTACAGGGTAGAAAAACACACATTAGTCCTGCACCCAGTCCTGGGTTTCAGAACTACCCTCAATTGAGTATATTATTTATATGATCAGGAGGCGGGAGCTTGTGCAATCAGACTCCTGTTTAATTTGTTCCTCCCCTGTAACTGCAAAAACAACTAACAGGCTCCTGGTCAATTCAATAATATACCTAAACATGGGTATTTCGGAAATCCAGGACTGGGTGCAGGAATAGTGTTTGTTTCTAACCTTGTTTAGTATTGTGGTTGGATTAAAAGATCTCTTGCGGGGGGTTAGCCTAGGGATTATTCACCTCATTGAGCTTCAGAGGAGACTAGACAGACTGGACCCTGTCTCTTAAATTTGAAATAGTGTCTTGGGTTAACTTTATACCATTTATGATTTTATAGACTTCAATCAAGCCCACTCTTTCCATTCTTTTTTATATGCTGAAGAGATTTAATTCTGTTAACCTGTCTTCATATGTCATGTAATTAAGTCCTGGGGTCTGCTAGGGCATCTTAGCATTTTTTTTTGGCTCACCAGATTGGGCCTATCAAGAGAAAACAGCATTAAAATAATAAGACACTCTTTAAGTAGGAACATGTTTATCATGCAATTATATATTGAATGTGTTTTTAATATAAACTGGCCCTTATATTCACATTTTCACATGGGCAGTTTTGGTTCATTATAACAAATAGGCTTATTTTCTTTAAACTGCAGGTACTTTGAATACCTTTATTTTGTACCCACTTTAATTCTTGAAGCATGGTTATCACTTTGCCTCACAGTATCTAAACTTCAGCTCTAAAGCTGTTATGAAAGCAGCTGCTTCCACGTTTAAGCACAGCATTTCTGTACTCTGTACTGGTTACTGCTTCCACATGTGTTACCATGAGTGCAGTGTGATTACACCTGGTTATGTGGTTTTATTTGCTTATTCCGTATGCATATTTGAATCACGCTACCTACGGTTTTTTATTTTTATTTTAGTTTTTGAACATTTCTAACAGCAATTAATTGGTGCTGTTGACTAATTGGGACAATATATTATCATGACATCTACCAGTAAGACTAATACTGAACACACCCTGAACACAGTGCATTATAAAATGGATTTGGAAACTCCTATTGAATGTCACCTTTGAGCTGGGAAATAACACAGGCGCTGTATTATTTTTACTGAATCCCCCCTTGTGTCAGTCAACAGTGTCCAGTCCAGACGAGTTGCTGACAAGTTTGACCAAACATGTCTCAAACTGATATTGTACTGAGCTTGCTGCACAGCCCAATTATTTCAGAGTTTAACAATAAAACTTGTTTTGTTAATAATATCAACTCATTTTTAGGTTCCTCGTTCAATAAATGGGGATCATTATACGCTGATCATCTCCAACTGTCCTTCCATCTGTCTGTCTGTCACACTGTCTAAATTAGCCGATAATAGTGATTACTGTGATTTACAGCTGATTAAACATAGTAAAGGCTTGATACCTCAGTAAAGGGTTTGGTTGTGCAATGGGTACAGCATTTGGCTCAGTAGTTTAAAATATTGAATGGAACAAAACCTGTATCATCTCTATATACCAAACTGAGCGTTATCTATGGAGGTGTGATGCCATTAGAATTACAGTATGTTATTTTAAAACAGGAAGCAAAACCTTTGGGGAAGTTAGAGATTCTGCAACCTGTCTCCCCAGGCTTATTCATGTCTCCATTCCAGCAACGGGACAGGGTGGATTTCTCTTTGAACACTTGCAGACAAAATACTTTAGATTTCAAAAAGCATGCACTTTAAAGGATTCAAAATGCAAGCCCGGAAAGTGAAATGGATGTACTAATTAATTTTTAATGAATGTAAAGCTAATTAACGCAAAATACATTTAAAATCCAGAAAAACAGAAAAAATAATGCATTAAGAATACTAAAACAGGATAGTTTAGTTTGATTGATTCTAATGTCATGTCATCTATTTCCTGTTTCATTGCAGGTACCAGGGAGTAAGGAAGGATCCAGATTCCAGGAGAATCCAGGAAAGTCCGGCCCATTGATAGGTTTGTGAAACAGATCTATTTTCCTGCAGTTGCACTGTTCATTTTTAAAGAGAATTCCAATGCCAATGTCCAACTAGCATTGTCCTGTTCACACACACACACACACACACACACACACACACACACACACACACACACACACACACACACACACGCACGCATATTGTTACTAAGTTAAAAAATCAGTTTAAAAAAACACCATTGGGGCTACAGAAACTGCTTGCAGATGACATAACCTCTTACACCTGCATGAAATAGCAACAAGGTTTCAATGAGGAAGAAAACTTCCTTGCCTGCAGCCGAAACTGTGCAAAATTTCATCTTTTATAAGAGACATCCTGCACATCAAAACTCTGGGAAAATAGGAAGTTAAGATTAGATTTCATTGTGCCTTTTTTCAGAAGGTGCTATTGACATGCATGATCAGTTGAAGCCATATCTGTGCTAGCGTAGAAGTATGCCATTGAGTAGTAACCAAACATTCCTTTGAGGTCTGTAGAGTGGTTCCCATAACTATAGTGCAGTTTATATTTGTATCTGTGTTTATTACACTATTCAACACTTAAAAAAATCTAACCAAAAACATTTCAACAGCCTGAGAATTTCATGGTTTTGTCTTCATGTGTTGCGCTGTGGAGACTCAATTTGGTCCATCCATCCCCTATCCCGACCCCCACACTCCCCCTCCTGCACCCAGCCTGAGAAATGACCTGCTGGCTGATCGTGTTTCCCACCCAGTTCTGACCTCTGGGCCTTGTAGGAAAACAGTGACTGGGTCGCAGCCAACAATAATAGCCAATTCCTTTAACTCCCTTCCTTCCCTTCCAGAGCCACAGAAAATACACACTCACAAACACACTCACATTGTCAAGTTAGCTCAACCCTTGTATCAGAGAGGCAAATGTGGAAATCAGGAGTCACAAGAGAAATGAAAACATTTAAATTGATCAAAACAGAGGTGGATCTAAATGCTATTATATATTATATTATATAGATAGTAGAATATCATTAGACCCCTGTGTCTTAATTCAAACCCCCCACACCCTTATCACTATATACTTCTTAGCCATAGGATAAAGTGGCTGATAGTCTTACTGAACTATTTTTCTTATGGGGTGTCTTTCTTAACACTTAACAATGAAAGGGTGCATTTATGGTCTATTGTATAATGGAGTACAGCTTTAAATATCTTATATGAATAGGGCTCGTAATTTAAAATAATAGCTGTGCTGTATATTCATAGAAATTGTAAGAGAATGTGAAGAGGAAAAATGTATCAATATCTTATAAATTCTATGTACAGTCCCTTGAAATACTGGTAGAATGCATCACTTGTTTTGGCTGTCAAGATGGTGCCAATGGTTCACCACTAACTTTTAAATTGTCGTACAAAGACATGATCAAACCAGAATTTTACACAGAAATGTACCGGTGATATTTAGAAACTTTCCGTGTGTCCCACAATCAGCTGTTCGCCCTTATAATCCCCCCCATAAACCACATTTTCTCACCTTCTTCTCATGAGTAAGTAATGGAGTTCTCGAGAACAGTGCTGTGAAAAGCATGATTCTGAATGAGAGACATTAAAAGGAAATCGGATTTTGCTATTGTTGTTTATTTGTACTCGTAGTAGTGTTAGCTGGTTTCCAGTTCAACCATCGCTGGAGGCTCCCTCCCATCACAGCTAGAGTGAGCTGGGCTCAGGAGTTCCTCAATCCAGTCCGGCACGCCTTGACTGGAAAGGGGCCAAACCGTGACTCCTCAAATATGACCTACCTCAACCTGAAGTCAGGGATTCGAGATTTTAAAAGCCTTTTAAAAATTGACAGGATGCTTTTGTTTCTTTCTTCTTGCAACAATTTCATCCTCACAGTAAGACCATGTAATGTTCACAGAACCCCATAGCAAATATTTTATCATGTTTTGGTTTAAAAAAAAAAAAAAAAAAAGGATTAACTAGAATAAACCTAATCTAATACATTATTCAAAACTGTCACAAAAAAAGTAGCTAAAATACAGAAGAACTGGAAAACAACATTAAAGATTGCAGTGAAACAAATGTAATTAAAACATAAACAAAATACAATTTTTAAACATATTCAGTAGGGAGAATAAATAGTTATGGCAAACTAGTGCAGGACGTCACAAAAAAGGTCCATTACTTGCTAAACTACTGTTGCTATATACTCCTCAAACCGACACTCACAGTTAAATACTTTATTATGGTTGTAGAAGTTAATAGGATGCAACCCACTATAACTATTGGGTTTGTGAAAATGTAATAAAGCAACTAGGCAATAATATAGAACTATTATATGGGAGAATGAGGTGTTACTTTTAAAAGTTAAAGCCCCGCATATTTGAAGAGATAATGTATAAAATAAGCTTTTGATCCCGAGTCGCAACTGTAAATTGCCGTTGGGAGCTTATAGTCATTTGTTGCTTTGGGCACAAAACAATCCTCCCATTGTGTTCAATAGAGAGTTAGTGTCTCCCAGGTGTGAAAAGGCACATTAGTTACCAGCAAGCTGCTAATGGCAGCTAATATTTTATTTTAAAACAGCTCTAGCCTGTGGAGACCCCCCTCAGGGTTTGAAGAATAGAGGGACGGGAGGGGCTGACAGGAAGAGAATGTGTATGTTTAGGTGCAGACCGAATCTTCTTAGTGAAAAGAAGAGTCATCAAATCAGGCACCAACTACAACTTTATTTTGATGTTATATTATATATGAAGCCAAGTACCTGATAACAACTTAACAGCTCCTTGCTGGTATCTCATAAACCGTTTGAGATAATGAATATATATTTGCAGGATAATATAAACACTGCAGGTTAAATGTGTTGACCTTGACCTCTACATATTTGGCCTCCGTGTTGAGGTCATGTTATTTGTTAGGTTTCTGCATGATAAGAGGCAACTGACATTGAGATATGGGGCACTATCCACAAAGCTTTGACTCAGAAGTTTCTCAAGAATGTATCAAACTTTATTTCATTAATAAAAACAGACACTGAAAAAGCAGTTTTTTAAAATAACTTTGTCATTAAAGTTTTGTGAATAAGGTCCAAAGTCTTCAGTTCATATGACAATAAGCCATTTCCCTGCAACGTTGTTTGTTCTAGCATCCCACATATACTTTAAGCCCTTTTGCAACAGCTGCTCCTTTTTTTTTAGTTTATGTCAACAGCTCTTATATGAGAGATCCCACTGGAGATGCTAGTTATGCAATGTCTAGTAGAATTCTCATCACTCATTAAAAAGTGTTACTGAAATTGCATGGGTGCTGCCTGGTATCCTAACCACCAGTAGAATAGAAATATGTTTTTAGAAGTTATAAAACACATACGTTTTACTATAATGATATTAATAGTGTTACCTACAGCAGCTATACTCAAGGGGCTTCCACCGGCTGTTTGATCATATAGCAACATGGTCTGCTGTGGTCCATGTACTTACATGTGTCTAAGTACCTGTGTTCAGAACACCCTCCTGAAAACATTACAAAACTTTTTACAGTGTCCTTTGTTTATTTTGAAGCAAATGAGAAGAACATGGGTCTATAGCGTGAGAAAAAATACCGTGGAAGTTATTTCACCTAAATAATAAAACTACTCGGGTATATTGGCAGAAATGAACTGATCGAATCGTATGTAAGCCCACTTGTCTGCTTTACATCCATTTCTTTTTATGTGAGCGTCTTTAAATAACTTCAGTTTTTAGTCTGTTGTTTAGCGTCATGAGATGTAAAAAATATTAAAGATGATATTGTTTAAACGTGGTGCTAACATTAAAGAAATGAATGCAAAGAGTAATAATTACCTTAAAATGAGCAAATTGGGCCTACATAGGATTTGATACGCATTGGAAAAATAAGAATGTGGCAATAGACACGTTAATTTCTGCAAGTAGACCCTATGGTAGTTCCATTAAAGATGAAACAACTTCCATAGTGAGTATTTCACTTTGTAACGGTTCATTTCATAACAGAGTAATAGGCAAGTAAAACCTACCAAAATGTAACCCAGGCCCTGACTTCTAAATTTAACTGAAAAAATATATGAATTTATAACTTCTTAATACAGGTGTTGATCCCAGACATGTTGCCCACTAAGGAGTGTTTAGTTGCAACATAGAAACAACATACTATAATAGAAAGTTAAACTAATATCAGTTTCTCAAAAATAATAATTTACAGAAAGGAATAGATTTGGCAGTCGCTTGTAGGGAACATTCCCATCTCAGACTTATGTTGGTATAAATGGTATAAGCTAGCAAAAAACTTCTCAGAACACTAATTAAACTGCACCTTCTTGTAGTCATTCATGTCTAGTTTTATATACTGTTGTGTTAATGCTTTCAATAATATTTTCACTTACTTCAAAATAAAGTCAATAGTATTGGGGCAGACAAAATGGTCTTGAACCCAGTGAAAGTAAAAGTAAAGTCTAAAAAACCAAAAGTTCAGCAGTTCAGCATCTGTTAAAATGTTCCTGTATTTGAGGTACCGGTACTTTGAAAGACTTGTGGTTGTCACATTTCTCCATTAATGCTAATGTCATTAGCATTAATGTAAAAATGTGACACAAACTACCTCATACTTTTTGTAGCTGCTTTTTGTGGTTGTTTTTCTGCTGCAGTCTGATTGTGTTGTTTTGCCTTGGGTCTTTGTAACTGAAACCACAAAAGAAAGAATATATATATATATATATCTATATATATATATATATATATATATATATATATATATATATATATATATATATATATCAATATCAATTGTTTTTTATTAAGTGTGACCAGGATGTCTGGTGGTGATGTCAGTCCAGGAAATGAATCCACAACACACAAGGCAACTGCGGGGTGAAACTGAGACGCTACAGCGCTCAGCTTTTTAATAAACTGGAACTGAAATTATGAAATTGGAACTGGTTTTCTGTAATGCATCCAAGCCTTCAAAGTTATCTTAAACACAGTAACGTTACGCAAGTAAAGAAATAGCTACGGCCTGAGGGAATTCAGTACGATAAACTCTTCTCTTTACGCAAAAATCGATCATTGCTGTGCACATTTACAACTTACTGTATTCTTAACACAAAGAGTAAAGTCTGAAGACTTGACAAGATGGAGTCCCACCAGACAAAACCGAAGAATTTAATACACAGTTTCAGGACTATATCTGCATAATTCCTGAGGGTTTATGTACCATTCAAGCAGAACGTGAGAAGGTAAATCCTAGGGGAGGATGACATTCCAAAACCTTTTTTCTTTTGTATGTGTTCATATTAGTATGGAGTCTAATAATGACGCCATATGTTGTAAGTTTATGTTACACATTAAAAACTATAATTATTTGCATATGCTTCGGTAGGGGTAGGTTGTTGGCAAATGGGAAAATATATGATGTATGTTTTCTCATGATCTAACTAAGACTGTCGTTACGGCAGGTGTTCAAAAACATCAAACCCCAAAATTAGTTATGAACCAGTAGACCCGTTCTTGTAACGACCCAGTGCTAAAGGGTACACTGCACGGGTACCAAACCGACCTGGTACCATCCTGGTTCCGAGCCTGTATTGTACCGTACCGAACCGGTACTGAACCGACCAGGTGCCGACCCGGGACGGTACCGGTCTGTAAGCAGATTGAGGCAGCACCTGTACATTTGTATATACTGTACACTGCATTGCAGTAATGGTGTAGTAAAGCAAATTTCAATTAACTTACTCTAATGGTCGCATTCTAGGAGCTCTTGCAATTCAGATGGACTCCCTGTTAAATAAATAACTGCATTCCTCTATCTGTCCTTAGACCATGTACTTGCACAAGGGAGCAGATTGCCAGGTTTTCCCACAAAGCTCTGCCAAACCAGACCCCAAAGGACTGCCCTTTGCAGCGACTGGAGGGCAGCTCATTCCCAGTGCTTCTTGCTCATGCTGGAAACACGTCTGCTCAGTGTTCGGTGTTCATATTTGGCCCATGAGGGAAATGGCTCAGTGCCACAAGCTTGGGAACATTTTTGGAGTTCCACTTATCAAGCATCCCAAACCAGATCTAACGCATTTCATCAGGCTTTTTACAGCTGAAGGCCGCTGTTTTGCTTCATTATTTCATGTAATGTCGTGCCTTTAAATTTGCCGTTAGATAATGTGCCATATGTAATGTCTTTGAGGTTATCACCTAATCTTGTCTTGTGAAATGGATCACTTTGGTCCGTTTTGTTTTGATATCACAGTCCTTGAGCGCTTATCAGTAAAACGATTTTGAAAGTTTGAAATGGGCATTGTAGTAGGTGTCCCTGAATCTATATCCCACACTGCTACTGTGAGGACCATTTGAGTCACACATCTTAAGGGATTCTGATCTGTCTCAATTTAAAAGCAACTACATATTTATTAAGGAAGATGGCGGCTGCAGAGGACATCTTAAAAGGCTTTAATAAATAAGCACAATACACATTGACTGAATGAATGCAGGGAGTGGGAAAGTCCTTTCTCAAATAACATGCAGGAAAATGTAATGTTACCAGACATTGATGTTGAATCACAAAATTCTGTACCTTAAATTTACAAGTAGGGTATCAGTGCCGATTCAGGACCTCATGCACGAGCTAGGGGATTGTTTCTTTGAGGTTTGGGTGAGGTACATATCAGTCTGTTGTAAATCACACACGAAATAATACTTGTCTGTGTTGTGTCAGCTGCACTCACTCCTAACCTCTATAAAAACTCCTGAGGAGAAACTTGCCCGGGCATATCCCTCGTTCTCTATCACTATAAAGAACTATAAAGCATATTTATTACATCTTTACAATGGGAAGTCTTTCACAAGAGTGAGTAATATTATATTTTAATACAACCCCCCCCCCCCCACACACACACACACAAATACATTACACAGGCCTTTTTGTTACAAATAAAAAATAACAGGAAGAGATAGAATTTTGTAAATAAACAATACAAATCTCCTGTGGAAGACCCAAGACTCTTGGGTCTTCTACAGGAGTTTTCCACAAGCTTGGGCCAAGAGGAACAGTCCTGTGGTGTGAGAAATATCCAACACTGGTCTGTCCGGCTCAGAGCTTGTATTCTGGTTTTCAATTGCTCATGCTGGTTGAAGAGCTGATTATACTGGTTAAAAAATGATCTTGTCACATTTTCAAGTTAAGTAATTGGTGTCTACCCTCCTAAATATCTCTGTAAACCTTTGCTGGGGTTTTATACACCAACTGTGGTATCGAGTAAGAAACCAGTAACCAGTATGACCTGTATGACCCGAGTAATGGTGCGTATGATCTGGGAGCTCCTGGGTAGCAAGTCTGTATGTGCAGTATGTATTTAACATAGTCAAGGGTGATCCCATTCCTCCATTCTAAAGTGATATGATAATGATTGTGAGATAAAGCGTCAACTAAAGTCTGCTGCATTCCTGGTCTAAATTTCAAGTAGCACTTAATTTTATATCCAGCTGTTGAATAGACCGATAACCTCTGAACTGCTGCATCTTAAGCCTTTGTTTTATGACCTTATCAAGCTGTTCACAGCATGTTTATAATATTTGCTCAGCTGTTAGCTAGGTAACACTTGGGTTAATTAATAGCTAATATTAATATCCTTTAATAATAAGACATTTTAATATTCTAGTAATACAGTATTCTTTCGAATTTTAGACGCCCTCGAATTTAAGACACAGCGCAAATTTACCACCCTCAATTTGAGGAAAAAATAAAACATTAAATAAATATGCATTTACAGATACAACCTCAATTACGCATATGGAGACAATTTGCTGCAGTCTGCCATCACACAGAGCATTACAGTTATGTGCTGCTTATTATTTCCAGTCATGATTACTCACCTGTTTTTCTCTCAATTTGTGAACTGTGGTATTGTTTGGCATGTTGAAAAATCCTTAAAAAATCAGCATTTCCGATCTGTCCAAGCTGGTACTGTTTGTAAGAAACGCTGAAATTGTAAAAACTTCTGTTCGAATTCCTCAGGAAGCTAATGATGCTTCGTTAAAAATGTCTGCTTGTATGTCATGGATGATTTGAGATCGAGCAGTAACGTTTTCGTTTGTTTTTTCTCGGCAGTAAGTCACGTTGCTGTTTGTGTACTCGGGTAGTCACGTCTTTTGTTGGCGATTTTAATACATGCATCACTATACTGTACTCGAATTTAAGACGCTGGCTGTTTTTGAGAAGAAAAAACTGGTTTAAAAAGTGTGTCTTAAATACGAAGGAATACGGTAATTGAAAAACCTAGTCCAAAAACAACATACAATAGGAAACAAGAAAGAGTGAATGAAAGACATTTTAATAGTGTTTTAGATTTACACATTTGCCCTGACCAGCTGCTGTTAATGTCGACGTGTCAGCACCTTGACATCTTTTTACAATGATGACTTCTCACAGTTCTGCATGCACCACATTAAAGTGGAATACAATGGCTGCCTGCAGAAACCATGCTGATCATTCTGTAGAGTAGAGAAGCGATGCTTTGGACCAACATATTACTATACGGCAAAGATGCACCATCTTTGTGCAGTGTTGCTTATACCCAGGTTTATGTGCAAATAAATATAATAACTGTTATTGATGTTGTTTTATATGTTGTCTTTTCACTGCAATTGTGGCCCAAGGGGTATGTGTAAAAAAATGTTGCAGTCCTTGTGGTAGAACAAGCAGTTGGTAATCCATGCATCCATACAGCAAGCACATCTTAAACAAAAGTGAATGCCATATACATCATGAGCAGAGAAAACTGTATTTTAAATGTTGCACTTAGAAATCATTGATCCTTAAAACCTGTAGTAACTGAAAGTAAATCTGCGATTGGATCTCCTGGATTTTAACCACTAAGCCACATTGTCTCTTTAAAACTTTTGGCTAGGTTAAAAAAAAAACTAAAAAACTAAAAATAAAATTTTATTGAAAAAAAAAACATATGGTAAACAATTTGAAGTTCATATATTTATATAATTATAGGCTTTCTCTGGCTTATAGTTGCATGCCTTTCCCATGGTTAAGCTTCCATTGTGGTAAAGTGGACGATTAAATGAAAATAAATGGACCATTCATCTGCCGCTGTGAGAGTAAGCTGACAACCCTTTGAGTGACTACATTACATCACATGACAAGTTGTGACAAGCCACTTTCAGGGTAAGGTTATGGAAAGCTTATACTTCTCAAAACAATCTCTGTAGGCAAAGCATCATTTTGCAAAGGTGGTTTTGTTAGTTTTTGTATTATAAATCACCTATTGGAAATAAATTAGTCACTCTTAAGGATTTGTCCTCTATCTTGTATTTATATGAGTATAATCTATATATATATATATATATATATATATATATATATATATATATATATAATACATTCATTTGTGGTGTGTAGTGTGTCTCTTATTATAACAGAAATAATTTCCCACAGTTTGTGCAGCAGAACTTGCCCAAACTGCACGCGATGACATGTCTGTAATATTAAAGAGACATCCTACGCACAAGGTAGTATTAAGTATTAAACCAAGGTACACGCTTGTAAACTGGTAAATTATTGAGAAAGGTACACACTTGTAAATTGGTAAATTATTGAGAAAGGTACACGCTTGTAAACTGGTAAATTATTGAGAAGTGTAAGCTAAATATTAAGGGAAAACTACCAAGTCAAGTAGACAATTTGTGAGTGTTTTTAAGTTAAATATTACCCTGAGTTTGATAAGTACTGGCAGTTTTGTTTTAAAATATCACACTGCTGGTAATCTCCGCCCTCTCGATTATTACATAATCACCCAGTTAAGACCTAGCAAGAGTTCAGGCCTTTATCATTTTAACCACATAGAGAATGCTGTATACATCCTATGTTTTGTCTACAACCACGAACATGGTATAATTATAGTAGCAAAAAGTCTAATACATTACCTACATGTGAGCGCATATATACAATGTGGTTAACGTCTTCATAAGTCTACTTCATAAGAAGCTTGGACCTGAATGTCATTTATTTACACTTACAACAATAAAAATATATACGAAATGCAAACATGTTCTAGCTTCATTAAATACAAATGACAAAATAATGATTTTTAGACTAAAAGTCTTTCTCGATGTCTTCAAGACATTTTAGTCCGTTTCATTAACTCTTTCTTCATTTCTAAATCACTATTGAGTGACTGATAGTTAAAACTTACTGTTTCCATATTTTCCGGCATCCATCACAAACGGCAGTGTTCTCATGAAAAGAACCACATTGCTTGTCAAGCAGTTAAGTTAACACTCTGGGGGCTTCTTTATTAGTGGTTAAACGTGCTGGTTAGTTTTTAAAACACCAAGGGCTTCATTTTGAAGTGTGCCCTCATTTTTGTACCCTTTTGGTCAAAATGTTTTCATCGCATTGTAAATGTAAAGCTGTTTATGTAAACTCAATTTAGTATGAGAAATTGCACTGCCAAAGACTTTAAAAGTAAATATACATATAGAGTTTAAAGTATAGCATAGATAGGAAACCTCATGTGTTACAATGATACATGCAGTAACTGAATGGGTTATACAAGAATTAACAAGAAAGAATTTACCATTATTGAACTGCGCTGAGTCATTTTATACAGTGATCTTAAAAGAGTGTGCTTTTATACAGCAATATCAGTGTTGTTTTATTGCCTTTCAGAATGAATGGGGTGGATTTACTTTGTTCGAGTCCATATCCTATTAAGACTATCTCTTACGTATTTTTATGAACCATAACAAAATACTTCAAAACCCCATCAAGAACATGCATTTACACACTATATATTACAGTGTGAATTTAATATAAAGCAACCTTTTTATATGTATTTAAAAAAGGGGCCTGCTTTCATAGAAGTTCATAATATCTGACACAAGGTAAAATATTTTACACAAACGCACATATATTTGTTTTACTGTAAGTCCAGGATCTTCCCCAGACTTTGATCTATTTCAACAGAACACACAACTTAGATTCTGATTAATACTTTGCTGTACTATTGGAGCTCCCTGTACTGTGTCAAAGCTCTTCCTAGAACAGTCTTTTCTGTTTGCAATCCAGATCTATCCAACATATCCCTTACAGTCAATGACAATGAGAGCAGTAGCACATAAGCAGCTTGAACTAATGATGGAACTCAACTAGCAAACTAACATTTTCATATTTTGACATACAGATGGCATTACAATAGTATGAACCAATAAAAGCAGTAACTTATTATCCAAAACAACTTTATCAGAAATATGCTTATAGAAAATAGAAGTGTTGATACAGCAGTGAAAGGTAATGTATTTAATATTCAGTATTGTTTCACTGTCTAATTAATCTACACATCAGTGTTGTACACATGTAGTCTTACACACACTAATAATATTGTAGTCATGTATTTAAAATTATATTCAGGTGCGTCTTGTTATGGGTTATCTGAGCGGTTACCAAAATGTAAAAATTGTAAGCGTTTTTAATCTTAGGAGATTAAACACTTCTAATTCAAAATACCCATACAATATTCAGAACTCTTGGATGTTCCATTACAACTGGAAGTGATAGGGGAGAGGTCTGCCATAGTAGCATGTATAAACTTTGTTGTCCCATGTAATTCCTTTTTAAGTGCGCCCATTAAGAAACCCTCAGTCGCTGAGCGCTACTTTAGAGAAATGGCTTATTAAATGAATTAACGGTGGCAGATGCGACAGAAGGAAGCCTTACAAGTTAAACAATACTGATTAAAAAAAACAATGAAGGTCCCTTAACTGGGAGTTACAGTCTCATTACCAGTGCAAGGAACCCAGTAGAGATTAAATAGGACTTGGGGCTTTGCATGCACAGCAGCAGAATACAGGGTACATGTGCAAGATGGATTTATGGTTCAGTAGTTCTGGAATTTCTGTTCAAGTTTTTGTCTGTCACGGCAACAGAGAAAACTCAGAGAAACAAAAGGAAGACGGTCGCATACAGAGCGCCACAAACAAAACATTTTCCTGCTTATCACTTCAGTCACCCGAGTGACGAGTCTGCACCAGGTGGGCTTCACTCAGTGTGATTGGCAACATCCAGACCAAGCCTGTAGGATGGTGTAATCCCATTGCTTCTATCTACTCTGGAGGAGATTGTAGCCATGACCTGCCCTGATGTATACTGGTCAGAGCTGCTGGTTTTCAGCTGGTCCTGCTGGTTCAGGAGACTCAGTGTTGGTTGGGGAGCTGGTTATCCTAGAGAAATAGGTCTAGTAAAAATCATTTTACTGTAAATGTCTTAAATCTTAAATGTGTATTATTATTTTTGCTGTAAACCTTGTCTGGAATTGTCTATATCCAGTAAGAGGCCCAAAAACAGATGATCCATTTCCAACTCTTGGAATGACAAAGACATTGCATCTGCCATGGAACAACGCAATCTCCTCACCCTGATCCACTGGAGCATGTTTGAGATGAACATGAACAACGCAGTGGTCATCTCGATCCTCTGCCTCCCCCGCTGCACCAAATATGTGAAATATAAATAGCTGATACAAATGACTGATATAAATACCACGTCTTGTCAAGGCTGTGATCAGGGAAAATGGTGACCTAACCCGATACTAGGTACAGGTCCTAATAAAGTGGCCAGGCAGTGTGTATTTATATAGAAAAAAATGTTCACTTCATTCTAATTTATATTGAAACAGTGGGTGGGCACCACATTTCACCACAAGTTGGAACTGCAAAAAAAATATATATATATTGTCCATAAAATAAAGTTTGTGAATTCCTCCTTTTCTTATAAAATTCCACAGACTCTTATTGCTCTGAAAGCAAAACATAATTGATCAAAAGGGGGTAGCCTGTTTTTGTTGCACTGATAACATTTTGCAGGAAACCCCTGCAGCTCGTATTTCATCACAGGCTCACAAAGCAACAACCTTCTGAAATATAGATTGAAAATATGTCTGAACACCATGGGGGTCACTACACCTTTATCTGTCTGTTATTAAACGTTACTGGGACTCATCTGTAATAAACACAAGCTAGCTCTTTCTGTCAGATGTCTTTGATAATGCTTCTTCCTGTTGGCGTTATGGTTTGGGTTTTGTCTCTTTTACTAGATAAATATAGACCATACTGCTTTTACAAATGACCACAAAACTCTTTGGAAACAACAAAACAGCAATGTATTCTCGATGTCTTAAATATAACCAAGACCTTCATTTCGTTTGTTATTTTGTATAAAATCTCTGTGGAATGTATCAGTTTTTATTAAAAAAAATAAATAATCGGTAGAAAGATTTCTCCATTTTCCAGATTAATATCAGGGGTAATATTGGAGGACAGAGGAAAATAATCTACTTCTATTTGCTATGAATGGTAACAACTGTCTGAGTGACCATGTAAAGCTGGTGAAATTAAACTGGATGAGTACTACGGTACATTAAACAGACGGCTAGGTATTGCACTGAAACTCAATTTCACACAATTTGTAAATGTAAAAACAGAAAAAAAGGAACATGAATATAACATGGTGTCACAGCACCAACCCACACTGTCCCCGGTTCAAAGCAGCTGACACAAGTAAAGTCTACTAGTCTGGCTGTTCCCCTTCATTGGTAATGCAGTCCAGGACCTTGCTGTTTTCCCCCTGCTTCCTGTTATCAGATCTGAGGCCTCTGCTAGCTGCTCGCTACCACATCCTCTCTCAGTGGGGCACAGCGCAGCACAAAAAACTGTCCCTGTGACCCCAGCAGAGTAACCACGGCAACGAACAATACCAAGAGTCTGCAAGTCCTGTAAAGCAGCTGTGGCGAGCTAGCCACAACTTCGAAGAAAAGAAAGAACACACAACAAAAGAAAAAAAAGTAGTTGACAAAAGAAAGTGAAAAAAGCATGTACTGTATTAATATATGCAGGGAAACACACGCCATAACACTGTCACTTTTGCAGTACCACCAACGGCAGTCAGAACAGCAGGCCTGTGAGGTGTTTGAAAGGTTTTGGACTGGGATACATGCCCATTCCTCAGCGACTGAAGCGTCTGATTTCTTCAGAGATTTGGAAATCTGTATTAAAGTCTCCGTAATGACTGATTGAGTCTTCAATTTTAAGAATATCCCTAGTGAAGCATCAGTCGAGGTTAATTACAGTAGCCATAGTGTAGTTACGCCACAATCACAATTTGTTTTGTCATATAGGCAGACAGTGACTCGAATGAAGAGCTGTCCATTTTACGCTTCATCCTCTGATCTCTTTGAGGTGTCAGATCTCAGCACTACTAAGGGGAGCTGGCAGGTCTAACACTGATCCTTTTTGTTCCACTTGCACTGAGGTCAAGGGTTAAAGAGAAGTCAGATATACAGAAGGAAACTGATCAAGTGCTCTAGAAATCCTCTTTACATAAGGAACACATGAATATGGCAGCTGGAAATGCCTCTTATAGTGTTCCCGATACCAGATGTCAAGCTTTGCGTTAACCTGCATAAACAGAAAGTAAAGTAATATTTTATTAGTGGTTTAATAGTTTACAGATATTGTTATTGCAAATACACTGCCACGTTATTAGGACCTGAACATTTCGGTTTGGGGCATTTTGTTAGCCGTGACCACAGCCTTGACACGACTTGGTATAGACACCACAAGGTGCTAGAAGGTGTCTCGAGGGGTCCATTCAGTCATTAATATTTACACAGTTGGGGCAGTCTTGTAGACAGAGGATTGCGATGATGATTACGCAGTTAAAGCTCATCCCAAAAGTGCTCAATTGGATTAAAATCCGGAGATTGTGATGGCCATGGATGATGCCTAAATTCACAGTCCTAAAATCGTTCGTGTACAATGCTGGCAAGGTGGAGGGGTGCATTATCATCTTGGAAGTAGCCATCACCATCAGGGTACAAGTGATGCAATGCTGGGTGGACTTGATCCACAGCGATGCTGAAGTAAACTATGACATTCGTTGGCCCAGGAACTCAGATATACCAAGAGAACATGCCCCCACTAGGGCGATGCCGAATCCAGTTGGAAAATGTGACTAGGTCTGTTTTAAAGAATTAAGCACCAGTGTGATTGTATTTTTATTTATTGTTTTGGGTTGTCCATAAAGTTCATAGCAGTATTTCAACAGTAGGCACTGTTTTGCAGGTTTGGCTGTTTTTTGCATTTGAGAATTAAAAAAAAAAAAAAACAACAGCAATTGATATCAATGGCTTAAGAATAGACCCCAGGGAAGAAAATCTAAACAAAAGCAGATTTTGCGTGACTGTTGTGTTTAAATCAACAAGTGATGTAAAACATGTATTTTTTATAATAGAAGGTCACGATCTCACTCACACATTTCTTTCTAGAAAATGAAGCCACAGCGAGAGAGGTGTTCACCAGGTACAGGACGTGGTGGCTTTGATGGCAATCCAGAATGACCCATTCAGTATGCACGTAAATACCTGATGCAATGCCTTTGATGTACGTCAAAAGGACTGCGAGCACATGTGGCAGGAGTGTGTAATCAGAGTGCCAGAAGTGTGACAAATCCCTCAGTCAGGCAGGAGGCTGGACCCCATCTCTTCTCATTGAGAACTCTTTGAAAAGGAAGGGGGCAAGGATTAACACTGAAGGAAAGTGAGTGAGGAGGAAGCAGGTGAGAGGGGAGGGGGTGGTCAGTGATGTCACAGATGAAAGGGTTAAGGGTTTTGGGCAAGTACAAAGAAGAGGCTAAGTGAGATCAGGGGGCAGGCTTTGGCCTTGTGGGAAAGGGGATCAATGAAGCTATTGGACCCAATATAAAGACATGACTCCTGTGACACCAAACTGTGGTTACACAGCTGCAGGGAGAGACATGTAACAGGCATAAGAGTTTAGATTCATGTTCATTTCAAAATGCCGCTGCTATACCTGAAATACCTATCAAAGAGGAGTTAAGCATGTATTGGTTTGAAGTAATATTAATTGTTTTGAGCAAGTACTATTCTACTCTACTATATAATTCCTTGATGTCTGTTTAATACATTTATACAAAGAGGCACTCTTCTCTCAGAAAACAGATATGGTTCACAGCCCATTTTGTTTGTTCGAACAGGACTGTGATGGGATACCCCACCGCCCCTGTGTTTATTTGTGTTTTGTGCTGTTATTATTATTTAAATGTACTGTTTTGTGTTTGTTTACTGGTATAATTTAATGTAGTTTGGCTTCTCGTCTCTGCCAGACTACATCTCGTGAAAATATGTAGTCGGCAGCAAATTATTTATTGTCGATTGGCTGTCGGCCACGCATCTGAGTGAACCTTGTGCAGAATGTGGCCATCTCCGAACTGATTAAATGATTGCTGATTCGGAGATGGCCACATGTATAAAAACCCATAGCTTTTGTTGTTTGAGCTTGGGTGTTCAAGGAAAAAGAATGAGAGAGAGAGAGAGAGAGAGAGAGAGAGAGAGAGAGAGAGAGAGAGAGAGAGAGAGAGAGAGAGAGAAAGAAAGATATGAAAATAACAATTGCTACTAATGCTGGCTTTACACCAGCACGGTACTTGTTTGTCTGTTTATTTTGGCCACCGTGCCGTTTAGCTTGATCAGTGTTTTGTTTTGTGTTTAAACTGTTATTTTTGTTATTTAGTAAAATACGTGCAGCAGCGCTTCAACCCGCAGTACCTGTCTGTCTCTTCCTGGCCTGACGTCACTGCCAAGCCATCCTGTTCACAGGGACAAACTGACCAAAAAAATAATAAAATCTAATCCATGGAAGACATCTTCAGAAATACAATGCTGTAGATAATTTTGTAAACTATATCAATTATTATAACGATTATAAATACAATTTATTTATTAAAAGAATGGGCCTAAAAGCAGCTTTATTTAAGAAGCTATTGAGGGACAAATGTACTACTTTTCTTGCTTAAGAATTATTAAGTTAATCAGTTTTTAGAGTGAGTGCTTGCTTAGTCCGCCGGGTACACATTTAAATGATAACAGCGCTACTCAACAGTGGTAATCTCTCATGCATGTGGGAAAGCCTTCAGACCTTTTACCTACTGGGGCAGTTGGTATGGTGAGAACAACCAAAGTGCAAATCCAGCCACTCTATTAGAGAGCTTTTAAGAGATGACTTCTGTT
Source organism: Acipenser ruthenus (assembly GCF_902713425.1). Lineage (NCBI taxonomy): Eukaryota > Metazoa > Chordata > Actinopteri > Acipenseriformes > Acipenseridae > Acipenser > Acipenser ruthenus. The sequence goes on from NC_081219.1 coordinate 9,719,868, forward strand.
TGTTTTAGCAGCAGCCTTGCCAAAAGGGGAAAGGTGCAAATCAATGTATAGTGGCTATACATATGGGAGGGGGGTAATGAATACCCTGCCCCCTAGTCTTCAAGTGACAGCTCTGTCTGTGTCTCTCTGCTCTCAGCTGGTTACAGGAACCCCCATGAAGGAAGGAAGGAAAGAAAGCAGCCCCAGCTAGTGTCAGCAGGCATTTCAAAGCTGCTGTCTTCCAATATCTTTTACATTTTATTTTAATATAGGGTGGTGCGGTTTTATTTTTAAATATAAATTTAGTTGTCGCCAATGGTTTTTACCCAAGTTTTCTACCCAATTTGGAATGCCCATTTATTATTTTATCCCACGCCGACTTGGGAAACGGCGGCAGACACTCGTGTCCTCCAAAACGTGTCCTGCCAAGCCATTTTTTTGCGCTGCAGGTCTACAGCGAAGTCACCAGACCCATCGTGCCGGAGGACAACACAGATCTGAGTGGCTTCTACAGCAGACCCGCAGACACGCTATCGGACACAGGAGTCGCTGGTACGAGGTGAACCGAGGATTACCCTGCCGACCTGAACCCTCCCCACCCGGGCGGCGCTCGGCCAATTGTGTGCCGCCCCCTGGGAATTCCCGGCCACGATCTGCGATGGCATAACCTGGAACCAGCGATCTCCAGGCTATAGGGCACGTCCTGCACTCCACGCGGAACGCCTTTACTGGATGCATCACTTGGGAGCCCCAGGTGGTGCTTTTTCAATGTATTCTTCCACAGGTGCATTATAATTCTTAAGAAGGCAGACCGCCCGTTTACATTCCACTTTGTTCTCATTTCCAAAATGTAGTTCAAGCTGTAACATTGTCCTGACTTTCCCTGTATTTTGAGGTAGGTGAGCTGGGATTTCAGGGAAAAGATGCATTTTATTTTATTATTCTTATGCCACGTGCAGCACTGCACTACATGTGTATGCTAGACAGCAAGGCCACAGTGCCAGTCCACATTATCTCAGTTGCAGGTAGATGGTAGTTTTTGGTATGCATATTTTCTAAAGATTGGTTTAACTTGTAGTAACCACCCCTTATTTTCAAAGCTTTGTGAGTAAATCTCTGCTAATAAACATGGGAACTAAAAAACCAAAACACATCACTTAACTGAGCATAACAGAAAATGCACTTAACTAGAAGTACACAATAAAGCAAATATATACTTTTGAAAATTGTAAAGGTATGAATATATATTTACTCAAAATTGACATTTTAAAAATAGTATCAGTGAATCTTTTGTTGTTCTGCACCTAAATCGTACACATACGAGGGTAAAATATCACAGACTATATGTTTTGTTTGCAACATAAATTGCTTTACCACATGGGAAACACTCAGAACATCAATTCCTGCCAAATGAGTACCAATCCAGGAAGCTTTTAAGATGCAATAAGAACTTGGCAGAGCCTGGCTTCATTTATTTATCTCCATTCATAATGTCAGCCTGGCGTTTGTCTGATGATTAGTTACGACATCCCGTATAGCAATACTAACATCAAATGTTTTTTTGCATTGCTTAAATCTGCTGGTGCTATGCCCAAACGACACCCCCCTCCTATGCACACTTTTTTCCATACTGATTAGGTTTAGTGTACCTCTTTCCTATCCCCACAATGCTTCCTGTAATAAATATAGATTATTTGAAACTCTGTAGTTCAGGGAAAGCAGTTCCTGTCTATGCAGACACAGGTATTTATAGGAGCCATTGCTATAACCTTCCTACATTCTTTAATTCTTTCCATTCTAGAGTCCACTTCCCCTCCACTGGATCACAGGAAACCACTCTTCCTTTTCTATATGTCAATGGTTAATGATCTTACTGTGATTAAGTGTTAATAATGAAACGACCCTAAAGGGCCAGTGGTGTGTGTGTGTGATGGAAAAATAATAATTTCAGAAATTAGTTCATTGTCACGTTTGAGGATATTGGCAGCACTGTGGAGGTGAGTGGGGTGGGATAAATCCTAAAGCTAAGGATTTGATTGCCGTATATTAAGGCAGTACATTCCACATGCATACATACACATGCACAAAAGTCATGACTGACAAACATTTTGGCCAATGCCTTCAGTGTTAATGACACTAATGACGGCCAAAACAGATCTAGATCTAGAACTAGAATGATGTATTCTGGTATCATCACCAGTAACATATAGCATGTTCACTGTATTCTAGTCTTTTTTCCTTTTAATGGATTTTCTTGAAATTGAATAGTAACCAAAAATACAAAATGTTATCTAAATCTGTTAGATCTACTATGAAAACAGAGGGCCTATTTTGATGAAATTAAACAGAAGAGCCTGTATATACATATCATTATATTAAATTAGCTTACTGCTCTGCTGTTTTGAGCTGAGTTATTGTTTCTGTAGTGGAGAGCTGTTTTGAGTGGATTTATCTTTAAATGTATATACATGTGTACAGGTTAGATGTGTTGAAAAACTTGGGGATGGATGGGTATGGTGAAATACCGATAGATAGATAGATAGATAGATAGATAGATAGATAGATCTTGTAGTGTGTGTTTCTGCTGGCTGGGGGAACATGCCCTTACATGCCCTTACATGCACTGAAAGCTCATCTGATACTGTTTTCCACTTCTTTTGTATTTATTTTATTTGCATTCGTAAAGACAGAAAGGGGAAAGATTAGTTTAGTTGTTTTACTTCAACAGAATGATCAGGTCTATGCTAGGTTCTTCTGAATGGCATTGTCTCCCAGTCTAAGCCAGCTTGTGTGGAGGTATAGGTACTGTACACACAAGTGGCTGAAAAGAACATGTATAGCGAAGATATCAGACAATAATACTGTGTACTAAAGTTCTGAAGAGGGATCGGCGACTTGTTGTCTTAACTGATTAAAGTTAAACTGATTGGATTATAGCACAGTGGAGATGATTTAGCCTAGACACAAGTCTTTAAAGGAATTCAGTACGTTTTGGTGGGCTAGATGCCAAGTGGCAACTTGATAATGTTGTTTTATGTCAACTTTATGACATAATACCTCCTGGGTTTTCCAACAGGAGTGTCTCTTTTAGCGGCTCTGTAACCAGACAGTTTCTAGTTCAGGCTCTGTATACTCTTCTGTCCTGACACTCAGTAAGCTAAAGGTGTAGCATGCTGTATGGTTTTTAATGCTATAATGTCTAGATTACTGTTGTTGAAAAGCCCATGATGAAAAAACTCTATACTGTAGGTTTTTACTGTAAAATTGTATTAGTATAATAAATGCACCATTTCATCTTGTTTACTCCTGACAGCTTTATGATGTGAAAACCTGTAAATGCAAGTAGCAGGAATTGACTGTTCGTCTCACAAGCTTTGTCACTAAATAGAAATAAAACAATACCGTTTGGGGAACGTTAACAAACTGGACTGTGAACAAGGGAGTACAGAAGGTTAAATAAAGAGACACTGCAGCTTTAAACTACAGTAAAGTGGCACAAACAACACTGGTGTCCAGCTGCTGTATCTGAACTATATAGTGCATTGTAACTATAACATACAGGCACAGACCCCATCCATTAAACCCATTGTCTGTCTTAAAGGGTTGAAGAGACAATGGTGATATCCATCAGACTGGCCACCCAAAATCTTTTCTTCATATGGTCCTCCCGCAGGACAGCTTTAGCATTACTGTACACTTTCCACAGATGCAGCTTTCCTTTAAATAACACTCTGTAGCTCAGATTGACTGGAACGCCTGCACATCAGTAAATGTTTAGACGTGGAGCTGGAATAGGGCGACACCGATGACTTACATGAAGTCTGTGTTGAGCCCCATATGTAGTAGTTGTTGTTTTACATATTTAAGACATTTATATGGGAAATACGGTCCATATGGAAATAATGTGAATGTGTTTTCTGTAAAATATGATCAGTACAAGAAAAACAGGGCAATCTATATATGTGTTTGCAAGTTTCACTGAATAAATAACGTCCTCCTCTTTAAACATTAGCAAAATATTTTAATGAGAAAGTCATCTCACCAGTACAGTCACTGCAAATCTGTTTTCTAGGAATACAGAACTAGGGATGTGACATGTATTTCCCATTAAGGCCACTTACTGTAGACCCCTTGTTTAGGAAATGTGTATTCCTGAATAGATACTCTTCAAAAATAGGTGACAGATTTTAAAAACCACTTACTACTAATGTGTTGAAAAGGGTTATTAATGCAGCCCCTGTACGGCTCGGGGCTGAGGTTTTGCTGAGGCTCCTCATTTACCCTCCTCCTCACTCCCCATCCCATTTTAAAATCTGCTTTAAAATGCTGCTGCTCTCATAGAACAGGAGTAGAATATTATGTGAGCTGCCTTTAGATGAGCTCTTGTTCTTTTTACAGTATTACCATATTCAATAATTGCTGGGATAAAGGGCTGCCCAATACTTGCAGCCTTGTTTGGCTGCTCCCTGCTAGCTGATTCCAGCAGAGTTTGGCAAAGCTGGGCTTAGCCGGTCACAATGCTCCTCCAGGCCTTGCTGTGCCCAGAGCGCTCAGCTGTCACCGATGCTGAGGAGGAGGGACCACCCGGATTGAGTGTGTTCTGACATCCCAGAGAAGGACCCTGCACATGTGGCTGTAACCACTTTACAGTAAATTAATGTAATCTTAAAGCTTGACGTAACAATTACTAAATAGGATACACATTTTAGTACTGTGGTATGTTCTTGGTGTTTATTAGAGGTTGAGTGAGATGGTCTTTTGTTGGCTTCCAAACTTTAGGGTCTTCTATCTGCGAACCACCCAAAAGGGCTATTCGCAAGATTATATATATTCAAAAAATTATCGGTGTGCGTGTAACTGCTTAGTGCTGCAATGCATTTACTCGATTGCAAATGCTTTATTAATATATACACAAATTATTATGTTTAAACATGTGGTTCACATGAGGTACACTAAACCACAATTGTAGTCAATGCAGTCTATATGTGGTTTGAATCAGATTTCTGAGCCATAGCTGAGTTTCTTTCTTGATTTAATTTACAGTTCCTGTATTTTAACATGGTTTTCTGGTAATAATAGTGAATATCTATCTATGCCAAAATTAGGCAACTTCAGGGTATCTAATTGATGAATGATGTTGGAGGGTAAGGCAGTTTTATTAGGAATGGTTGGGAAATGAAGCAGAAACATCACAAGGCAATGTTTTTAGAAGCTGAACCAGATGACCTGTCGTGAAATTGACTGCTGTGTATATAAGCCCAGAGCAGTTAGCTGTTAGTCCTTTGGGTAGAAACACAAATTTGACTACAGATTGTGGTCTACAGGGCAACCGGTAGAGGAGTGTGACAGGTGGGGATAGTGCTTTAACAGATCTATGACTGTATGCCGTGACACATAATACAGTGCAAACTTTTGATTTACACTTTACACAGGAAGGAGATCAGAGTTAGTGTGAAGATATGGAAGTGTAGCTAATGTTGCTAATTATAACTGTCCCTGTGATTATAAGATGCAAAGAAACAGCACGTGTACAGAAGGTCATGCAAAAGCAGCAACAAAAATTTTTTTTTCTCTGCAATACATCTGAAGGCGCTAGTCACAGGAAATATCTTTATGTTGCTGTTTCTAAAGCAAAATAAACAGGATTTGTGTTTCTTTCCTCTCCATCGTATTTGCTAAATCAAAATGGCCCCTGCATCCCTAGGCAATAGCCGTTTCACTAGACAAGTGACTAGAGGATGGGGCTCATTTCATTTTCCCCCAAAAAACTCCATCTAAAAAAAGTTTCGTTCCAAGGCCAAGAAGAACTGAAAGAATGCAATATCGTGTCTCAAAGGAGAAGAACAGCAGGCACGCACTTATTGAATTGTTAGCCAAGGATAGCTTTCTCAGTTCCCTTACCACCGAGCGTCTAAGAGGATAAGCTACAGCCTGCTGAGTTATTATCTTACGGCCAAGACCTGCCTCTACTCTAGCCAGAACTGTACCTAACTCTTATGGATAATTCAAGTGTACTATAAGCATACTACTTTTATACTGTCAGTATAATTATAATGCAGATACAAATGCAGTCTGCACAATAGATATTGATAATAACTAGACAGATCCATCTGTATTGATGTATCTTAGCATGTGCATTTGTGAATCATATTTATTAGATATCAACAAAAAAATGACAGTAATTATGCTTTCTGCATTCTCCAGTATTCATTGTAAAGTCATATGTGTTTTGTGGAGAGGGAGCAGCTGCAAAAAAGAAAGAACATAAATCTTTATCTCCAGCCACCCCCCTACACGCTGCCTCCCGTAAGTAACATTTGATAACCAAGCTAGAAGTAGCATAGCTTCTTTATATGCGACACATGCTACAAACCAAAAGGCCTGCAATAGGCACCGCTACTGTCCCTAAAAGCAGACCAATTAAAAGGCACCTTCGAAGCCATTTGACTCCCACAGCATCGGGACATTTGGGAGATGGGAACGATAAGGAATCTAATTATTCCTAGCTTGTATGCTACTTGTATGTCCCCTCCTGTCCTAATTCAAAGATCAATATTCACTCCTCAATGGGACTCAGCCTGGGGGGCTTCAATAGGGGGATGAGTTATGTCCTCCACACCCCCAGCTTTCCCCCTCTCCTCTGCTCCACAAAGGCCTCATCGCAGGCCTCTGCAGCTGGTCCTCCGCTAGCAGGCCACAAAATGGCCAAGCTTCAGCCTCCGAACCAGATGGCCAGCTAGAGATCAGACCCCGCGTTCCCATTGGTCGAGGAACAATCAAACAGGTTGGCACTTGTTTCTGCAGACATTGTCTGTAACTGAAGGGCTTTCATTGGGATACATTAATGTGTAATGAAAGGGCTATACAGAAACAACAGGTTTGATTTGGATCTGATGGTATCCCTTTCTAAAAGAACCTGGAGAATATAAGTCTGCTTTAAGTATTTTCTGTTTTGTAATATTAATGCTTGGTTGTACAGTAGTTTTGTATGTTTTTTTTTTTTTTTAAATACTCTCACTAATAATTAATAAAATAGATCATATTTTCATATAGACATATTATTAAGCAATATCAATAAAGTGTATTGGAAGGGGTTTATATTTGCCAGTATTTTAATGTTGATTGTCTTTGCATATTTAACATTCACTATTTAGAAGGTTGTGTTATTGTAATGATGTTCATCCGCCATGTTTCCATATGACATATGATAAATATTGTACAAAACAAAATTTGTGACAACTTCTATATATTTACAAGGTATATATGAAAAACCTGTCCTAACAAAAACTACAACTGAATTACCAGTTTGGTACAGTACATGTTTGTCCTACCTAAGTGCTACTTACATAACAGTAGGTATGTGTACTTAATATTAATTCAATTGTCATTTCTAAGTAATTACATTGTTATTAATTGGACGTAAAATAAAAGGTGTCATTATTGATATAGTGGTAGTGATTTAGCAGAACTGTACAAGTTTTATATTACTGTAAGGATGAACAAACCTATTGAATACTGTAGTGTTTTTCATATGGCGTGCTAGCTGTAAATTCACTGCACGCGTGCCCAGAGGGGTTTGAATGTAATGGGGGTAAAACTTGTTGCCAGCCAGTCTAGGTCAAGCCCAGCTTCTTAGACCAGAGATGCAACTGCTAATTTGGTTTCTTGAGGAAACCAACACATATTTGTGGAGGACAATGAGTTTGTGTAACGTTGTGTCACTATTACACAGCTCCCTGCTTTATAGGGAAAATGAATGGGCTTCTGATTGTCAGCCATGGGCTCATGGTAAAAGTACCACAAAGAGCGGCACACAGAACAAGAAAACACTTAAAAAAAAAAAATGATGCATGATGGGCAGAGTGAAAGGAGGTATGAAACAATACTCATGGAAAGGCTGCAGAAATCAAGCAAGCTCTCAGAGTGTGCCAAAGGAAATGAAGATAGACACGACAGAGAGAGAATGCTGGAAACAGACTGAGATAAATGAGGCAAGCCATCCACCACTGTGAGGGTGGGTAGAGGCAATAACTGTGAAGGTTTCTATGAACTTCCTTAACAAGCAACTTGGGCCTGAATTCAATCAGAATTAATAATTTTAAATTTAATCCAGGACTTGGAACCCCGGTGAAATATCAGTGATCTTAACTTACGTATTATTCGTGTAGCCTCTTATTCTATTTATTATTATCAGGACAAGTACTTTTAAAACTTTTATCTCAAAAAATAAAAGCAGTAGGAGTAGAAGAAGATTGTCATCACATGCTGGGATTGAAGACCAAGCGGGAAGCAAACTCATAACCCTTTTCCTCTTCATCTTGGGAAAGAACAGCCATGACAGCATTAACTACTCCCAAGATGGTAATAATTTGAAGCACTGCAGGATTTTGAGAAACTGCCAAGATTCCAGATACCGTTGTGAAAGACAGCTTGATGATTGTGTTGTTATTAATATAAAAGTTAACAGGTGGTGTGTAGGGTCTCTTATTGTTACAGGAGACCTCGTGCAGTTTGGGCTTTGGGGTTCTGGCTGCTCAAACTGTGCAAAATAATTTCTGTTTTAATAAGAGACATCCTACGCACTAGCTAGTAACTTATTTGAAATCCCAAAAAGCAAGACTGTACTCATGACCTACAATTAAAACATAAAAAGGCTTGTTTTTTGAACCTCAGAACTATTCTGTATGTGCTATGCATGGGATGACTTCTATACATCCTAACGGGTCATTGCTGGGTTTCTCATACGTGATTAATGATTATCAAAACAATTGTGAAGCATTGACAAGGAATATGGCAAAATATCACCTCATTCTAACACTTTTTTTTAATTTAAATTTAGTAGTCGGCAATTGCTTTTTATCATTTTCTCCCACTTACAGCAAATTATTTTTATTATTTTTAGGCTCAGGTCACCGCTACCATCCCCGCGCTGACTCGGGAGTGGCGAAGACGAACACATGCTATCCTCCAAAGCGTGTGCTGTCAGCCGACCGCTTCTTTTCACACTGCAGACCCACCATGCAGCCACCTCAGAGCTACAGCATCAGAGGACAACACAGCTCTGGGCAGCTTACAGGCAAGCCCGCAGCCACCTAGCCAGACTACAGGGGTTGCTGGTGCTCGGTGAGCCGAGGACACCCTGGCCGACCTAAGACCTTCCACCCCCCACCCCCCCGAGCAGCGCTCGGCCAATTGTGTGCTGCCCCCTGGGAGCTCCCGTACACGGTTGGCAGTGGAATAGCCTGGACTCAAACAGGCGACTTCCAGGCTATAGGGCACATCCTTTACCGGATGCTTCACTTAGGAGACCCAAATAACGGATGTTTTGATGTATTTTTCTTTAAGTGAGGACAACCCATCTTTCTTTCCAGATTGACATCTTCTAACTTACTTTCCCCTGAGCAGAGACAATCCTCCAGCCCACCCCCCCCGTTCTTCTCAGCCTCCCAGTCTCCAGGTCTCCCTGTCTCCTTCCACAGCACTTTGATTTAGCATCTCCTGGCGAGTTCACACCACAATGCCTTAACAAGCCCTCGGTGGGAAAAGTGACACTGTGTTCCCTTGAGCAGCCGGGGAGAGAGAATGCCTGGAAATGACCAGCAATTTACAGCAAGGTGGTAAAAACAAGGCAGCTGTTGCCTGTGTTACCACTGCACTGTGCAAGACAGCTACAGTGGGCTGGTATCAGCCCCAACTTAACTGGAAGTGTATAGGTGCATAGGAGAATGGATTGCATGTTTGGAAAGCAAGTGTTCTTTGAGAGTAATGTTTGAGATTTACAGGTCTAGGAATGTAGGCATTTAAGATTGACTTTCCCGTGGAAGGGGGCAGATTTCTGTGGTACTGGAGCTCTATCCTCACAATCACATAACTGTGTGCTAAGTACATGGTACCTGTATTTTGAAGTGTAGCCAACAGTTTTCACCCAACAGTTCTGCCTTGAAAATAAGGTTAAACAAAGGAAAACCTGGTACTTTTTGGCATTGTGTTGTTAATAAATAAACATTAATAAATGTGCTCAGTACGTTTTCAGTTTCCCATGCTTAACCATGGCATTGACAATGTTTTATCGGTATATCTGTATATCTTTATACTTATCTAGGACTTACAGTTACAGCCTGTGTTCATGCTTTGGCTTGGCCTTACAGCAGTCATTTTACAGCAAACCACGTCAATTTAAATCCCATGATAGTCTAAGATGTTTTACAGCATCTGTTAAAATCTTGCTGGTTTTGTTCACCACTACACTGTATCCAGAGCTGCCTTCATGCGAGAGCGTTTCATAAGCTGTAACCTGTATACCAGGGGTCGCTGAAAGTGTTGAGGAATTGTCAATTAGTTCCTCATGACAGTAAGACAATTAAGCAACCCCCACAAGCTTTTGCAAGTGCCTGTGACAAGATAAGTCTTATGGTCTAGGTGTGGGAATATCCCGTGGCAGAACGCTTAACAAGTCTCAACAAAGACAAAAGAGGGATTGATTACTCATTCAGACAATCCTTTACCAACACTACCTTGAAAGAAGAACAGACTGACTACTAGAGGAGCAGTGTTTTATTTCAGTTGTCTGTATGCAATAGTTTGTGGCACCAGCAATTAATCAGACATCTACCCTAGGTTTCAATATTCATCGTTTTATAGTTTAAATGCACCTTCTTACATCTGTGTACTCATTTCTAATTGCTAATAATAACACATGTGACCTTGGTTTATTAAACGCAGACTGATTTTTCAATTGATGCCAGCTAGTTTCATTATGAAATCTCAATTGTGTTATAGGTTTTTATAAACACAATTAAAGTATAGAATGAAACAGAGGTGTTGTTTTAGACCACTAAAGTATATATGTAATCATTAGGAGAAAAGATGAAAATTCATATAAAAGCAGTGCTTTCTCTTATCTTGATTTGAAATGCAATAGCACTACAGTGGTAAGGGTCAATGGTAGTACAGGGGTAACTACAATGGAATAAGCCATTGGTAGTATTTGTACTAATATGTTACCATATCAGGACCACTCTGCCATATTTGTTCCAAATCCATTGTTATTGCTGGCAGTGTTACAGTTGCTAAAAGTTTTTTGAGGATATCCTGTTTTTATTTTTTGACTATAAGGGAATGCATTTTTACTTAAAGTTCATTCAGGGTAACTCTGTTTCAGTAACTCTTATAAAAGCATGGCCCTTATTAGTGTGCTAGAAGGCAGCTGCGATGGGGCTTCATAATATCTTTGCTTGTTGAATGAATGGAACACCCAGCCCTCTTTCAATTGGACACGTCTACAATGACACACCAAACATGAACATGGGAAAAGGGCCTCAGTAGCCTTCCACAGATAGTGTCCATAACAGATGGAAAGAGGGTGGGAGGGAGGGAGAGGAGACATGGGGGGGTGGGGGGGTGGGAGAGGACGCATGGGGGGGTGGGTGGGAGGGAGGGAGGGAGAGGACGCATGGGGGGGGGTGGGTGGGTGGGAGGGAGGGAGAGGAGGCATGGGGGTGGGTGGTATAGAGGGAAGGGAGACATGGGGGTGAGATGTTCAAAGCTCGTGGACACCCCCAGTAAAACTTTATATTGTAGATATAACAGGAAAAAGGATAAGGAGGGAATTTTTCCTACAAGTGACAGCCAAACCTACCATAGGGTATATTTGCAGAAAGGAACTAGCCTATTGCCATATTCTTGTTTTTCCCCATGTGTATAATGCAAGCACTATCTTTAAACGACTTGAGTCTTAAGCATTTTGATAAGGATTATAAGATGTGATAAATATTAAAAGATGATATTGTTTAAAGATAATCACATTAAAAATGGCAAAATTACTGTAAAATGTACAAAACTGCATAAGGGGGCCTGCATAGAATTCAATACATATGTGCAAATACACCGTGGTAGTTAAATTAAAGCTGACTGTCACTGGTAAGGAAAATTCCCATCTTACAGACCCTTGTCTTCACACCAAAGTACAAATTTGTGCAAAAAAACACAAAACTGTAAATGTTACAAAACTAGTTAAACACCTCCAACCCAGGGCTTATTCTCTTAGAGTCTGGAATATCCCCCTATTTTTTGAAGGACTGACATTTTAAGTAACAGATCCCAATCAGAAACAAACAAAGCCAGCTGAATTAAAAAGTGCATGGTCCCTGTCGGCTCCCTGGCTTGATATTCCTGAAGCCTCTGTGCTCCCGATGGGAATCTACCATGTGGAATCTCTGTCTCTCCACAAGAGTAAAGCAGAGTGCATTCTGTAAGTGTGCCTGCAGGCAATTGAGTTGGCCCCCACTGTTTATATTTTTGTTGCTTTCACTACATTCAGATGCATGTCTTTGTTTCTGTGTTTGGCCTCCTGCTATTACTTAGCTTGTTATTCTTGTAGTCATTAAGACAGTCCTGTTGTCACCTCAATGCACAAGATACTCACAGATGCATATAACAATGAGAAATACTTTACCAAAATTCAGAGGCATTTTCTTCTGGGGGTGGAGGTTTCTTCACAAGAGTAGGAAAATGTAGAAAGCTTACTTTTAGGGGATGCCCAAGACTTGCTTTGTACGGTTAAATATAGTTCTTGGGAAATGAAATACAGTAACTAAGAGGATTTCATTTAGTTTTTTGGTAATGTGTCAGTGGTTCAAAGGGGTACTTTTATTTGTTTTAATAACAAACGATAACTTGTTAGCCAATATTGAGCCTGTATATGCTCTCAAACTGTTATATGGCATTTGCTTGTTTTCTGTGAGAATATCTTTCCCATGACAGGCATGCAGTTTGTGTTTGTGCCTGAACAATCATTGGTTCACTGTAACAATATATAAATAGTGTACATTCACACTGTTTTCCTGTTTTTTTCTTCATGTTCCTGTTTACTTTCTGTTACACTTTGTGCTGCATTTCACGACTTTCAATGGAAACTGTGTAGCAGTCAATGTGATGGATTTATAATCAAGATATTTACACCATATTGAAAGGACAAGGGTCTATAAGATGGGAATTTTGCCAACAAGTGAAGGCCAAAAATTAAATAACTGGAACTAACATTGGGTATATTTGCCACATTCTTATTTTTCCATGTGTAACTAATTCTATGTTCTCCTAAAGATGACACTCACATTAAAGAATTGATGCAACTTAGGACAATTACCTTAAGTGGAACTACGTTAGACTTGAAACACATAAAAAAAGCAAAGTGGCATTAGAGTAGATTTCTGCAGATACCCTATGGTAGTTCCATTAAAGATGAAACAACTTCTATAGTTAATATATTTGGTCATCTCTTGCAGACAAAATTCCCATCTTATAGACTCCTCAGCACTAACTAATGTAACACAAATGACATCAAACAGCTGTGCAAGCTCAATATGAGCCACCTATTAACCTGGCACGCTAAACACTTTTTACATTTTTTTATTTTTTGGAGTAAAGACCTACAACAGGGCATACAAGTCTTTACAAACCATTCCCCAACTCTCTTACCACCTCAGTCCTGAGGAAGTAGACCAGCTGTTTGCTCCCTGTAAATGTCCTTTAACTCCAGTCACAGTGGATTGGTGGGTAGGTGCTCCTCACATCTGCTTTCTGTGCCGAAAATACTGAGCAGGGATATGATGCTGTCATTCTAAACCATCAGTTCTGCGTGCTTCACCCTATTGTTCAGAGAGGCATTGTTTCATAGGCTTAAGGCAAAGTGACAAAGAATGCTTTGTTGTTTAGTTACTGAAAGTGATTGAAGAACCGTGCCAAAGACTGGGCGTATCTCAAAAGGGCCCTAGGGCAGGATGGTATACTGAATTCACTACATAGGTGCCAATATATCGATTTGTAGAAAGTACTATAATAATCTTTACTTAGAGATTAACAAAAAAGATCAGACTTTGGTCACAAGTTTGCATACACTGTTCCATATTAAAAAAAAATTGCAATGTCATATCAGATTGTGAAATGAATAGAGCAACCACAAGTATTCCAATTGAGTCATAAGCTAATGCTTTACGCAGTGTTCTAACAGATACTGGATCTTCAGTATAACATGGTGTACGCATAGTGAACTCATGATAAAGCCAAGGTAAGCTTGGTAAATTACAGATACACATGGTAAAATCCATTGTAAATTCATAAGAATACATTTATAGAAGGAGTCCTGTTAGCAACTATAGTAGGAGTGTACAGTACTGGAGATGTTTGGTTTGGTGTGTGGCTGCACTTTCGTGGTTGCTTAGTTGTATGGTGTTTGTAGAGTGCTGTATAAACACAAACTGCATGAATGAAAGGCACTGTATAAAGGCAAGTTCCATTCTATTCCAAGGCAAATGTCAGTGAACCTGCACAGCCTTTGTCAAAACCCCCCTCTCACCCACTCAGGCACCAATACAATATAACAAAATGTTTGTTATTTAAAGTAAAATGTAACGCCCCAAAAATGGCATTTAGTAAAGGTGAATCATTTTTTGTGAGAGGAAAACAAAACAAGAAACAATTTAGGTGGAATTCCGAGTCATTAATTCGTAACATTGCCGGTGACAAAAACACACATATGGTACCCTCTTTAATATTGGCCATGGTTTCAGCAGTATAGTTACATGAAACTGAAACCTGAGACAATATTTAGCCAGCAGGCTTATGCATTTTGGATATATTTTCAGTTTCAATGCCAAGAAAAAAGACTGTATTCAATATTACTGTACTTGTTATTGAAATATCTGCAAATAAATACTGAAGCCGCATTTACCGTAACTATTTTGGTCTTCACTGTTCTATTCCCATATATTGAACTAGTTTTGATCCAGCACAACATTCACTTCTCTTCATTTTTTATTAAAGGAATACTGATTATGGGGTCCCCTGTGGCTCACCTTGTAAAGGTACTACCTCTTGGAGTCTGGGGTTAGTCATGTGAGCATGGGTCGAACCCCATTCACAGTGTTTGTTGTGGGCAGTGTTTGTTGTGGGCCCGTGTGGATAGAGAGGAAATTACTGCATTGCATTTCACCACCACTACCCAGACAAGTCCAGGCCAAGCCTTGCCTCCAGGGCTCAGAATCTTGGTACCATCTGTTGCTTTGGAGGTCACCCATTCATCTCCAGCACTCCCAATTGGTAAGTGAGTTGTAAAAATCCAAAGTGTGTATTTTCAAGTCGGGTAGAAAAAACAGCGGTAAAATAATTGCAGTGAACTTCATCCCACAAAGAAATGATGTGTTTATAGTTTAAATGTAACTACAGTGTAGTTTAAAATCATTAATAGTTTTCTATTCATTGTAAGTGAATGTGGTTCAAACCGCACACTGAAGTCAAAGCTTTGTTAAACGCAGAATCAAAGTCCGATGCTGAATTTGAGTTCTTGATGGTTTTTTGTAGACCCCTATGCAGGGATGGAAATAGGACCCCGAATGCATAGCATCCATTCCTGGTTTTACTATGAGTTTAATAAGACAAAGACAAATATACCCAATGTTAGTTCCAGTTATTTCATTTTTGAATGCAGAAATATCAGCAAAAAGCTTCATATTACATTTTCTTTTTTACAATTACTCAAATAGTGTTTTTTGTTTGTTTGATGAGTCTGTTTTACGATGGTTTGAGTTCAGGAGCTGCTCTTCTGTTTTAATTGCCTGCCATGAACATGTGTAATGTAGGCTAGATCCAATAATTCAAAAACACACATTTGATGATTTTGTCCCAATGCTTGCATTCTGTAGGAAGTCTGTTGTTATGTTGTTGTTTTCCGCTCTTTACCAATCCAGGATGTTTTGATCTCCCAGCACTCCTCTCCAGGGTCATGCTATCTTAAAATTGCTTTGAAAACAATCCTGTGAATCATCCCATCAGCAATCACTGAAACACGGTATAGCTTAGGGCTCGGCTCAATCTACCAGAGACTGAGAATCATGTTCTATGATCGCTATCTAGAAAAAGGAGGAAAAGGCCAATTTATCATCTTGCGATTTCATTTCCTTTGGAAGCCCTGCCATCTGTTGCACACACTTTTGTGTGAATGGGCTTTCACAAAGGATTTATCCCTCAGAAGTATTCTGTAATATATAAAAGCTGAAAACTCCCTGTCAGTTTCGTTCACAATGGACAGATTTTGATAGAGGGCCGATCTGATAATAGGTGTTCAGTTGACAGAACTGGACTTACTGATTACAAAGTCTGGACAGTAATCAGGCCAGTCACTGAGCATGTCCCTGAAGGAATTAGAGCAAATGCATAATGGATAATGGTCTTTAACCTTTAGAACAATTTATCACTGCCATCATGGATGCCCTGTTGACAGCGTTATGACAGGTGTAATTTTGTATTGAACTAGTGTGTGTGTGTATAGAGTAGAACTAATTCCACCCAAGCTTTGGAAAGACAGAAGGATTAAGACTCCTCAGTGACCAGGTAGACACAAGCAAGCTCTTAGACTAGGGCTGCTGTCACACTGTCACAATAATGGGGAGGAGTTCTGGCATGATCACATGTAAAACACACTACCCTAGTAGAGGGGACATACACTCTCAGTGGCAGGTGTCACGATAAGGAAGAAGTAGAAGTAGGGAGGCATTTAACAAGTCCAGGCAAGTGCCTTCAAGCCAGAGCTACAGTACAACCATCCAATTCTCTCTCCGCTGGCAGCCTCTCATTGGCTCAGTAGCTAAAGGGGGAGAGCGCGGTCAGCCAGTGACCAGCAACCCACTATTGAAAACCACTCAGCCGGCAGCTAATGCTGAGCGGCCCCAGGACTGCAAGAAAGAGCACAGTCGGGGGCCTGTATTCCTCAGGCTGACCATGTCTCAATCACACGTCCAACAGGCTTGCGTGCGCACAGGCATATGCTAATTGCTGCTATTGTCCCCAAGCCAACAGCCCTTTAGACAAGACCAGAGCAGGCCACTGCTATTTCTGTGTGAGCCACCACAAGAGGGAATTGGATTCAGCTCCACTAATTCCGGCAGACGGGGCCCCTGGCTGAACAAAGACCTCTTTGTCAACTGCGATTCAGAGCTCATTGTGGACTCCCTCCACCCCCACCCCCCCCCCCATCACTGCATAGCGCCACACAGGCAACCGGTTACCGCCTGACCAACATCATTAAACTCAACTCCTTGGCTATTGTCGTAAGACAGTTTAGACAAAATAAAAGTTTTTTTTTTTCCTTTTATTAATTGAACTGCTTCTGGAAGCATGTGAGAGTCCTCATTAGAAGCTGTTCTAGAGCCAGTGTTAAACTAACTTGAACCATTCTTTCATTTAATTCATTTTAAAAATGCACCATTTTTTTCCTCTCAATAGAAGTCTTGTACCCTTTTAAGTCACTCGCGGCTAGCGAGCTGTAACAAAACTGTTTGGTGTGTGTGTGTCAACACCCTCACCAAATGATAACTCCCTCTGCTGGCTTGAGGTAGAAAACCACTACGGCAAAGTGCATTCGTGTCTATTAAAAGATCATCCCATCCCATGAGCTGTGTCATTTGCATATAAAAGGTGACTCCCCGCTACAGCCGTCCGGTAGAGCTTCACAGTGGTATTGGTAGAACTGGATGTCAGTGCCATGGTGCCACATCAGTATTATGCTACACGTTTCCATCTGTACCATGAAACCAGTGTGTAAAACTCATATCTTTCCAAACTGGGGCTGCCGCAGGTTCCTAACTAAAATTGTTTTGATCTTGATCTGAAAGAAATGAACTGGATTGTTTTCAAATCGCTTTCCAGTGGCAGATGGCAATATGGTGTTAAGAGTGCCGACATGTTAACCAATATTTGGTCCAAATCCAGTGCATTGACTTTGCTAGTCCATTGCAGTGACGTTGACGTTGCTGGTCCATTGCATTGACACTGACTTTGCTAGAGAGAAGTTTTCATACATACATTATATCTGTAAGTCATTGTGGCCAAGTGGTTTGCAGTGTGCAGGTGTAGAGGTGATGCGGTGCTCAAGTAATGACAAACAGCAACATTCACGGTGTAATGGTGGTTTATTTATAATCCAAAGTCACTTGACAACTGTAAACAATAATAACTGGCAATACACAGCGATGTGTAATGCTCAGAAACCCCCCCGGGGTTCAGTCCTGAAATAATAATGTTTGTAAATACACACACAGAACACAGACATGGTCACAATTCCAAAGGGAGTGCTTTTCAGTGCGAGTGGTGAAATACATTTCTTTTGTGAACAATGGTGCTGTGACATCCAGGCTGGTGCTGGCCTTTAGTGACAGCTCCTGGTACGTGTTAGCCGTCTAACAAAACAAACATTTACAATTAGCACGACAGAACAAACAAACACTAAACATTCACGATACTTTCAGTCCTTCAGCGGTTCATCCATAACCATAACAAAGGAGCACTTCGCTCGGCCACTTCCCCTTTAGTACCTTCAGCCACACCCCCTTGGTTAGCAAGCGCAATTGTTTTTCCTCCAATCCGCGATTGCCACATCACTTCCCGTCTGGGACGATGATTTCCTGGATGGCCGACTTCCGACTGACCCTGGAATGAACTGTCAAACCATCCAGTCCGGGGCACACTGTTCCCTTTACAAAGCGTCCTCACAGGTCGGGAGGGAGATTTATAACCAAGATTCATTCGTTCTCTGTCACAGTCATGCATCACAATGGCTCCAAGGTAGCTTTCTTTTTGCACTACTCAAACAGTACCAGTAGGATTTCCAGTCCATATCTGCACTGACACAGCCTGTTCTTTACCCTCAGGGTGGACCTCGTCTAAACTCTATATTGACTGCTTTAAGATTCCATGATGAGACACCTACAGGTTATTTTAAATTTGGACAAGAAAATAGGATTCTTGCAAAGATACAATGGCACCCCAAAGGTCACATTGTAATGACAATCAGCATGGATAAATAATGTCGTTGTCCATTCAAAATCATGCATAATGGTGGAGTCCTTGTCTAAATCAGTTACCAGTACAGAAATACATCCGTTTTATGGTTAAACCTTATCCTGAAACCTACAAATCAACCAACACAATATTTTAAACTGCTCTGCCAGAATGATACCACCACAGAAGTGCAAGTTTAGATATTGGAAGTGACCTACAGCACAGGAAGTACATATCAGGAAGACACAACTTAAAGTGAGGTACTTGAAAAATCTGCACATACCCAATAAAAAAAAAGCAACAAGCAAATTAATATTCAGTACAACAGGGGGCCAGTTGTAATGTTGCTAATGCTAATAAGGAAATTGATTTTAGTCCTGGTTAGAACTCTTTTATATGCTCTGATTCCTTGTAAAAGCTCAAGCCAGGGGGAGGTAGGAAACCCTATAGAATTCGCAGAGCACACCCTAATTCAAACAGTTGGCATTTCAGCTTCAAATCACTGCTATGCTGTGTTTTGCTGTTGCTATTCTTTTCCTTAGTTGCCACATTTCAAAGAAACATCTGGCTTGTAAGATATGAATCTGTCTGGAAAATGTTTGTGGACCCTAACCAGTGATGAATCAGATAAATGTGCCACAATGGGGAATGTAAACAAGAAATCGGTAGCCCCTGACCTCAATAAAAGAAGATATTCAACTGGAGGTTCTCTATACACTCATGAATTATTCATGGCAGGGGCAACATGCGAGCTCTGGCTGCAGCCGGGGAGGCACCTGTCCATTGCAAGTCAAGACTTGTGCATATTCATTCATGAGATTAGTGGACACATGTCAGAGTGGCAGAAGCCGCTATTGAAATGCACAGCTGCTCTGAAGAAGGCAGACAGACCCCTCTGCAAACACTAGGGCTTGGGAGCGTGACACACTGTTTACACTGAAACGCCATGGCAACAAGTTGAAGAACTGACTCAAAACCTCCCAGAAACGACAGCACCAGAATTGACCCGTTTTGTTGTGTTTAAGATCTTTTTGTTGTTTAGCTTGTTTTATTTTGTGTATTTCAATTAATTAAAATTTAAAGTATAGAATCAAAAGTTGCTTCTAGTACCTCACTTCAGTGGTCGAGATGCAATCAGACTGTGACCTACAGCAAAGGAATTAGCTACCAAGAAGACGTTTATTGACCGATTTAGAAAATCTGTATATGCCGAAGCAATATAAGTTGGTACCACCATTCCTAAAAAACATAGAATGTAGTAATACTAAAAGATTCTATGACAAATGTTACGACTAGAAGTCTTTCTCAACGTCTTCAAGAGAAGAAAGCGTGTTTAGTTTCAAGAGATGTGCCAGTGAGTGTTTTTATAGTTACGAAGATATTATTTCACAACCATTCTGACTAGAAGTCTTTCTCAATGAAGACATTTTTACTACATTACCATAAAAGGTGACTCAGTGATAAGGGTGCTCATGCTTATAATAAAATAGTCCATACATTCTAAATGCTCAATCATAATTCGAAGGCAATACAATAAGAAACTAAGTCAAGTAAACAAATGTTTTGGCTACAGTCAGTACCAGTGCACTAAAGAAGGCACTTTGGCTTGACTTACTTTCTTATAGTTTAATAAGAAAACGGATTTTAAAACTTTGGTTGTCCCAGGTAAGAGACTATCAATCCAAAGAGTGTTCCATGAGTTCTGTGAACCTATCTTGTGTCTTATCATAAAGAGCGATTGTGGGGTGCTGGCAAAGTACTAGTACTAGACAGTTCCTGTCCACCGTGTCTGACTTTCACAGACTCCAGGCAGCACAAAGGGGAGCATGGATTACAAAGGTTAATCTGCTGTGGTATGTCAGGGTCGTAGATCCCAGCGCGAGAGTCTCCTAATCCAGTGTATCAGAATGCTATCCAGCACAGTTCACTTTCCCACAGACTAATCACAACTAGAAAACACTTAATGGAGGAATATATAATATTACTAAAATCAACTTTTCTCTTTTGCAATGTCTTCAATGGATTGTCTTTCCCATAAAATCCATTGTTCTGAAAAACGTGGCGTAAATGGGTGGCTTGCATTGGAGAAGGTATTCTAACAATATATTAACATTTTATCATTTAGCCCTTCAAATTGGGTTTGGTATAGAATCTGTAACATCTTGTGTTAACGTAACATTATTCAGCAGGTTTAATTCGACTTTATGAAGCAAAATTAGTTAATTCTACAGGGTGATGCACAACTTTTGGCAATAAACCTAAATTGAACAGCTTCTGAAAACCAAAGCGGCATCATTTAAAACAATGTGATTCTCTCGGTGATCATTTTGGTGGAATTTGTATGGAAGACAGAATACACCACTGAGATTTTTTTTATTAAAAAAATATTGCTGTGTAGCATTGAATGCAAAAAAGTTATTCAATGCTAGAACCTGCTACATTTCTTACTCGTTTAATACTCTATTATGTGTGTTCTTTATCATTCTCCAACACAATGCTGTTTTTAAACCACTTGGTTCTGCTTCTGAAAAGAGTCCTAAAAGCTACATTTCTAAAGTAGTTGTACATTTGATGGGCCCTGCAGCTACTGTTTAATTATCTCTCACAGTTGTATATTTATAATATATTTGGATATATCTGATATTCATATTTTCTAGCAGAAGCTATTGAGAGTATCAGATTGTGGCGATATATCGAGGTGAAAGTTAAAGAGATGGCGTATATACCTTTTTTGTTTTTAATTGTAAGGTTGTATCTAGCATCATAAAATAGTTTTAAACTCATAACCTCACCCAGGTCCAGTCAAGGTCAGAGTTCCAGATTCATCTGTACAAGTTAAGCCTAAATACAATCTCCAAGTGCTGTAACTAAGGGAGGGGAACAGTAAGCGCAACTGTGATATCCTTGGGTCACCATGGAAACCATAGGATTGAAAAATGCCTGATTACGATTAATACTTAACACACAGCAACAAGATAGATTTTGGGAAACGGTTTACTGCAATAAACAATCGAGTCAAGAAAGTATACACACCCCAGACCCACCTCAGATTCTGAGGGAATGAAGAAATATGCTCTGGGAAGTCTATTTCCCAGACACAAAAAAAGAGAAATAAATTGTCCTTGGCATCGTTCTGAAATGCTGGGGATGATTAATGAACCAAGGGGCAGGTCAAAATATTTCCCTTGGCATTATAAGTGCCTGCAGCTTAACATTTTGTATGTTGTTTTCCAAACCCAGAAATAGCTCTTTGGCTGTGTTTCTGTAAGAATCCTGTGGAAAAACTGTGGAAGGGTTTCGTGAAGTAATAATTTTTTTTAAGTTCTGTAAGCGTATCACGGATAGCTCTGTGGTGCCGTCAGGCCAGGGAGTAGACAGAAAACAATACTGTGAGTAAGGGGGCTCCCGAGCCTGGAGATCGCCGGTTCGAGTCCAGGCTATTCCACTGCCGACCGTGGATGGGAGTTCCCACCCGGGTGGGGAATGGCCAGGTCGGCCAGGGTGTCCTCGGCTCACCGCGCACCAGTGACCCCTGTAGACTGGCCGGGCGCCTGCGGGCCTGCCTGTAAGTTGCCCAGAGCTGTGTGGTCCTCCGACACTGTAGCTCTGAGGTGGCTGCATGGCAGGCCTGGAGAGTGAAAAAGACGTGGATGTCTTCGTCTCTCCCGAGTCAGCATGGGGGTGGCAGCGGTGAGCCGGGTTGAAATAAAAAAATATTTAATTGGGCTTTCCAAATTGGGGAGAAAACGAGAAAAATAACTGGTAATTCCAAATTTATAAGCGCTGATGCGCGAGTTTAATATAAATTAAAAGATTTAACAAAACAAAACACTGCACACAAAAGAAAACTACACATTGGCCAAAACATACCCGGAACACACAAGTTGTAATCCTCTTTGAGGTGCACCGAGTGAGCCAGGGGAAGAGACGGGTACTTGTTACCATTATGGAGCAGCACGGCTTTGAGGCTCCTGGATGAGCTGTCAATGAAGGACAGTATAACGAGAACATGATGGGAGACTACATTTGGGGGCTGATTCGTGAAAGTGATTTACAGTATAATCGTAAATCTCGAAAAACTACTCACTTCTAAATTTTTTGTAGTCATTTTTGTATTACTTTAGTATAAATACATGTTAATTTGGATTCATATGTTGTTTTTTTCTGACTTTATGTGAACGAAAAGACACAAATTCACCCGTTTTCTCATTGGAAATAGGTAAATTTCAAAATATCACTGTCCTGGTCACAAAAGCAAAGTTTGTGGGGAATAATAGCCATTTTCTATACTTTTGAGGCATAAGCAATTAGGAAATAACACTTACTACCCAGGAACAAAAATTGTGTTACATAGTGTAACTACACAGAGTGGAACATAATACAACATACGTATTTTAACAGCTTAATCTGCAGAAGTTAATGGCTGTTAATCTTGGCCTTTTTCCACTGCTCAGCGGGTGACTCGGTGGGTAACTCTGTGGGTAAAAGTTCCAGTCTTTGGTTCTGGGGCTGTTTAAAAAAAGCTACTATGGATTTGTAGTGTACTGTCTTCATTTCTTTAGTATTAGTATGCACTTCTGATGATAATACAAAATAACGGTTTGAATGACGTTGACATGGTTTGATTTGTATTGTTTAATTTGTCTTGCTACGATGCGTACAGCACTACTGTTGGATGACAATGACGGGTGAGTGGAATCCGAGCCTGATCCACTTTATACAGCCGAACTTCATGATCCGGCTCCAGTGAAACCGAACTCCATTCCTTTTTTTTTTTTAAATCATGTTAATACAATGTGCTACTGATCTTCCGGTCTGAAGTGCTAAGACCGAGATTTTGTTAAAGTCAGTTTGCGTAAAAATGATGCAGCATACATTTATAATTTAAAATATGTTTAAAATGTCCCAAAGAAATCATTGTTAATTCAAAATCTTTTATCCGGGGGGATAATGACAACGGAAAGTGCAGTGCCAGGGATAAAATAAAAAGCAGAGCCATCGAATCGCACCCTGCATGTGACCGTCTCCAAATTAGTAATAAATAAATCATCTGGAGACATCACATTCTGCACGAGTTTAGCATGGACGGGGAAGTTTAACCCCATCCATGCTGCTAAATGATTAAATGTTTTTACACACATAAATATGTTTTAAATAATAATACAACAAATAATATAATACACACAGGGGCGGGGTGTACCCCGTCAGAAAGCGGCAATGTAATTACATAGTAATTACCGGTACGTATAAATTACAGTTGAAGATATATGAAGGAAGGTTGGGGTCATTCCTGATTTCCAATTCCATTTCCAATTCCCTTTTAATTAATTACAACCCATCATTAATAAAAACTGCAATTAGCAGTATTCTGTTAAAATTAGCACCTCACAGTGGCAACAAATTGCTTAAATTGGCTTCAAATGAAAGTAGTTGAACAATCACAACAATTGTGATAATATTGAAAATATGAATTCCTTGAAATTAATTGGAATTGGAATTTGGAATTTGGAATTGTGAATTGTGAATGGAATTTGGAATTGTGAATTGTGAATGGAATTTGGAATTGTGAATTGTGAATGGAATTTGGAATTGTGAATTGTGATAAGCAGTAAACATTACTGAAACGCTGTTTGCATATTCAGGCTAGTGTAACAGGGCGGACAACCACCTCCCATGCACACCGCAAGCAAGCGTCTTAACCACTATGCAAAAGACTAGTCTGCAAGTGTGGTTATAGAGCTTTATAACTCATCACACTGGCCTTTACTTTAACAACATCTGTTCATGATAAATGAATGGTTTCAATATGAATAAGTGTGAGATATATCATTGATAATGTTAACTTCATAGGAATGAAATTTGAATCCCAGAGTACTTCATATATAACTGCATTGTTATAGAACTTAAAAAAGGAAACATTTACACATCCCCTTTATACCAGCATGTAATACATTAACTACATGTAATTGCAACAGTTAACAGCAACTCATAGTACTATCCACATGTATAATTCATCATTTGTAACCCAAATCTCAATTTAGCACAAACAGTTCATGTCACCCTTGTAACTAACTTTGGTATCAGGAGTTCATGAGACAAGGATTTTAGTTTGTTCTCAAAGAAGAGGGACATAGGGGGAATAGTGCCACTTTTGTTTAAAAAGCACACCACTACAGTAATACAATTACTAACATTAAAATCAATTTTAGCTGCCGGTTCCAGTTATAGTGTTAGTGAATACCCATGTACTCGTATGTCCTTCTCTCTGCCTGTGTGCTACGTTTTGTTAAAATAAACATAATTACCCACATATGTTAGGCCAGTACAGCTGATAAATCTTTAGTTTTCGTAGGGAGTATTTGAGTCAATATTCTGAAACTATATTAGCTACCATGTTGGAACCAGTCAAGCTATTGTTCTAGGAGTGTGGCATATTTCCTGGATAGAACATCATTTTCTCTTTCAGGGTGGGGTGATTTGTTTGTGGTCTATTGAGTAATTTTTATTTTAACACCATAGTATACTATCCATATAAAAAGAAACAAGGCTGGTAACTCATCTACTCAAACATGTGCCTCATGTATGAGATAGTGAGCCTTATTCACAACTCATACTTGATTAAACTCATAACATAGTATTATGGAGTAATATAACTTGAACCAAGAGAAGCACTAAACTTTGGGTCATTCAAACTTATTTACATAGGTGAGGCTATGGCAGTCTTCTTGATCGCTCCCGAGTTCCTGGGTGTAATGAGGGAGTTGGCTTGGTTGTGTGTTGGGAGGATGCCCACACTGACCTTCAGTTATCTTGAGCTGTTGTGGGAAGTTGCTGCAGGGACAGAAGGTAATTGTACGTTCTAAATTCTGGGTGTGTGTGGGGGGGTGGGGATTACTGGACTTTCCAAATGTATTAAGTCATCTATATTGTTTGACTGTGAAACATCTTTCTTCCAACATTTGAAAATGAGACATGACATATGTAATTAGCTTTTATTTGTGGAAAAATATACCAGTTTGAATGACCCCCTATTGCTGCTTCCAAATGGACATGCCCAAACTCGGCCGTCATAAGTGGGTTAAGTTATGTTTAACAGATGGCAGTGTATGGGTATGTTCTCTGTAACTGAATCCTAACTGGTTACCCCTTCTTTACATTGTAACACCAATTATTAAGTTGTTCCCAAGTAATACAAAAATACTTACATTTATAACACTTAGCGTTCCGCATTTGAACACATTTTTCATGGGAATTTTTCGGAGTTTATTTTACAAACATTAAAATAGGGATAAAATTGGTCAAACAAATTGTTTTTAATTGAAACATTGGGGGGGGGGGGGGGGGGGGTTCTCAGTATACACACTTTACATGTGGAGTATGATGAGTAGCAGCTCTGGTTTATGATTAAGTTTAATGTCCCTGGCATGTATGATGAAGAATCTGTGCAAGTCAAGGCCACTTTTTCCCAAGTTAGCTGGTACTTTGCGAACAGTTGGGCAATCACTGTGCTGACAGAGCTAGTATTTGCAGAAGGTGTGAAATCATTGAAATCATTGACAGAACTGGATGATCCAAGGCATTGGGAGACGCGTCACAAATCACACTGAACATTTCCATCAATAAGTTCCATAAGTTTACCAACTAAAGCATCATCATTTTCTCTCAAATATTTACGAGTAAGCTTGTCGGCATTAGGCAGTGTTTTAGCTGATGTGATAGACAGTACTGTCGCACAAAGTCGCCAACAGAATCAGGTGATGATGTGTTTGTGAAGCAACAGAGAACCAATCACGTGCGATGTTTGAACGTTATTTGGTCCACTGACATCTAAATGTACCTGCTGTATCTTAGGTCACTGTAGGGCTGCTTATTACAATGTCGGAGTCAAAATAAAACAGCATTTAAATCAAAATATTGTGTATTTCCTAGAAAATAGTAATCCTGTGATTTTTCGGTAAAATTCGAAATAAACCGGAAATGCAGAACACTAACTACACTGTATTTATCAAATAATTACTCAGTTGTTGCTATGTATTGTTTGTGGTAACAAACACATCATGAGACTTTAGCAAAGATAACGCAGCTGTTTAATTCAATTGAACATACCATCTCTGAAATTCAATTGAAATGGAAAACAAATGACCTCATATGGTCCATCCATTCACTATTTTTCTTATAGGGACAAAACATTATACACAGTAAAACAACTGTACAAACCTCAGCGCTGTGAGTTCTCGAGATTTTCCAGTACTGGTACTGGGTTTTTACGACTGCTGCAGGAAGATGTCCAGTGGTCTGTCCGGGACAATGAAACTATTATTGAAATGTACACGCAGCTGGAGGGATGAGAACTGCTTTTTTCTGTACTGGGAGGAAATCTGTCAGGAGCCTTTGGGCAGATAGCAGGGACAGAGGAAACCTGGTCACTGCTCCATGCATGATAGAATTTAAAGCCACTTGCAGTGACTCACTGGCATATCTCTTGGGAAACCTGACTTCACCTCTGGGCTCCCTGTCAGTGTTGTAGAGGTCAGGAGGGTATCCACACAGAACACATTGTTTCTTACACACTTTCCTCCATCAAGGAGGACCTTTTCAGTTGTATCTAGTCCTTTCGACACCAGGAAGCCCCTGTGGACAATAGAGACAATTGCTTTGTTGAAGTCAACCGAAACATAGTCTACTGGATTTTTTTTAAGTTTTCTTTTTTTTTTTTTAAGTTTTGCTTTTGTACAGTTAGCATGATAGCTCAGACTTAAGCCTCAGAAACTTGCTGAATACTACACAGGTGTTGTGATGTTTCAATGGACTTAATTCAGCTCAAAATAAAAACTTTCCTCTGAAAGGTGAGTGGCTGTAATAATGCAGGTATAGCATGAAGTAACACATAGTTTGACATAACAAGATGCCTCATCCCTGGCACCGATACAATTGATCAGTTTTAATTTAAAACATTGGGACAGAGAGTGTGCTGTATGAAAAAATAAAGGTGATTTAATTTATTTAGACGATGGCTACAATTAGGAAATGGGCCAGCAGGTACCATGAGGGCTATCCATCAAAACTCTGTGTGTGTATCTTAATCCTGACCTGAAACTCCCACTATAAGGGTTCAACCAATTATGTTGAATTGTGTGACCTAAGTCGAGCCCAACAAACTAATACTGTGACCTGAATTCAAACCGGAAGACAAAGACCTGAGAGACTTGTGAACTAGCCTGCTGTATTCTCAAGCCTCTTTTCCATAGTTTAAATGTAATCCAACATTTGAAATATGAAGGCTGTTTGAACAGACCAGCTAATGAAGGCCTGGATAAAAGTGAGGGTCCTTCTAAAATGCATTACTATTCAGTTTCTACAAGCACTGTGTTACTTCCAATCATACTGTAAATAATAATATAGTCAAGTTTATGAACCCTGGCTCGATTTCAGTTGAACTGCATACTGAACTGATATTCTGCCGTCTGTATTGTGTAGCAGTGCAGATCCATTGCAATGCTAAAAAAAAGTCTGAATGAACGCATTGTTTCGCATTTGGTGATAAAGGGTAATTAGTCTGATTTTCAATCACTGGGTCCAGAATCTTACGGAAAGATTAATGTTTTCCATCAATTCAGATACTGCCAGAGCTGAGAGGAAATGGAGACTGATGTCATCGTAAACCAACTAAAAAAAAGAGGAAAAAATAAAACTTACAGCAAGTGCTTTCTACTGCACTCAACAATTTTCTTCGAAAGGTTCAGAAAGGGCTTTGTCTGGTCCAGCAGCTATGAGATTAATCTTTCCCACAAAAGTTAACCATTTCCAAGGTGGCAGAAACTGCAATGAAAAAAAAACAATTAATCACAACAGTGAGGCAAAATAACCGACATAAATTCTAAATGAATGGCAACATGCACACCAATGTCAAAGAAAACAACATGCCCAGGCCCCAGAGATAAATACATCACTACAGTAAGTATGCATGCTACACACAATTATTAACCATTTCTTTGAAGACCCAGTGAAGTGTATTTATGTAGTCCAAAACACATGATAAGATTTACTTTATTTTGTTCATTTCTAGCAGCACAGTAGTTTTACATTGTATTTCATGTGTGCAATATTAAACGGTAGTGCAACATCAATGCTGCAGTACAATTCGTAAAAAGCAGATTTTAAGCTTCATATATTACAGGCTTTTATACAATGCAGGTTTCGAAGTGTAATCTCTGATTAAACTGATTGTATTATCATGTATGAAACAGTGTCTGGGAAGCTGACACTGTCAGAATTGATCTGGCTCCTGACTATCTTTCAATGTCAAGGGATGTCTGCACTTAACCTGGCAGATGGAAAGCTCATTCGTCAAGGCAGTGACAGAAGGAGGTCTAACTATATAAACTTTGCAGCCCCGCAAATGCAGGCCCAGCATGGCTACAGATATCTGACTTCATAATCTGTGAACTTCCGGACGCGATCAGGAAATGGAAGTGATCAGGTTGTGTGCAGTTTCCCAGTCTGAACTCCCAAATGTATTTTTGTAACCCTTTGGCTTTACGAAAAAAGCATGTGTTTTATTGTGCAGGTGAAACAGGCATCGCCTTGCTTAGATCAATCTCATTGGATATATGATTTTTTATAGCCAGTTGATTTTTTTATGTACCATTGTTCACTCCAAACTGGACTCTCTTTGAGACCATATGTCAGCAGTCTGCAGTGTTTATTCAAGATTATATGACAAGTGGAATCTCTGCCATTCACTTTCAATTGTGTTATCGTGCAATAAAACAATAAGATATGTTTTGGATAAACAAACATCATAAAGAGTCCATTGACAGTAAAGCAACAAACAGTAGCCTCTCCCTAGCTAGTGTAACTCAAGTTTTGTCCATTCAGAAGGCTGTCATAGCTTTGTACACTGTAATTCTAGCTTCACTGCCACAATGTACACAGAATGGATTGTAATCTGGCTATAAACCTTTTAAAAGAGGAAAAGAGGGTAAAAGTTTTGGCTAATGAAGGTATTAAATTTGAAATAATTTAGAAATACATTATTCATAATTCTGACTTTTCATACCTCCGACATCGGGGGTTACTTTTCATACAGGTGATTTTACGTAATTTTTCTAGTATAATATTTTTTTGGATACATTTTTACAGTGCCAAAACCCAACTGTATAAATGGGTAATTGTATGTAAAAATAATGTGATATCTTGTAACAATTGTAAGTTGCCCTGGATAAGGGCGTCGGCTAAGAAATAAATAATAATAATAAAGAATTAGTGTTCTAAAACCTTTTTCAGTACAGCTATTTCTATGTAATAAAGACTAGGGTCCAGGACTGTGTTTCTCTCCAAGGACGCTGACCAGTGACTGGACTGCCTGACGAATGACCTAACAATGGACAGGAACTATAAAAGACACTGTACACAGCAAGGTATAAATAAACACGCCCTGGACACACTGCAACCAGGCCATTGATATCAGAAATGTAAAACCAAGCAGACATTACCCGGTTCCTTTACTGACCACTATTGTTTCATGTACGAGAAACCGGGATTGCCTGACCTCACTTCCAGAGGGGAATTGCGCTGAAATGAATTTGTTTGAAAGGAAGCTCTCTGGGGTATTTATCAATCCTTCTTGTACATAACACAATAGATTACTCACCTAGTTTTTAAAGGCGCCAAATGAGCAAAAGGAATATTATTTTGTGGCCACAAGCGTCTGAAATGTTTTTTGAAAGCACACCCTTTGATGTCAAGAAGTACATTTCATCCATATCATAATAACGATCTTTTATTGCTGGATTTGCAGTTTTTGAGATTTATGTGGCGTTGCTCCCGCTGTCGATTTGCTTTTGAAATGGAAATGGTGAAGCATTTGAAAGGGAAACGTTGTCTTCTTGTGTCTTTTACTGGCCACATTAATAAACAGAATGGCTAGTTAAGAACCAGACTTGTTGGCAACACGTTTATAATGATGGAGTATCTTGTGAGCTTTCTTTGAATTCATACACCTAACTTCAGCCTTGGCACTTCCTGTGGATTTCATAACCTTTATCAATTCTGTGTTCCTGTGTAACAAATAGAGTTGATCATATGTATGACTGGAATTCTAAATTCCAGTCAAATTAATCAAAAACACTGTGCTATATACTCAATCAGACTTCCAATATAGCCACTATATCTATATATAGGGGAATAGCGTTGTATTAATACATGATTATTTAAAAATAAATAACATTCAGCAATTCATCATATAATTCATTCATAAATAAAAACTGGCGATGGGGATCAAGTGGAGACACCTGTATATATGTCACACATATGTGTTTGCACATATATAGATAAGCATGTTAGTAAGATACATTATAAGTATAAGTTATAATTGAAGTGACACCAGAATGTATTCTGGCAACAGGGTTTTGTGTTGAGCACAGCAAATATAATAAATGATGTACCTATTGTGTATTTACAGTATACTATGTTTTTAAGTGTCCCTGGAACTACACTACACTTGTGTTTTTATACTGGTATAAACACAGGCTATTTTTAGTGATTACTGTAAGCAAGTTTCAATATTGTAGCAAATTTGTACCAGCAAACTGACTCTAGTCTGTGATCTACTGTAGCATATACAAATATGTTGATGAACTCAAGCTGCTCAAATGAAGGTGGAAGCAGTGATGTGTAAGCTTAGTACACAAGCAGGTCTTGTATCTCTGTACAATGTACAATGAGTATGGTTGAAACAAAGCCATGACCCTGC
Organism: Acipenser ruthenus; assembly: GCF_902713425.1. NCBI lineage: Eukaryota > Metazoa > Chordata > Actinopteri > Acipenseriformes > Acipenseridae > Acipenser > Acipenser ruthenus. Next base: position 9,751,432 of record NC_081219.1, read on the forward strand.
TATAACTGTATGTGCTTTGGAACTCCCAAATGCTGCTCCTTAAACTGGTTTTGTTATGGAAACCGGAGTTGAGTGGAATATATTTGTCTGTCCTTTCCTAATTTAATTTAGGCTTGTTTGACCTCCTGGGATGCTTCAGCTGTCTGGCGTATCACTTTCCTCCAAGGCTCCTCGGCAGAACAACTGCAGTGCTGACCTTGTGCCTCTCCCTTCTGAGACCAATATTACCTCCTGGGACGTTTGACCCTGCTTAGAATCTTATCACTTTCCAACAATATCCACAGACTAGTATTCAAGGACTTCTTTTTCAATTGGATTTTTGTTTTTTAGTCATAGAGATGGCACTCTAAACATAAGCAGATAGGAGACAGAGAGCTTATCACGTTATGATGCATTATCGCCTTAGGGTTTATATTAATAATGCTATTACAATCAGGCATTTTAATCAAAGGGACTGAGAAAAACGGAAATAAGTTGCCTTGGAGTTTATCAAGTAATGATATACAACAAACATGTCTGATATCACTATATATACTGTACAGCACATTGTAATTAATACCATGAGAAATATATTAACATACACATTGCTCTGTATACTATTCTGTGTCAGGACATCTTAACATTGTACAGCAGCTTACTTACATGTATACTTTCTAGTCATATTTTATTATGTCCCAAAGTCATATTAAGTGGGGGGAGGAAATCTGTTGTATGACTGATACAGGTGAATGAACCAGAGTGTGTTAATAACTGATGATACTATCGCTCTGCAGTTAAGAATACAAAATGGTCAGATCCAAAGACTGTTGTTGGGTTTCTTAATGACACATATTTATTCATAAAAAATATTATCTAAATCTCATATATTAACCGTTTGTTTTTAGGGCCGTACTGTATATAACACACTGAAGAAGGAATTAAAAAAACAAAAAAAGTCTATACCTTTAACTTGAACTGGATTGGGCTTTTATCTAGTCTAGCTAATCGTGTATTTTTCATCCAGCTTTTGGTCCACCTGTCAGTTGTCTAGTGTCACTAGGTGCTCTAGTTGTTTCGTTTTTAAAAGATTTCTGGAACTTGCTTGTTTTGACCAAACAGCTAAGTGTTAAAATTCAAATCTCTCCTGTCACCAGTGCCATGGCAGAGAGGAGTGGCCTCATTGTCCATTGTCTGCTGCTGTGCTGTTGTCTCAAACTGTCTTCCCACCTAGAAAAGGATGCACCTGTCTGATGTGACTTCAAACAGGAAGAGCTCTTTCACCCTCCACCTGCGCATCTCTCCTCAGCTCCGAGGACGGGCAAAGCTGGTGAATGTGATAAGAATGGAGGAAACGTCAGGTTCTTGCCTGAGATGGACTCTGTGGCTGTTAGCTATGGGAACGATGTTCTGTTCTAGGAATTATAGGTGACACCGCATAGCCCCCCTTAAACAAACCATGGTGCTACAGCAGGTGTGTCTAATTTTCTGTTCATCCCCCGTGTGTCTATGTGCGTACTTCTTACAGTAATTAGAAACGACATGTTATAGTCCACATTTTGGCTTACTCATTTTCATAGGGATATCCTGTGCCCTTTGGATATCAGACAGCAAACTATATTTAACTGAGCTGTGAGCTTCTAACTGGTAATGAATGAATATTGCTTACAGCAGCCAGGTCACATAACCCTTGACTGACGTGGCTGTAGCAGGACTGATGTATACAATCCACACGACTTTCCTTAGCTATCTCCATGGAATGAATGGGCCAAGCAAAAGAAAGGAAAGTGGTTATAAATAGCTATTTAAAACCAGATCCCTATGGGAAGAAACCATAGGTATGGTGAAAGGGATACATTTCAGTTATTCAGAGCACGTGCTGATTGATTGTAACTTGAAGATTACCAGCCCTTGCCATGAGGGTCTGCTAGCAGACACAGAGCATAGGCCAGCCTCCACATACATACAAGTTGAATTATGTATCTGGCATCAGAGCCAAATAGAAAAATGCATTCTTAGCGTGGCACTGACCAGTGTTTCATTCACGTAGCAATCGATAGCGGAAATGGGCGCTAGCCAACGGATTCATGCCCCAGTACCTTTAATAAGACGGGTCCCATTTAAGGGTGGTCTGGTTTCATTTAGAAAGCGGGGGGCCATCATTGAAAGAGTAGAGTAACCCACTAGCTCAGATGTATGGTTGTATATTCAGGCTCAGGTTTCTGTTTGTGACTGTAACCATTTAAGTGCAATGACTAGGACTGAGGGCACACTTGTAAACATCTCAAATGATATCTTTCCTGATTAACTATTTTTATTAATAAATTAGCAAAATCAAATTTTCTGATCCAAAATAACACATCCACGGTCCTAAAATGTGGCTATTTACAAGGCTATAATTTTTGCCTATTCATAAAATGTAATGCTTTTTTGTGTATTCACCAGTGAATGGTATTTTAGTATAAAACTGATTATGACTGAAGGACACTGAAGCTTTCATAAAAACGTGTGCATATAAGTTAGTAGGAGGTGAGGTTGCTGAACCTGTGCAAAATATTTCAGTTATAATCAGAGATATTTGGAAAAATATTGAGAAATCTTAGTCAAAGCAGTGTGGAACATTGAATTTTGATCAGAGAATTATGAAACATTTTATTATCCCTATATCACTGAAATGGTTAAAGCAATGTGTGTGAATCACTCAAAGAGAAACAAATGCAGATATCTGAACACTTGTCTGACATTTGCCTACAGCAGTCTCAGAAACCTTAGAAGATTCACAAAGCTCTGGCCACTGCTGGGTTTAATGTATACAATCTTGTGCATTTGGGATCATGCAAGTCACATGCAGCAGCTCTGCTAGACTCAGAAAGTCACAGACACACATTCCAAGGACAGCTGGTGCATTAGCACTAATTGTGTCCTCAGCACATATAACTTCTTGTGCCTTCGGGCTATGAGATCTTTAAAAACAGGCAGTGCCTAGTAAATCTAGCAGCATTGTTGTGCATGGCAATCAACCAGCTGACAGCAGGGAGACAGTTAAAATGAACCCTGGAACATGACCTAGAGTATTAGTTCTTGGTTGGAATCTGAGGGTGAAAGCAAGGCTATTTAAATTGTAATTCAAACCACTCAAATGCAAACCGCTTAGAAAAACAACCTGAAAAGGGCTGTTATTTAGGTTTGAGGTATGTCTGTGTTTCCTTCTTTGAAAACTACAATCCACACGACTTACCTTAGCTATCTCCATGCTTAGAGTACTGAACGTCAGTCAAGGGTTATGTGACCTGGCTGCTGTAAGCAATATTCATTCATTACCAGTTAGATTACAGGGGTGGGCAATTCCGGTCCTGGAGGGCTGGTGTCCCTCCTGGCTTTTGTTCCAACTGTGCTCTAAATTACTTAATTAGACCAATAATTGGTAATAATTGATCCAATTCAGTAATTTAGGGCAAAGATGGAACAAAAGCCAGGATGAACACCGGCCCTCCAGGACCGGAATTACCCACCCCTGAGTTAGAAGCTCACAGCTCAGTTAAATATAGTTTGCTGTCTGATATCCAAAGGACACAGGATATCCCTATGAAAATGAGTAAGCCAAAATGTGGACTATAGCATAGACACACGGGGGATGAACAGAAAATTAGACACACCTGCTGTAGCATCATGGTTTGTTCAAGGGGGGCTATGCAGTGATTCTTAGTGACTGTAGCCTCTAATTATATACATATACAGTTATCGCCAAAAGTTTTGCTTCATAAAATCTAATCAAACCTGCTGAATAATGTTACGTTAACATATTGAATTACATACATGCAGTGTACTTTTCCAAATGCTTAACGAAAAACTGACAAACATTGAAAAATGTGACATTTTGAAATCTAACATGAAATCCTGTACTACTATTATGGCTTCTGGCAGACTTTTGCAATATAATTTTGTAGTTTCTTTGATTACATGATGTTGAATAAAATATCTAAATTATCCTAAAATTCTAGGTGATGCAAAACTTTTGGCCATAGCCGTATATCCCATATATAAATACCTAAGTATTGGAAAAACTGTTGTAGCATATTAGAGTATACTTAAGCTTTAACTAGAGGTTGCATGATGTATGAGGAGATAACCGCTGTCTCCAAGTTTATTTAGCTATAGCTTTTATTATGCATTCAGGGCTACCCTGTACATTTCAGATACAAAGCTTTATCCTACATGCAGAATTTAGAGGCATATACTAGATTGTATTGCAGTATACAGAGCAAGGACAGAGGGTGGTTGAGGGGAGAAAAAAGATGTGTTACTTAAAGCAACAATTCAGCCTAATGCCTATATTGAAATAATATATACTAAACAGTGACCTGTGACTTTCATAGAAAAAAGTTAGATATGATCGGTGATAACAGGCTGTTCGATATTTCACATTCTGTCAAAAGAAGCTGTCTCAGTGTAATAGATTTCAAACATTCGCACATTGTTTAGGCGAGGCAGACAGCCGATCCTATTTTTAATTAACAGATTTATTTAAGATTTTTAACACTGCTGACCTCTGAAGAGATCTAGGAAAAAATATCTACTAAAAATGGCAGACTGCTAGTGCAGCCTTGGAGAAATAACTCCACTCAACATAGCGGACTTGTTAACTGGTCCCATGGGTATGCCCATATATTATTATTCTATGATTTATTTCCGTATGACAGGGTTAATATTCAACTCAAAAAAGCTTCAAAGCCACCAGAAACCAACTTTTATTTGAATCTCTCATTTTGAATGCTTCTGGGTTCTGTTGCTAAAATACATTGACTTGTTATATTTGTTCTCTAAATCTGCCTTACCTGAGTTTGAACTTCTAAGTGCCAGGACTGAACAAACTTTGTCATTCCATTTACATTATGTGGCAATGTGACTTTTCATTGTCCTTCCCACCTGCTCTTGTTGTCTCTCTATCTATCTAACTAAATAACTAACTAACTAAGTATCTAATTGTCACGTTGTCACATGATTTAAAAAGGAATGAAGAAGGCTGTTCGGTCCTGGCACTTAGGATTCTCCAGACAAGCTCACAGCAATCTCAAAGCCAGGTAAAGGATATAGAGATACATGGTAATAACTCAATGTGAATGCAGGCCAGAAGCACTCCGAATGATTTGAAACACCATGAAATCGTAAGGGACGTGTAATAAAGCCATTAACACTGGAAGCTGCTCACTCTTTAATGAACTGGAGGGTGAATATTGAGAAAAGGTAAGTGCCTTCTGTGTCAGTGCTGTAATTGCACAGGGGCTCTGCTATACCAAGTGAAGTTTGTCTAGACGTGGCCTGAGGGATTGTTTTTTATATAATTGGTCACTAGCTAGAGAAACAGGGTGCAATGCTACTCCCACCCTTGGAGTTGAATACACCTAGAAAACAACACCCGACTCAGAGCATGTAGCCTCTAACTGAAACCCTAATTTGAGTTTTCTTAATGTACAATAATTCGAAATCCAGTTTGCTCCCCTTTAAAGGTTCATTTGATGTACGGTGAGCATTGCGGGCTGTTTTATATAGCTCTATTTTTATTTATTTATTTTTTTTAATGTGTAAATGAGTTAACTAGCTTGGCCTACTAACAAATCCCTAGCTTTGAAATGTAGTGGAAAATGAAAATAAAAATTTATATTTTCTTTTAATTGATTAATCAGAGCATGTGAGCGATCAATTATTCACACATATTTCACAGTAAATTATAACATTACATTCAGTAAAATGATGTAATTAATTGATTAAAGACCCTATTGTTTTTTTGTAGTATTCAGTCTTTTTTAACAATATAATAAAGTTTAAAATTCATCATTAATTAAGCTAACAGAAGTGTAATAAATAGATATCAAACTGCAATTTAAATGCATCATAAAAAACTGAATTAGAAACAATACACTTTTGAAACATTTTTTAAGGTTATCTCCCACAATTAAGTAATTATTTCATACAGATAACAATATAAAATAAAAACAGGAGACAAAAATGACTGTTTGGATAAAGCAGCCACTGGGGTAAGGTCTTTCCTTAGTACCAATGGGACTGGCCTAGGAAAAGCACAGGCAGGCAGGCAGGCAGGCAGGCAGACAGGCAGGCCAAGGGGGGTGTGAGGGTGGGAGCCTCTTGTTCTCTGGCAGGAGAGCAGGGAGGAGGCTGGTTCTCATGCCCTGTGGTCCCAGGGGAGTAGCTGTGGCAGATGCGATGGCTAGACCCAAGCGAACCCTCCTGCTCTTCGGAGTGACAGCCTCAGTCAAGAGGAGGGTGGCTCCAATCTGTCAACTTCAGTGCGTTACCACTGAGATGTTTATTCAAAGGCCTGGACTTCGTTTGTTACCCGGGCCTTCCCATAGATTGGCGAAGAGTGAAGTGTGTTGGTCACCCACACCTTCAACTGTCTTTGATTTTATTTAAACTGCTGTTTATTCACACTGTGTATCTTTGTGTTTAAAGTTATGAAATACCTAGTATAAATTAAACAACATAAACACAACGTAATTACAGCATTAAAAAAAGGAGTAAAAAAAACTAATGTCTAAGGCCTAAAATCTAATTAACTATAGCTACTGCAACTTTTGGTATCACTGTGTATAAAAAATAAGCAACAGATGAAGGCAATTTAACAAAGCAAACCCTATGGGAATGCATTGGCTTGGGGAGGGGGGGGGGGGGGTGCGGACTGTTCAACTAGTAACAAGCCACCAGGGAGCTATTCCCACATAATGGGCTATATCATTATCAGCTGTGACAAAATCAAGTTTACGAAGTGAGAATCAAAAAGATCTAGTTCACGCTTTGATGGAGATGAAGCTATCACAGCTTTGAAAACCCAAGGAATTCTATCGGCATGCATTACATTGCACCAGCATGCATTACATTAAACCATAATAGTCAGATGTTTCCCAGCATGCACCTCTGTGACCAGCGAGCAAACCAATACACCAAAATCACACTCACCAAAAACCAACTGGCGGCAAGGTTTTTTATTTCAGCAAAAATGAAAGGATGTTTGTGGTCTGAACCATGCAACATCTTCTAATGAGTATGCTTAGGATTTTGATTAAGCATACCATTAAGCAGCACCCACGTCTTTTGAGGTTAGTCTGCTGTTGATAAAGCTAAATACTTTATAATTACTGGACTTTCTGATTACATCAAAAAAACTTTCCAGATAAAGAACATTTCCTGAGCCCTGATTCGTCATAATATTTGGGGATTCTTGATTTTTATTTATTTATCTTTTGGTATCATGCTTGTATCGTGTTACAAAAATACTAAGTTACACAGAGTTCAAATGATCCGAAGCAATAAACAATTGTTTGCCAGGGACCCTTCCCAGAGGACATGATTAGTGTTGCACGTGAGGATCCCTGAGTGGCTCTCCTGGTAAAGGCATGACAGTGTGGTGTGCAGGGTGAGTCATACAGTCAAGTGAGTGCAGGTTTGCATCCTGGTTGTGTGAAGTTGACGGTCTTCGCTGGGGATTCCACCGGGAGCGTTACATTGGTCCTGGCGGTCCAAAATTGCAGGGATTATTTCTCCTCACCACAATACAGCGTACCCTACTGGCCAGACACCTGCGAGGCTGACCTTTGTCCTCCAGGGACCAGTAGAGCACTGACATCCACTGCAGAGCTCCTGGGTGTATAGATGCAATTGGCTTGGTTGTAGGATCGGAAATGCACATACAGATATTAACAATATCAAACTCCTTTGCTTGTCTTTGGAATTCTGTTTATCTGTACAGCCTCTGCACAGCCTTGTTCTGGTTGTACATAAGTATTATGATCGCGTGGCATTGAAATGGTATGGTGTGGTGTACTGGCTCCCTGACCTACAACTGGAAGCATTCACTTTATTTGCCATGCTGGTAGTTGTATAGGTGATTAACCTTTTCACATGGTGCATGCAATATTTCACTGACTGTGCATGTAAATTCTCATTCATTCTTGTTGTTATTATTATTATTATTATTTATTTCTTAGCAGACGCCCTTATCCAGGGCGACTTACAATTGTTACAAGATATCACATTCATTTTTACATACAATTACCCATTTATACAGTAGGGTTTTTTACTGGAGCAATCTAGGTAAAGTACCTTGCTCAAGGGTACAGCAGCAGTGTCCCCCACTGGGGATTGAACCCACAACCCTCTGGTTAAGAGTCCAGAGCCCTAACCACTACTCCACACTGCTGCCCTAACAGTTATGTTAAATATGTTAACAGTAACTATGGTGTGGTAATTCATATACTTTGTGTATGTTTTGCACATTGCTTACTTTAGGACATTACAATGTTGTGTGTCTGTAACAATAAGTCTTACAAATATTAAGGTGGTTGTAGCTAAGAAAATACATCCATTAATCTTACAGCAAACATGTATTTTAATTTTAAAACAAATCAGGGACTATACTAATTTAAAGAAAACTGTTTTCAAACCTGACTTTACTTCAACCCTTCTTTCCTGTCATGAACTCCTTCCCCTAGTGACTGACATCCTTTGCAGCCTGTAACACTTGACCCTAAAGACACAGTGAAATGACCTAGGAAGTGAAACTGTATCAGCCTTCCTTAAAGAAAGACAAGCATACTGAGAGCTTTCTTTACCCTGGCGTAGTACCAGATACCATGCTTAAAAAAGAAGTTCTTCTGCAATCTCGACTACCAGTCGTTGTGCATTAATAGTAAGTTGATATTATTTGGCATACCACTGCACCTGGGACAGAATATTATCTATTATCATCCTGACATTTGTATGCATGGGGTCTGAGTTAGGTAATAATGGAGAACAACTTCACCCATCAGTGAGTCTCCATTTATTCAACATTCTTGCTGGAGGGTAGCATGCATCAGACTGCACATAAGCATTTAATTATCTGATGTCAGCTTTTAAAAACTGTGTTTTGTTACACAAGACCGTAGTTATCTGAGAAAAACATACAACATAATTTGCACAGAGTGCTCAGAGAAGCCAGAGAAATTATTTGTATAATTAAACTTGTTATTGGTTTTCATAAATTAATTCATATGTTTACATTTGCAGGACATATGTGGTTCGATGTCCATATAGAAAATGTATTTCTGAATTGAAAATAAACAGACAATGGTTGTATCAATTGCTGTTGAAACAGTATTACAGTTACATACTATGAAGACATAAATATTTGCAACCAAAATATTTGGTGAATCACACCCATAAAACCTATTTTGCTCCAGAAATGTTGGTGATATAAATGTTGCAATATATGAAGTATGCATTGTTAGTGGAATTTGATATTCGTGCCAAAAATGTTTGCAGTTTTTTTTCACTAATGTATTGCTTTGTTCATGATAATATTACATTTGAAAGAAATATATTTTTCCACAGAAGCTCATGAAATTCCGACCCTAAATCTCTCAATAAAACTCCATAATTTACAGCATTACAAATAATATAAAGGATGTGGCCTTCACCTTCACACTGCAACAATATTCTGTTCTAATAATTGCTGGTTAAATTTTTACTGGCCAGGGAGAGAAACAGACTCGCTTCTGTGTGTGGGACCGTGAGGGCAGGCTTATGAATAACTTTTATAGGCCGATATGAATCAAATCACAGGACGCAATTCACACAGAGCGTTTTTTTTCCTCGTACTGTATTCTATTGGGCTGTAATGACAGGGCTGGAGTCGGGATTGTTTGATGTATTGTGGAATCACAGGCTTTTTGTGAAATAAAGCAAGGCAGTGTTTCAGACTAATGACGCGTGCTGGCACATGCTGGAGTGGTGGAGTCACCCTGAGTTTATTGCCTGTGGTAAAAAAAGGGTACAAAGTTCATGAAAACCTTGACATGAAAGGCTTTACCAAAAGTTATCTGATTAAACATATAAATATGTATTTATACCAGATACCAAAAAGACATGACTTATGAATATCTTGGCCTTTTCCCATAACACCCCACACACTTCTCTGACTGACATTAATGAGATTAAATATCAGTTTCAAAACTCCTTCAGACTGGAATTATATGATAGTGCTATGAAGTACGATAAAGAAATTAATTATAATAAATGCATAGCCAATTCTATGTGCTTATATATGGACTTGAAGTACTGTGTACTGGTACTTTAGTTAAAGCTGTTTTATCACTATTGTGACGATATATTTTTAGTAGCTTCAACTGATTTATTATAACTTCATACCACTTAATTAAAGTTCAGTGAATGTTCAGTAAATTTTGTGTGTGTGTGTGTAGTGGCTGTCTCCCGGCTTCAATGTAAATATCCCAGACCAGAGAGTACAAGTTAAATTAATTCATTAAAATCAGTTTGTATTTAGTGTTGGTTATGGGGTCCATAAAACTTGGCCATATTTTGTTTTTCCATTTTTTCCCCAGACACAGCAGAAAAAACTTGTGGCATTAATAAGTCTGATGCTATGTGGAGGTGGCAGTGTGGAGTAGTGGTTTTGTGGCCCTATTGTATGAAAAGCCGCTGAAGAGAATGCTGGTTGAAGCGCTGGTAATGCTGGCTCAATCTGCTGGCTCCCTGTTTCCATGTACTGTGGGTCAGTGAGGATTCTGTGTTCCACTGACTGCTGTGAAATGTAAATTTGTCTCCCTGTAGTTCACAGCATTTGCTTGCAAGGCACCAGTGACTGTGTGTTAGAATCTGTGCCCCTTCCCAGCAGCACAGTGGTCTCTGGGATTCCCAGCAGTGTGTTCAGTGGCCTCTCACACTGAGCCAGCTGCAGGTGCAGCACCAGCCCCCAGCTGCTATCTGTCAGTACAGCTTCAGCGTTGTGTGCCGGCTAAACCAATACACAATATCTCAAGGTCTTTCCTAAGAGGTTCATTAGACTTAACAGACCAAACACCAATTCATTTGCCCCTAGGTTTTTTGTCTGGATAATATTTTTCAAGCTGGATAACATAAAGTAAAACATAAGTTAAACATACATTTTGTGCTGTATAAATAGCATAATATAAAACAGTGTTGTTTTGGACTAGTTTATGATGAATTCACCAGAAACCTGAGATGCAATTACCTAAAATAATTAATATATGAATTCCACAACTTTTTATACAGTATACAAAGTTGGCTAAATTAATAAGTCTTTCCTACTTCTTGTAGGTACATTTACAGTAGGATTGTATCAAAGGCTTCCTTTATTAAGTTTTTTTTTTCTTGATCTCCGATGGTCTCTCAGATTTAATCTGCATACTAAAATATTCAACATATTCTAAAATAAAGTTAGAACAGCCATTTCAATCCCTGCATGTAGCTTCCTAAAATCTGGAATGGGTTAGCAAAGATGTAATGACAAACGCAAGTGTAGCTCCTGTGCCAAAACGAGGAGGCAGCACAGAGACTCCTCAGAAGAGATGAGAAGGCACATTCACTTTGTACATGCTGGTGTAAAATGCACAGTATAGTTAGTGGTTGAGCTGCCCTGTACGTTTAACATGCCTGTCTTTTACGTCAGCAGGAGAGAAATCCCAGTACTTCAGTAATGTGCTTTCACTCCTGTTGCTTTCTCCCAGTCCCAGTATTTAAACAGGACACACATGCACAGGCAATGCCTATAGTGACCCCTGCTGGAAGAGACTAATCACATTTTTAATTTGCTTTTAGCAGTGCTTACAAAGGTACCACGAAAAGTTCCTGTCAGGACAACTGAGGAAGTCCGCACCTCCGGTCACTTTTTTTTTTTAACAAAAACGCTTATTCACTGTCAAATGTGAACTACTTTAGATGTGTAATGACTGTAGTATAGGATACTGACCTTGTTAGGGTTTCGGTGTAGGGAGAGGATTATTAATTGTTTTATTAACAATAATATGATAGCCAATCAGAGTGCAGTGACCTGACAGGAGGATTTCGTGTTACCTTTGTAAGGACAGCTTTATTTTACCTTTGCATGAGATTTGTGTTCAGTTCTGCAGACAGTCTTCAGTACCCCCTGCCATTCATTCCTGGGCCTCTCAAGCAGAGGCTGAACTGTGTGATGGAATACAGTGTAGGTTAAGAAGAGACCATCAAATTCATACGCTTTTGACCTAAGCGGAATTCAAACTCAGATCATTTTCATGAGGAAATGTTACAGAAAAAAGTGATTTAAAAAAATATAAATATTCCAGAACGTCCAATTGTAGAAGAGGAATTGAGCTGTCAGCTCTGATTTGGCACAATTGCAACAACATTCCCCTTCAAAAAATGAACAAACATGCTCAATGCTCAGCAGTGCTGTGGAAATATCCTCAAGAAAATAAATTGAGAATGAGAACTCCTGTGAATACTCCTGAGGATTAATAGCCAACAGACCCAGCTGACTACATATTGAAAATGCTGTATGCAGAAAAATGTTGGGTCATATTATGGTTCATATAATGTCAGGGAAAAGGCTAACAGGCGCAAAAACTGATGAAACTGGTCCAACCTCAGAGGTCAATAAATACATATAAAGCACATACTTTTGTTACGCAAACAGCAAATACATCTTCTGTAAAGCATAAGAGCTGCATCTCCCTGTTGCAAGACTGTATCAGCACAGCACGTCTGACACAACTCTCATAGCGGTCTGATAGTCAGTGCACATTTTTGTTGGCTGTTGCTTTTGTTCCCAACACTGCACAACTTACTGGTGTTTCATGAGGAACGTTATCTAAATGGATGACTCATTCTGGACAACAGACTGTCTTGCATATTTCCACCCACAACTTCCCTGACAGAATTGGAAGAGAAACTGCCCGTGGAGGACCTATGGCTGTACACTCCTTTGTTCTGTTACAAAATATAGCATCAATAAAATAAAGCCAACCTAAGCATATCAAGTTTGTTTATGTGTGCAATATGACTGATTCAAACTAGCTACAGGAATGAGTGAGATGGAATTCACCTGTGGTATTCCATCATATACAGCCAGGTCAATCTACAGCAACTTGTACAGGGGGGTTCCATTCCTAAATGACACTGATATAGTATTTCCCACAGGGACCCCGACCAGGAATGTAAATCAAATAATCTGCCAGATTCCATGGTTTAATATGTATGCTTAAGCCCATGACTAGACTTCCCATGTATATGGTCTTAATAACTCAATAATTACAGCGTGCTTTATTGCTTAAAGCAGTCTCACTATTATCTTGAAAGTAGTCTCCCACTGACATACTAAAGGTTACATTCAATGAACTGTCGCTACAAACCTACAGTATCTTTTTATTTTAATAGTAAACCTTAGGTAAACCTTATAAAAAAATACTTTTTAAGGCACAAGCCGACTGAAGTCATGGTTAAATAATATACGCTATGTTTAGAAAACAGTGCAACTTTAACTTATAAAAGGTACTGAAGGACAATGAGACTGGTCATTGGTGGAATGGTAACACAGTGGTAACATTTTCTAGTCTTGACACATCTGGTGATAATCCATTACTGAACCAAGGTATCAGTATCACTGTGCAACCATATCTGGACCACTGTGTCATGTTTTTAACAAGACAAACAAAAACATCCTTCAGTAATCGCAAAACAAACAGGATTTCTGTCAAACCTGGCTTTCATTGTTTTATTTTAGTTTTTTGCTGTCAAAAAATAAACCACTGCAATGGCACTGGGCCTCTGAGAATTAGCAGCACCATCCCCACCCTTGATTAGAAATCCTTAAGGACAGCTCCATTTCCCTTGATAAGCAGACAAATGTAATGCATAGGCACTAAGGGGTCCCTTTAGGGTTCACCTAGTAAAGGCATTGTCACAGGAAGTGAGGCGTGAGTCAAGCATTCGGGAGCAAAATCATCTGAGGTTGGTTTGCTTCAGCATGGCAAAGCAACCCTTTACTGGCCAGGAAAAGACCAGTCAGGCTGATCTTTCGCTTCCAGAGTTCAGTACCTTTTAAATTATAGGCACCAGCTGATTAAAGAGACTAAGGACCCCTTAACTCTTATCCTGCCACTATGGACTGTTACTGACAAGCAACCTCCTAGTTGAAAACATGCACATAACTTTAAATAAAGTCACCCCATGTTAAAAACACAAAAGGGAGGGAGAATTGTGAGTTTCTTTAATGTTGTAATGATGAGTTCCATGACTAGACTTAACCCTGAAATCCATTGGAATCCAGACTTTGAAACAGATAGACTTGCTTATTTAATGTATCTGTGTTTTCTTTTGATCGTCCGTGGTGGAGTCAACATACTTTCTTCTGCTGTCCCTTGTTATGATTGCAATCACAGCTGCAGATTTTCTGCTGTGTCTGGAGGCCTAGGAAGTTATTTTCACTACGCATGGGAATTCATATATAAGGTTTATGAGCATCCTTTTTTATTTCACTAACTGGTTCCTTGCTTGGCAAGCCTGCCAGACAGTCCAGCAGTGCTTTGGTGAGGGGGCAAAGAAAACAAGCAAGCAAAACTGAGCCACCAAATAAGACAGCAACTCCCTATTCTGGCAGCCCCACACATTATGCCTCAGGTCCTTCTGAATCAAAGCCTGGTTGCTTTGTATTCACAGTTGTCTTCCACTGGAATTACCTTTCAACTTGCCCAATAGTTTAGAGTTGTTGTACATATTATGTATGTGTACATAAAACAAGTTTCCTCTCTCAATCTGTGTCTTTCTGGCATATGTTAAGCCTGGAAACATCTCTTCCAAAATGTTATGGAGTGTAACATGTGTTGTGTTTGGATGAGGTTAAAAGCTCGAAGACCAGAAGCAGACGAGTCTGGCTCTTTCTCATGGTGGTTAGTGGTCTTGTTGGTTGATGCTCAGCCTCCACCCCTGTTAAATAACCATATAAATCTGATAATGTTAGACCTACATTCATTTTTTACTGTAAAATCCACAAAATACCCCCAAAAACTAAGCAAACGACTTGCATGCATATTCGTCAATGGTCCATGTAATGCTTTTCATTTCAATTTCTAAGCCTGTTTTTAATACCCTGAATGGTATGTTCCCATTGTGAGTATTTAATTGAAGAAAAGAAAATCATTTCAAGTTGTATTTATCACTTTTTTTCCATGGAAGCAGCAGAAGTTGTATCAATGGTAACTAAAAACACTGACTTTTTTTCTTCAATTTTGTGAGGGGAAAAAAAACGAAACTGAAATTTTCACCATTATGTCAATGTTTCAATTTTTGAAAATGTGTTTAGAAATTGAAAGGATAAGCATTATACACACCTAGAAACTTACTTTGAAATCACTGTTTCCATTCAACAACTAGGACTCCAAACTACACCCCCACACACCCCCCGGGGGAAACTCCCCAAATCAGGCTGAAAGATTCTCTTCCGATTGGCCGCAGGTAATTGTTTGAGGTCTATTGCAGAAAACATGTTTTCTTGTTTCTTGAAACATGTCTCTGGAAACATGTTTCCTCGTGCATGTTGGGTTTTATGACATTATTCTCCCTTCTTGCTGCTGCATGCCCCTTTTCTTGGTCATTGTTAATGTCTGCATGCCTGAAACTTGCCTTAATACATTGGGTCGACCATTGAAACTGTCAGAACAATTTTTTTGTTATCATTTTTTGTAATTTATGCTTTTGTCTCAAGCTACACTGTGATTGTGTGTTTAAATAGTAATTACATTGTCAATGCACAACCACATGCATAAATAATGTTTATATATGAAACGTCTGCGTTATTACAGTGTAGTTAAAATATAAGATGACAATCCTAAAAAACTGTTAGGTTAAATGGGCTCTAATGTTTTCTAAATAGGAAATTACCAATTTAAAAGGTACTGTCAGGGTAAACCATATCAGATGTTTGCCTAACACACAGCACTAATATCTGAAGGGAAGTTTAGATTAACATTTCATTTTATCAAAGTATGTGGTAAAGGTTCCCATGGCTCTCAAACTAGATAAGCCACCAGCCAAGACGATTTGAAAGAAAATCTGAATCGTTTTATTACCTTTATTAAAATAAATAAGGCCACATAATCTACCTTTCCTATGCTGTTTATTTTCTCTTCTGCGTTTTGTATCAAATCCATTTCAACCTTGTTTTTCCTTGTGGAAAGTCCAATTAAACACAAAAGCAGGACCTTTCAGCTGCAGCTGTGAAAACACTGCCGGGCAGCAGGCAGAGGCCAGGGGAAGTAGCTTCTCTTCTGAGGGATTGTGGGAAATGACCTTCTCCTAACCTGGAGCTGTTAGTGTAATATCACAAATATCTGAAACTCAAGAAACTGTCAGGACATAAAACTGGAATGAGCATGTCCTAGACTGTCCAGTATCTAGAAATTAAACACAGCTGGCCGTCTGTACGTTCGAAAGAGATCACTTTCCTTGACTGAGGATAGCTGGGCTTGATTGAGTATACCTTCACAAGATCATCCACAGTTCAAAGACACAGGCATATATACAGCCTATGTTACATATGTCTATAGCAGGCAACTAGAACTGAAGAGCAGTTTCTGAACCCATAGTCAAAGAGCAACACACAGTGATTGCAAACATCATAACAAGGGACAGTAAAAAATAAAAAGAACATGAAATTTGATTCTACCAACCTAAGCAAGCTCTATAATCCAATAGTAAGAATGGAATAGCGAATGTGCTTGTTCAATCTTTAGCTGTCTGGAATTCAGATGTACTGTCCTTTCCCTATTCAGGCCCGTCTGTGTCCCACAGTTCAGCAGAACACAAGGAATGACCTTTTAGAACTCCCCAAATGTGTCAAAAAGTTATGTAGTCATATCTCAGTTATAATCAGTTCAAAACAATCTCAAGCGGTAATCTTTTACATTCATGATGATGTAAAATGTGTCCAAATGATGTAAAATGAGTGACAAAGACATAACCATGAATACGAATTGTGCACCTCTGGCCCAGACTGGATTTGTTTCTTTCCTCAAAAGATGTCCACTGATTAATTGAGAATATTTTTGCTTTTGAACACCCACGTCTCTATTTGCTAAGAGGGTGGAGGTACGGCTCAGAAAGCATTATCACTATGCACTGTACAGCAACACTTCCACGCAACCTAACCAGGGATCCAGAAACAATGAGGCAGAGACTAAAGAGTTAACCAGCTGCGTTCTAAATATACATCAGAAGAGAATACTGCAGGCTTAATCTCAGTGCCCTGGGTACCCTTTCCATTTTTTATGTTTCCTGGGAATTTGGCCCCATCTGCATGTAACTCAAAATGGTCTTACGTTCTCAAGGTCTGAGGCTGTAACAAACAAAGTCTAAACTGAAAAAAAGGGGAATCTTTCTTTGACCTTGTTTCACTGTGCTGCCCTCATCCCTTTATAAAGGGGCTATCATTGTCCTCTTATCTGCAACAAAAACAAAATGCACTGCTGATTAGACCCCATCGTCACAACGTGTGTTCGTCCCGCTCAGGCAAGTTCCTTCTGGATTGGACAGTACACATGATAAATCCCTAGGCATGCCAAGAAAGATAAGCCTATCAATCTTTCAGTTTGCTTCATTGAGGGTATGTTGCATTGCATAGTGTGTGTTTATAGAGCTTATGAGAATCGTTTTGATTTCCATTTTTTAAATGCGTATTCAAAAAGGTGTAGTATATGTGGCCTTTTCTGAGAAATACATCCAAAGTAGGTGAAAGGGTTCTACTTGTAAGGCACCCAGTGCTGGTCTTTAGAACGACCTTGTTGAAATGTGTTACTGATCAGCACTGTGCCAGTGTAAGATGGTTCATTAAGGACTGGAAAAAATATATATTTAAAAAAAGGTGTTATGTATGATAGAAATGATGTCCGGATCTTCACATTTCAAACAGTCTAGATCACATTTCAAATGTAGTGATTAGGTTAAAGTTGTATAGCCTGGCTCTTTTGCATAGTGGTTAAGCCACTCTGTGCATGACCCAGATCTCTTATATGGGCTGCAGCTGATTGTGGGAGCTAAAGGGTGAAGATTGTAATGGGCAGCGTTCTGTGATGCGCTGTTGTTATGGATTCTGACCCTTGTCAGTGAGATGAGATTAAAAGCTTTTGCAAAAGTCTTGTGTTGTTTTTTTTTTATGGTCGACCCCCAGTCAATCAAGAGGAAAACTACAAACACACATGACACAGACAGTTAAAAGTCAGATTGTACGTTTATACAGATTGTAAGATTTTCAACAGCAATGATTCTGTACTAAGAACAATTGTAGCGCAAAATGTGATCCGTTGCTGGAAATTCTGCAGACTGGTTTTCCAAAGGGTTTCTTTAGGGTAATACTGTATTTGTTTGAGTAAATAGGTTAGGCGTTGTTCTCAAAACTGTACTGTTGGTACCACAATTCTGAGAATCACGATTAGAAAACAGAAGGGATGCAAGTCAAATCTTTCTACAGACAATCTCTGTGGTTTTTCGCTTGATTAACTGTCACCTTGCGTAACCATTTGTGTGAGTGTGTGCGTGTGTATCTGTATCCGTCAGTTTCGTAAAATCAGCAAAAGTGATCTGAAAGTCATCTCAATTATTCCTGATGGCTTCTCCAGCTCTTGAAAAGGTTGAGGCTTTTGCCTCAGGTCCGAACATGCATGATGTTCCGCTGCTGTAGAAGGTATCATCTCTGATTACAGTAAACACAGTGTTAAAACATGCCTGCTTGATTCATGCTTCAGTGCTTATTCCCATGCGGGGTTAATGTGCACCTGTTTTACTTTTGCCTGGAGTAAACAGAGGCAGCCCTGCCAAGTTCAACGCTGACAAGACAGTGGGAAGGGAGCGGCATTTGTAAATTAGGCCTTGGGAAACCAACTTTTCTGTCTGTTTTGTTTTCTCAATTCTTTTGTCAGTATTACCTGAAATACTGTACTACAGTGAAATCAGATGCACCCACCCTCTTTGTGACACAGGGATCAAGTTATATTGACTTTCAAAAACTGCTTGGTTATGTTTCAGTTAGATTTATTGAGTGGGAAGGACAGATCTTATTGTTTTCTTTGATTAAGCAATGGAACGTGTAAGCTTTCACCTTTAGGCTACCAAGTTCATACCCTGCTACCAGAATCTATAGAATAAAGACATATAGAGGATAGACCATGAACGTTCATGGAATACTGTAGTTATTCCACTATAATAATGGATGAATAAGTCACAATTAAACAGCTGAATTCACCTAACTACTTTCCTTAGATGAAGCGTAGCAACATGGCTTTATTATTTAATTGGATTTATATGAATGCAAAATCCGGTAAAAAAAAAACAAAAAAACTCTGGTTCTCTGGTTCTCAAAGTGCTTACCTCTTATTGTGATTGGCTGTGGCTCACGAGGACCAAACTGAACTCCAAAAGAATTCCAAATCACAGGGTATCAGTAGAGGTTTCAAAATATTCTTCAGAAGTATAGACCCAGCTCTGGCCAGTATTATTATTATTATTATTTTTATTTCTTAGCAGACGCCCTTATCCAGGGCGACTTACAATTGTTACAAGATATCACATATACATTATTTCACATTATACAGATATCACATTATTTTACATACAATTACCCATTTATACAGTTGGGTTTTTACTGGAGCAATCTAGGTAAAGTACCTTGCTCAAGGGTACAACAGCAGTGTCCCCCACTGGGGATTGAACCCACAACCCTCTGGTCAAGAATCCAGAGCCCTAACCACTACTCCACACTGCTGCCGGATCTTTTTTTCAGGTTTTATTTACTGGGTGGTTTATAAGTGACCAATTCATGGTTACATCGGGGGTGAAGTATGCACCATAGATTAATGAAGCAGGACAAGACAACAAGACAATGGTTTGGTTGCCACCTCGAGCCATAGGGAGCACTGCCATAGCCTATCTATAGTTCACAAAAGTGCTGCATGTCATGGATTGTAAAATTAGTATTAAACCAATATGACAAGATGTAGACTACACTTCATTTGGTTTGTGCTCTGTTAAATCACAATGGTGAAACATAAACAGTATTTTAGCAATTGCACCTTTTGCTGTCACATTAGGGAGCAGTTTCTATACTCGTTGTGCCACTGAACACAAATCCACTCCTGAGGGTCTGGGTGTTACCAGCACAAAGGGGCTTGTCAGCTCTGAAAGGCCTGTAGTGTTTCAGGGACTTGACTGAAGTCTTTAAATCTCTAACGCAGGTAAGCAGAATCTTCTAGAGGAGGGTGTGGTCAACACAGTGTCATCTGACAGAGGAGTCTATCTCAAGACACATCCTTGGGCTGCAAAATTTCTAAAGCTGTACAGTATATGTATGAACCTGGATTGTCTAGCTTTTCAATGCAGTTCAAGGTCTTGCACCTCAGTGTACAGACTAGTGTTTTGCAGTAGTCAGATTTCTTAATGTTTCCCTGTAACACATTTTAAGCCAACAGATATTAATTAAAGCAGAAAGAATCCTATTTTTAATTGCAATACAAGAAACACACAGCACTGAGTACCAATCAGTGGTACTGTAGTAAGACAATGTCTTCTGGCAGTGTGATTTAATACCAGTATAAAATTATTTAACATCCTGTCGTGCTGTAAAGAGGAACTGTGAACCAGTAGATAATATAAGAGTTATCTTAACTACTGTATTCTGCTTCTTCTTTACTTTGTATCCTTTTTCTGTTTCCACATCCTGGTGACCTTTTAAACCTTAGAAGTTCAAAGCACCGTTGTGGCCTAAATAGATCTCTCAGAAGCAGGTACATCAAAGTTGAACCATTAACCTGCAACACTCTGCTCCTAGTGGGTGTCAGCAGCAAATATGCTTTTTGTTGCGTTTCTTACTTTTAGAGTACATGTGGTATTTCTTGCATCCACAGTACTGCAGGTTACACTCTGGGATACCTGATGTACTTTCTCATATGCTATGAAGAGAGTTGATTATGTAATATGTATCAGTGTTTCTTTTCTGTCTGGTCCCTGCTAAATGCGAATATGATCCCCAGGAGGGAAGTGAGTGGGACAATTTACCTGAGTTATCGACCTGTAATGACCTATGCTCTGTAATGACCTGATAAAGATATAACAGTAGCATTCCCTTACCTTGGATGGTCTCTGAGTAATGAAAGCTACCATTTGAGACAAGTGGAAAGTGGAAAAGCATGTTAGCTATGGCAGGAATTATCTTCAGATTTGAGGGTTTAACTTGCAGTAGCATTGCCAAAAAACAAGAGGCCATCTGCTTCTTTTCACTCTGCGAGCCCGCCATGCAGCCACCTCTGAGCTACAGCATCAGAGGGCCACGCTGCTCTGGGCAACTTACAAGCAGGCCCGCAGGTGCCCGGCCAGTCTACGAGCTTGCTAGTGCGCTCAAAGAGGAACACCTGGTGATGTTGTCAATGGGGACCTTTTTGGAGAAATCTAAAGTTTTATTTTTCTTTTTTAATACATTTTGATCCCTCAACGCAGCTATCCCCACAAAAGATCAGGAGAAGGTCAGTGGGCAGCCTCTGATCCCACGACCAAGCTAATTGCTTCTTCAAACCTAGAAGCTCTACAGTGGATGTCGACAACTGGCCCTGACTGAGTTTGCTTTCCTAATCAGTAGGAATGACAGAGTCAATCTGACGCTCTCTGTAGAGTGAATATCAGCAACATCACTGGGTCAAGTTTTCTGAAAAGTTAATTTTGGGATACAAATGATCTAATTATGTGAAAGAATTGTGTATAGCTTCCAAACATCTGAATTCACAATAGAAAAATAAAAATACTTCAACCCTTATCAAATGCAAAGTTTATTCATGAAAAGATGATAATCTAGCGTTCGGTGTGACTTGCCAAGGTTGCATAGTGTAATGTCCTGAGGCCGTCTCATGAGAACGTAGAGAATGGTATTTTGCTAGCATATGGTGTATGAAAAGATTGTGCTATAAAGTATAAAGTTGAAACAAGGGCAAACCTTAAGATTAAAAACAAACAAAAAAAATGCTGGCAAACTGGAATCATACCCAACATGACCTTCAAAATACACTCAGAGCATTATACAAAATACCACCTTAGAGTGCTTTTTTACACAAATGTTAAACTGTCTCAATAAAGTAAATTGGAGTTAGCGTTCCTGTGTCATTTTCACAGCGCTGTTGCATACAGTTACTTTTATTAAACCCACTTCAATGCTGCAACCACAAAATGTAAGCAATTGCATAAATCTCAAAGACAAAATTGCATTTATTTTCCAGTGCAAAATTCTTTGTCAAATGTTATACAAACTTCAAACATGAGAAAACATCAGGACACAATGAGAATTTACTTTATTGAGGATTATTACTATTATTTGACTTTACATGATTGTTCTGTTTGTCAGATCCATATTTTTTCACATTTCATAGCTGTTCTATTCGTCAGCTCAACTTTGCCACTCTGCACTGTAGCGTTCCAGTAGGGAAACCCAACAACCTCTGTACAACAGAGCTTGTGCACTACCTCATTTACACCACAGGGGGCTCGCACCAACTCTCCCTACCTCTCTTACCCTGGACTGTATTTTCCTATTTTAATCGCGTGTGATAATGCCTTTATTGTAATGACCGAGACTGGTTGAGTTTAATAATCCTTGAAATCTAATATCAGCCTCACCAGGATTTACACTCCAGACTGCATGGAATCCCCTTGTATTTTGCATCTTCTTTTGTTGGATTTCATTTACTTAACAAAAAAAAATACAGTGGATGCTTTCTTCTTACCTGCTTGTGCTGTGTATGAATGGTCTAAATTGAGCCTGTGTACACGGAGTTAATTAGCTGCTTTACACAATGATTGAATAACAGCTGCCAACTACTGCTTTTTCACACCGATTCTTGTGTTAACCTCCCTCATTAAAGCCAATTGGAATTCGCATTCATTTGTAATTCTCACAGCAGCACTGCATACAACTTTCTTAGCAGCTCCTTTTCCCTTCTTCTCCAGGGTCATTTTAACACCATCCTATCAAACCCAGCCCTGTTATTAGAACCAGGAGGCACTTCTTAAATCAAGTGTAATTAGAACTCAGCCAGCCAGCTCTCACAGCTATCAACTGGTGGCAACTCAATATTCCTGAGGAAGTCATGGCAACTCTTTCCTTGAAAGGGGGTTGTGAAACAGGATGTTTCTTTGAGAGCATCTGGTTTAAAACATCAAGTGGGAAAAGAAGAGACTCTACAGCAGGGGTGTCCAAAGCTGGCCATTCCAGTCCTGGTCCTTGTTCTAACTTGTTAAATTGAATGAATTAAACCTCCACCCAAACCCTAAAGTAGTTACTTTTTTGATGTTACCTGTTAAATCTGGAGAGGAATGCCCCCCCTTGTTTTTGTCTGCTTTTGTGGGTATTACAGAGGCAAAAAACATGCTAGAAAATGAGTTTTTTTTAATCTTATTTCAACTGAGCTTCCTGTTTTCTTACAGCAATTCAAAGATTTGTGTTTTGTGTCTTTTAGCACTGACTGAAATATACCGTGGCACTCTCTCAGCAAAATTGGCTTACATACGTATACAACCCTATCCTGACCTTATCTCTGGGGGTATTGTCCTCAAAATACATAAGTGCAAAAACAAATGAGATTTAGAAGGAGAAAGAAAGGCAAAACCAGAATGCGGTAGAGTCACACCCAATCACAATACAAGGTGACTATAGCTGATTGGCAGCATCGTGTGTACCACTTACAGCCAATCATACAGGCGCTGACATCACAGCAAACAACAACAGCAGACAGGATACAAAAAGGTCAGTCGTGGCCATAGAATTCGGTCTTAAATTAAACGAAATTTCCGATGGTCTTTTATACTTGCCGTTCAAGGGCTGCACTGTGAAGCTTCTACCCAGACTTGTGTATTTGAAGACGCTTCCTGAAATAGAGAATAATGAAGGATTACAGCTGGATTAAATATTCTTTATTAAGATGTGCTAGATCTTCATTAAAGCTTACAGTATCTCAATGTATTGATCCTTCTTCAATTGCTCTACAAACACTAAACAGTAGCTTGTGCAATAGGAAATCCGTTTTTAAAGAGCAAGTCTCTTCAAATGTCATTATAATAGTTTTCCCCTGATGATTTTATTATTGTTATTATTATTTGTTTATTTAGGAGACGCCTTTATCCAAGGCGATTTACAGAGACTAGGGTGTGTGAACTATGCATCAGCTGCAGAGTCACTTACAATTACGTCTCACCCGAAAGACGGAGAACAAGGAGGTTAAGTGACTTGCTGAGGGTCACACAATGAGTCAGTGGCTGAGGTGGGATTTGAACTGGGGACCTCCTGGTTACAAGCCCTTTTCTTTAACCACTGGACCACACAGCCACCATTTTATGGTGATTGCAATCCTTATGAGTGATTCAGGTCTCCAATATTGAGAAGTCTTTTCAGTCCTGCACTTAGGATTCTCCAGACAAGCCCAATACAAGCTCAAAAGCAGGTAAAGACAGATTTAGAGAAAACTGATAACTCAACAGAACCCAGAACCACTCAGGATAATTACAATAATCATAAAACAGCAAAGGAAGTGTACAATAAAAAGAAAATATTTGAAGCTACTTAATATTTAACAAGATACAATTTACAAAATGAACAAAGTGTTTAGGCCAAAGCAGGCATATAAAACACAGGAAATTGGTTAATGTTTAGATGATATACAAACACATCAAGAACATGGAGGCGACTCAGGCAACTTAACAAAACAAGACCAAAAAGACTAGAATTAAAAGCAGTGCTGTTTGTTCCATTTTAATCTTGAACAGTGAGGTTTTTTATGAGCCATTTAGATTGATAGTTTGACAGATAAGACCTTAAGTCAAAATAGACGCTTAAATCAAAACAAAGAGCCTGAAAACAATGGAGTGGCTTGTAATTGGGCGGGGCAGTCATATATTTATAGCAATGATTTATGAGCATAAGTGAAAACATCTATTGCTATTATTCTTTGAAGTGGGTATTTTATGTTGTTGTCAAACTGCATTTAGAAATAATTGTGGTGCCTTTTACTTGCAACTGAAATATGACCTATTTTCATGTTACATAAAGGATTCATTTACTCTTTGGAAACACAGTACCATTCTGTAATTATGTGTATTTGTTTTATCACACTCATTCAGTTGCTTTTGATGACTTGTTAAGTATGGCTGGTACAAATATTATAGAGCCGTGAGTACATTAATTTCAGAGAAGGGCCTTCTCTGGTGCATTTTACACTTCTACTAACTTACTTTCTTACTTTTAAAACACAGTTGCAATAATTTCAGTCTGGCTACAAATACCTTTTTTCCAGTACTGGATAATGTAGTCAGACAGGTGCCTGTCAATGTCACATGCAGTAATCATACCTGAAGGCATGTTGGTTGGTTGTATTTCCAAAATTCGGTGTGGTTTGATGTTCAGGTTTTATAGCCATGCACATATATACAGTGACAGCTGCCTCTTCTCAGCAAAATGATAACATGTAGGTTAAATACTTATGATATAATATGAATACACACCACAACAACAACAGAAATGTGTTTGCATGTCTATGTATTGTATTGTAATGTTCAGTATATTGCAGTTCATCTATTCATTCTATCCAGACTTTTTCAGTCCTAAACCTGTGCTATAGCTTGCAAACTGGGGTAACTGTACTTCATTTTGTTGATGCAGGTTCTGTACTGAAATCGCTTGTGACCTAAGCAGATGTGAATCAAGACAAAGTAAAAGGTTAGGGTGTGAACCACTGTGCTACTTAACCTTCAGGTTTTCAGGGGTTTTTTTACCTTTAGTTGAAGTTGCTTGATGCAAGTCCATCTCAAATCATTGTTTAAGGTAAGCTTCCCTTGCTTTAAAGCTGAAAACTGGCAACACCCCTGTGAGCTGTGCTTGTGAACTCTCCTCCTCTCTGTGCAATGGGATAGAACTGCAGAATCAGGTTGCAATGAGAAGCTCTATTGGATGTTGTTCGCAGCACACTCGGTTGTAAGACTTTTTTTTAGGGTGTTTGTCTCGACTTAATTGTCGAAACGCCTTCATTCATTGCTTGAGTTGTTCAACGCTGTAATTAGAACGAGGAACCACTCCCTGTATGATGTGTCGTCTGCACTCAGTCGCCAGAGTTATCAAGTGATGACAACTCAATATTCCTGAGTAAATGAAAGTGGACGGGTAACTATTAGGGCATTCTAATGTATTGTGTCTTTGTTCTGCTGTATGAACATATATAACTAAATACATAACAGCAACCCTCTCCACTTTTAACACTAAAAACCACCACTGCAGTCATTTTGACGTTTTTCACTTTTCAAATTTAAATTACTCTGCTTGTGTGAAAGATACGCGGTTGTCTGTTCTTGACTTTTCCTAAATACATGTATTAAATACCCTGATGGCATTTGAAAGGCAGGATCGCAAAAATAAAAATGTTATAATCCCCTCTACCTAGAACCACCAGAGCAGTCATTTTGACTGCCTTTTACAATACACGTTTTTATTTTGACTATAACCTACAATATTCTGTTTTATTTTTATATACAAGCCTGGTGCTATCTCTACTGGACCTGGCAACCATCAATTATTTTGATTTGTACAAGGAATGCACCGGGGAAAATATCAGTAGGAGAGATTTTATCTTGAAGCTAGCCACAGCGCATCAGCAGAAAGATTTTGATCAGAAAACCGCAAAGCAGCAGGCTGCAGCAGCTCAACCTGGATTCTGTGCTGCACCGAGTGACACAGGCAAGAGAAAACATATGTTACTTTTGTTTTAAATTAAAAACTACTTTCGTTTTTACAGTTTTGTATGTACATATACCTTGACACCTGTATACACACTAGTTTGTTTTGAAATGTTTATTTTATTATAGTTTTTCGTTTTTTGAAGTAGTGCTTTATATGTGGTAAGTTAGAAAATAAACCCTTTTATGTTTAATTGTTCATTTAAATACAGCGTTTCAGCTGCGCAGATGTTTGATATGATGTGCTTGAATAAAACTTTTGAGTTGTATCAGATAGTTTGTCTTTCATTTTAATATTGATGTAGTTTTAAAATGTAACAGTCATAATGACTGCCGGCGGTGGTTCTAGGTATGAGTATAACCGCGACAGTTCTAGTGTTAAAGCTGTTATTCCCTCAACCTAAATCATGCCTATAGTACTAGAAATAAATACATTAGTGATGTCTGTTTAGTAATATACTAATGCTGTAAAACACGTGCTAGTTCTGGCCAAATGTGTTGGGGTTTCATATTCATGCACATGATGGCAGCTGCCTCTGTTCATCCAAATTATACCATGTGTGATAAATATGTATGAAATAATGCACTTTAAATAAAACAAATATTATTGCATTATTGTAATATTATAAACAATGTACTGTTTAAAAAAAAACAAAAAAAAAACAACATTATTTTTGGATGTAATAAGTATATTGGGTAAAAGACAGACATATTAAAGAGAAAATATGACATTGTAACTAATGTACTCTTCTTTGTATTGCTTTGTATATCATTTTCTGTTTCAGTCATCACATCCTGTGAAGTTTAAAGCACCCCTGTGACCTCAATACACACCTCAAACATGTCTCTCTAAGTACAGCTAGTACATCAGAGTGCAACCAGAACCTCCCCACCTGCAATACTGCCCCAGTGGATGTAACCAGCACCTCCCCACCTGCAATACTGCCCCAGTGGATGTAACCAGCACCTCCCCACCTGCAATACTGCCCCAGTGGATGTCAGAAATACATCAGTAAGAAATACCACAGACTGTAAAACAGAAAATCATACACAAAGTGATTTTAAATCACAACACAAATACATCAGTAAAGGTAACAGGGATATGTCATACCCAAAACAAGTTGCTTTTTGGTTAAAGTTTATATATGTATTTTCAAATAATTGCAAATATATTGCTGTACCATATTGGAATTTGTGTGGGAGTGATCAAAATGAAAGATCATCCCAGGGTCTCAGACTGCAGTAAAGCCCAGAGGGCCCTTATTTTCACAAGCACTTTTTCTCACGCCTCTGCCCCTTTTGTAAATCTATAGAAATCTGCTCCGACATGTTACCAAAACCTATATTACCTTCAATTTGAAGAGAGCAGTGAGCCCTGGAGGAGGGGAAATAACATGTTAAAACAGTGCTGTGTTTTAGAGAACCTGGACAGTGTGTCTGCCTGCCCTGGCATCTGTAGGATAGCTCTGAGCCATTTCTTAAACAAATTTAGCCTGCCCCGTCTTGTGAAGGAGTGGTGCAGAATCAGTATCAGCTGATGAGGAGAGCATTATGGGATTACTATAAATAAAGGAGTTTCCACAAGGTGTGCTAAAACTGAATGAAGTGTAAAATGAAATTTAAATTTTGTTTTATTGTTTAATAAACTTTACAATGATATCATTTACAGGCAAGTATTTTGGTACCGGTTCCAAATAGGTGAAATCACAAGCCCCACAAAGATGGGCTGTTTGTTTTTAAAAGCCTGTTCATGCTAAAATAATCCAGCATAGCATTTAGAAGATTGTTTCTGTACAGAGCCTTCTGTTATATTACACACCATACCAAAGTTGTGTATTTGACACAGTGTGTTGTCTCATGAGAAGTTTCAGCAACGTGGTCTTTTGCCAGCCTGTGACGTGTAATAAAAAAGGTTATGCTACAGAGTTCAAAAGACGGTTTCAAGGAAGAGATCAATTAAGATTTTAAAACTCGTTAACCAAATTGGTTGCTGCAACATACAAAACATTTAATATTAAAACTTTGTCGAAGTGACAAAATACACCTCATATAAAATACTAAAAAATATATTCAAATAACACTGACTTATTTCATCGCTTTAACTCTGGGGCATCAAATTGCTGTACTTCACAACTCAGCACCATGTGATAAGTAGCTGTCTCTCGCATGACTTAGTCATTCGTTGTGTAAATGGTATCTAGACTCTCTATAGTATGTAAAGTGCATCTCCTGATTGCTCTGGTTATGAGCAAGACAGTATGTTTCACAGAGAACAGATTCAAAACACTTATTTCCAGACATAAAGAGTACTTTTTCAAAGTCTGCTTTTATGAATAAAATACAGTTTGACATTAATGAAACTCTCTTGAAGTGATTTTGGCTTCTTTAACAGTCTAGAACAGTTTCATGAATATAAAACTGAATATAAAGTGGGAATCACTGACAAAAAGATAACAGGAACATTTAAACACATGCAGATGTATCCTGTTGAGTCAGAGTTCCCCTGGCTGCCCGTGGTGGCCCTACACCATTGACAGTGTTATGGCAGATGTTTCTAATTCATTATCCAATCCCTGTAATCTTTTTACACTGGGGACCATGCACTCCGCTTCTGTTAAGATACTAATTGAATTTATGAATTGAACTTTATTATCCTGATATTAATTGAACAGTCAAGTTGTGCTGATGTGTGGCTGTGTCACAGTTATGTCTGTTGACTTGCCTTATCAGTTTCTCTCAGTCTCTGCACTGTCTGGATTCAGGACAATAAAAGTCAAGTACCAGGAAGCCAAATGGGATTTACTGCCTTGGGTCAGGTGTTTTTCCTACCAAACTGGTTTGTTAAAACAGCAAACAAGCAGAGCGCCTGCTTACAATACCAGTGCACCTGTGCCAGGCTGAAGTCAAAAACAAAATAGCTGTGGGAGATTTTGTCAACTGCAGTTTTTATTTATTCAGGATAACTGTTTAGTTAGTTTTTATTAACTGGTGTGCAGCTATTGTTTTATGATTGTAATTACCAAGCTACATGTATATCAACTCACCCTTTCCCCCTTTACCAATTATTAGATATTGATGACCTTTTTAAAAAATGCCATTTTGATCACAGGTAGCAATTTCAATTTAAATAAATATTTCACAAGCTTTGCCTCATGAAACACCTAATATTGCAATGTCAAAACTCATTCTCAATAGCAACCTACAGCTATGGCCAAAAGTATTGCATCACCTACCATTTTAGGATTGAGAAACAAAACTATATGAACATAATTTATGGAGGCTGTGTGGTCCAGTGGTTAAAGAAAAGGGCTTGTAATCAGGACGTCCCCGGTTCAAATCCCACCTCAGCCACTGACTCATTGTGTGACCCTGAGCAAGTCACTTCACCTCCTTGTGCTCCGTCTTTCGGGTGAGACGTAGTTGTAAGTGACTCTGCAGCTGATGCATAGTTCACACACCCTAGTCTCTGTAAGTCGCCTTGGATAAAGGCGTCTGCTAAATAAACAAATAATAATTTAGTTATTTTCTTTAACATCATGTAATCAATGAAACTACAAAATGAAATCGCAAAAGTCTGCAGGAAGCCATAATAGTAGTACAATATTTCATGTTAGATTTCAAAATGTCACATTTTTCAATTGTCAGTTATTTAGCAGGTTTCATTTGACTTTATGAAGCTAAATTAATTAATTCTATAGGGTGATGCAAAACTTTTGGCCATAGCTGTAGATGCTTATATGCAACTATTGTACTACCATTGCTACTGCTTCATTGCAATCGAAGACCATTTGGTAAAAGTAAACAGATGATTGAACTAACACGTCCCGTTTCTCACCTGTTCTGGATGCTAATAAAGGAAGCCCTCTTTCCTGATTGAAATGCCCCCTCTTGGACTCTGTAAATCATTATAAAGGCTCGCAGCTAATTATTAGCTAACCTTTGTTTCCTGGCTAATAGAGCGCAGTGTACTAGGCGTCACTCCCTGAACTTTACCGCCAAACACAGCCCTTTCCCTCCAGAGTACTACCAGGTAGCTGACTGCATTCCAGGTCTATGTGCTGTAGTTCTAACTCATAGACTGAATATTCACAACTCAGTTTACTGTAAAGCTACGTCTTAGTTAGTGCTTTTCTTGGTAAGAGCCGAGTTCAAATCAGCATGAAGTTTTAACATCTACTCTCGTGGAATGGAAATCTGGTTCTCATACAGGCACTGAGATTCAGTACAAGTGCAGTGCCTTCAAATGATTAAGTTGGTTGAAGGAAACTTAACTGACAAAGCCAAAACCTACAATTACCTTATTTGTAAGTGTCCACAGTGGTTTCACGTTTCAAGATATCAAACTCCTTTGAGCGTTATTGATGATACCCAGTCATAGCTAGAACCTCCTTTATTTTTTTATTTTTCAGAAAGTGAAATTCAAACACGAACAAGGGGGTGGAACAGGGTCAATTGAACACATTGCAATAGGAATGCACTCACAGTTTGTTTCCAGTATAATACATGTGCAGTGATTTTTATCCACCATTCATGAAACACAGATGTTGAGGACAGGTGAGACACATTCAAACAATCACAGTTGCCAAACAAGACTAGTTCAACACACTAGTTCCTTGTGCAAACAAACTATTTCAATGGTTGGCAAATGGCTTAATGCAAATACATAACCTTTTTATCTACCCCCACCTTTCCCAACCTTGAACGTGCTTGCAAAATCCCTTTAGAAAAGATTCCATGCCAAAGACTACATACAACTGCTCTTATAAACACGAGGACCCGAATACCATCACAGTATCAGCCTTAACCTAACGAGCGGTTTGTTTTCTTTGAGCTCTCGTTCCAAAGCATACTATTATTTGGAACAGGCAAATATTCCCACGCCCTGGGTTTGTTGTTGAATGCTTCCTGTTGACACTTTTAGAGATGGGGAGTGCTGGAGTCTGTGCTTCTTCAAGTACTCTGAAAGAGAAATGGAAACTTGACAAGGGCATTTTATAAATTACATGCAAGGTAATAATTGATGTCTCTGCAAAGTGCTGACAGGTGGGATTTGTGATGGAAGGAACAGCACTGCAGGGCATCCACCTCGCCTTGAGAGTAAACGGGTTTATCTACCAAAGTCTTCATACTATTGGTTCATTATCGAGGACATTCAATATGGATTTGCATAATGGATACCCTGGGGAACAGAAAATCCCTCAATGATTTTTGCCTAAAATACTGTCTAGGTTTTGATTTTAAATTGTTAATAAATCCATAAGTGCTGCTCATAATTACTGGCACCACCTTCGTGCCAACCAAAAAGCACCTGAAGACATTTATGCAAATAAAGGATGGAACATTTGAATATCAGTGATGGCTAACCAGCAGGTTGTCAAATTTCCAAGTAAAAAAGGGTCCTGGAACATCTCCCAGTCCAGGTGTGTCTACTCATAGACCTCACCTCGGGCTCACACTTTAGGTTGTTGTTTTGTTGTGTGTCATCCTGGGCTTGCTGTGTGTAGAACAGGGCTTGAGTCACACCGGGTTCCCTACATCTGCAGAGCTGGAGATATTGTTGAATTTTTGTGACCTGCTTAAATACCTACAGGCAGGTGTCACTCATTACCTTAGCCAGGTGACTATCATCCCAGCTCTAATTCCAACCCGAGGCATTCTGGGGGATGTAGTCTTGTACATTATCCTACATTTTCCTCCCTCTACTCTGCCACAGTAGTTTGATCTGTAGAAGCTCCTGGAGCAGGTTGTTTAATTAGATGCTGCTAGAGCTGCAGATGTTAACAGAGCATTCTGGCTAAACAAAATGACAACCTGCTGGTCACTATAGTACAAGGGTCTTTACTGCAGGCTTTGTCGTGGTACCATGTGTAATATTCTGTCTTCTCTGTTATGCAAAAGAATGCAAAGGTGGCGTACATGTCTGAGCTTTTGACCCTTATCTCTCTCATCAAATACATTTTCTTTCTACCCTCCCATTTCCTAGACAGCTATGGCCAAAAGATTTGCATCACCCTAAAGAATTAACTAACTTCTCTTTATAAAGTCAAATGAAAGCTGCTGAATAATGTTACGGTAACATATTGAATGACATACTACTTTGTACTTTGTAGTTTTGCATATACTTAACAAAAAACTGAAAAATGTGACATTTATTTATTATTATTTGTTCATTTTTAGCAGACACCTTTATCCAAGGCGACTTACAGAGACTAGGGTGTGTGAACTATGCATCAGCTGCAGAGTCACTTACAATTCCGTCTCACCCGAAAGACGGAGCACAAAGAGGTTAAGTGACTTGCTCAGGGTCACACAATGAGTCAGTGGCTGAGGTGGGATTTGAACCGGGGACCTCCTGGTTATAAGCCCTTTTCTTTAACCACTGGACCACACAGCCTCCTCCATTTCAAAATCTGACATGAAATATTGTACTACTATTATGACTTTTGCAAAATAATTTTGTAGTTTTTGATTATGTGATGTTAAATAAAATATCTAAATTATGTTCATATAGTTTTGTTTCTCAATCCTAAAATTCTAGGTGATGAAATTGCTACCTGTGATAAAAATGAGATTTTTAAAAAAGGTCAGCAGTATCTAACAATTGGTAATTTGCACTGAGATATTTTTCTTCCTTTCCCCCTACATTTGTTTTTTTACTTTCTCAGTTTTCTTTGCAATCTATTTAAAATTAAATCTTTGTTTCATTTTCTAATTATACACATCTAAGAGGAAAATATTTCAATGACATTTACAGGTAGTTTTGGTAGCACTTTATATCAATAGCCATGTAATTATATTGTAACGTGGGGAATTACCAACGATTACTTGATAACTACTGTGCAATTACATGGAAAGGGCCTTGTGAACAACATTTTGTTACCGGGTGTAATTACAGACCATTTGCATGTGATACATTTTTTTTCCACCAGTTGTTACCATATTATTACCTCATTCAGTTCCAAATGATCAATTGAGTTTTAATTTTAAAAAATAACTTTTGATTGGTGAAAGGAGAATACAATCTTTGCACATTGCAGCAATGGGCAGGCTGGTTTGATGTTGGCCAGACAGCAGTACAGAGAGTCTAGACATGTTCCAAATTATGTTCATATAGTTTTATTTTTTTAATTATGTCTCAATCCTAAAATTCTAGGTGTTGCAAAACTTTTGGCCAGCTGTACCTCATCTATTACTGCCTGGTGCATTCTACTGCTTAAAGGCAAATGTTTGAACAATACACAATGATATTGCAATGGGATACCAGAGCATAGTGGTTTACCACTCTGGTGCTACCGCTATGGTAATTTGTAGCACTGCGGTACCATTGTACCAGTAGCAGCCTCATACCATCGAAGCTGCCATTGTGACACCATTAACCCTTTACACGGTACCTCTCTGGTGACTTGCATTCCCCCTGAAGATCATTTGGTGAGGACATAAAAGGAGACTCTGTTAATTTTGATACGGTCAGACCAGTGCCCAGTGCATGACCCATTGCGTGTTGCGTATGACTGAATAAGAAAATGCACAGAGGAAGTTTGCATAAAGAAGTGAGCTCACCTGTTTACCACCACGAGCAAACAGTACCGAGATGTGTGGGAAACCCACGGTGATGACTTAACATTATCAGTGTCCCTGCCAGACCACAAGCACAGCAACAGGAGCCGCCGGCAACAGCAGCTGCTGAATCTTTGGATGTTTGGCAATACTGACCTTCAAATCTGGGCCCTGCTGAAGATAAGCAGACTTCTCATAACAGATATAAAGAAACATCTTCAGTGTCACTCAGATTGAGGCTTGGTGCCTCGTTTCCGAAGGGAAGTGTAAAGCTTGTTTTTAAAAATCCACACTGACTGGTGATAAGAGGTCCTGTTTGTTGAACAGCACAGCTTCCATTCATGTATCTGAGGACTAAAGACAACAAAGTGCTCACAGAAATATCGAGTAACTTCCTCAGTGGTTGCTTTCCTGTCCATGTATCTCATACTAAACCTTTAAAATGAGATTTCTTTGTATGCTGCTGTTTAAGTGTTAAATGCTACATACTTCCTAGTCTTATATTTTGAAATCTTGTTGCCTGTACACTATGAGACCTGTCTAGGGCAAAAAGCTAAGGTTAAGCTTTATATTAAGAGACACTTTTTAAATGTGTTAACTGTCAACAGCTATCTTACTAACATATTATGTTGTTCATTTTTTGTTAGTCAATGATATGGGGTTACATTTTAAGATATTGCTATATTAATGTAGTAATATATAGCAAAGGAAAAGTTTTCTTTTATTTGACCTTTTTTATTAGTTTATAAATAGGTAGCATGTATCTATTACACCAAAAGAGATTTAATCTTTAGAGGTCATAGTAAAGGTTATTAAAACAACTCCATACTCTTAGAAAAGAGGTGTTCTTTATAGAACTATTAGTCATATTTAGAGGCTCCAAATTTGAAGCATGTTATTTAAAACCGAACCTTATTTGAACCATGCAGGGCCAAAAATGGTAGAACTCGTTCAATTTGGGAAAGAGAACTGCAAAACTAAGCTGTGTGTATGTGACTTATGATAAAGGATACCCAACACAACATAATGTGTTCACTTTTTAATCACAAAAATGAAAATCATACACATGAACTGCTATTTAAAAAAAGGGTGTTTTGTTTTTTCCTTTTTTGTGCCATAGAGTAAAGTATTGTACAGATAATATCTGTATAAAATGTACTGTATTAAGTAATATGTTGATTAATTGATTGAAACCGTGCCTGCATACTTATTGAAATACCATGTGAATACAGCTCCTCTCATTATTCTGAGCTGGATGCTCATTTAAATACATTATCATGCATTACCATACAAATCACATACTCATTCTGATTACCATAGTATGGCACAATAAAATTAGCATAATGAATACAATTGCAATAGTAAATACGAAAATCATTAACGTGCATGGTAATTGCAATTATCACACACCATGAAGTTTAGCGGGCCTTTCAGAAATGAGGCCCAAGGTGTGGTTTGTAACACAGTAGTCTTAACAAGGATTTCAGCAAAAAAAGTACTTGTTCTAGTATTGCCGCCTACACATTTTCCATATTTGCTCAGCTCGCCCATGATCACCAACAATAATAGTTATCTGTGGTAAATATATCCAACTTCTCTAATAAAAACAATTAAAGTCGCTTATTGAATAGCAAAATATACTGACACAAAATGGGACAGGGTGCTCTCTTGCACACGCAGTGTAATAAATACCAGGAAACCAAGAAGCAGAGGCCAAGGCTTGATGTTTAGTGAAGCGCACAGCCTTGGGTGCAAGAAAAAGGAACAGTGACTGGAGCACAAGCCCAGCGCTTTACACTTCAGCATTACACAGCTCCAAACCCAAGCTAAATCAGACAGAGACTGGAGCACAAGCCCAGCACGTTACACTTCAGCATTACACAGCTCCAAACCCAAGCTAAATCAGACAGAGACTGGAGCACAAGCCCAGTGCTTTACACTTCAGCACATTACACAGCTCCAAACCCAAGCTAAATCAGTCTACTATTGATCCTCTACGCAGCCTGCTCAATTCCAATCTCTCTACTTGGTTCTGCAATTCATCCTGTCCTATCTCTGCCCATTAATGATTGACTTCACGGTCATTCCTAAACCCTCCCTATGTTTGTGTTGAGCTCAAAGCAACCCACAAAAACAAAATAAAACACAGGGGTTAATTTAGCAAGGGCCACTGCCTAATTATTCAACAAACTCCCCCAGGTGGCTGCTGATTCCACGGCAGACCAGCCGGAAACTAGTGCCTAAATACAGGGGCCAGTGTGAAACGGAATCACCCCTAAAATCAGTCATGTAGTTCTGTAGGGGCTACCCCCCAGGTCCCCGCTACCATATGTAAAAATCCCTCTCCAACAACCACATAAAGATTGACTAAGCAAGCACTCTCGGGTTGACTGTAACCACATATAACTAATGCTTACAGTTTTCTTTAGAGATGGGGTGCAGCTACATTGGTTTAAGGAACATTTGGTTTACCTCAGTATTTCTTTATTTTTCTGCAGAAACCATTTTCTTGGCATCCCTGCTGAGCACAGCTGCATTTGATATAATGGAGCAACCACACAAATTCAAGAAATCCAGCTGCAAGTTTCCCCATTGCCCAGTATGCATTGGTGGCCTACTGCAGCAGGAAGTATACTTGCAGTAAAGTCTTGTTCTGATCACAAGGTAGGCAGTCTAGTGGTGAGGGCTGAGTGTGGAAGTGAGGCGATCCTGGTTTCATATCTCAGGTCTTATATTAAGCCTGACCCCTAGTTTGGTCAATTCAAGTCTCTGTTCCTCAAGTCTAACTGGAAAAAAAAAAAATCTTTGTATTTAACATTACATTACCAGTGTTTAACCCTGAATAAACTCTACCTTTAGCAGACCACAGCACTACCAGCAATAGCAGCACAATGGATTCGACGCAAATCATGCACTGGGCCCTTCCAGGCTAATGTAACAGGAACCGGATGGAGGCTGGGTATGAACCATCGGGTTTAAGACAGGCAGCCGTTCAGAGAACTGCAGGGCGACCGGAATTCGATTCGCAGTGTTGTTAACCTCTGCTTGTACTGTTGAACTCTTTTAAAAAACCACTCGTGCTGCGTTGACTGGAAATCAAAAGCATTTGCGTGTCTTGATTTGAAACACCCACACTCGCATGTCAACTGGGACTTGAGCAAAACTCACCTTGCTAAAAGTTCACAGTGATATACCAACATAATGCTTTGCAGTAAGGCATAGTAATATCAGAGCAAGATGGTAAAGCATTGCAAAAAAAAAAAAAAAAAGTGTTTAATCTAGGTTTGAGGAAAGCAATAAAAATGGCAAAATTACAGGGCAAAGGTCTGCTTTTATAATATTTTAATAGATGTCCTCTGGATCCAAATTAAATCTTGGAATCCAAAAAATTGAAGGCAAAGCTTTTAGTAAAAATACATTGTAATTATGCTGTTACATATATATGCTGATAAAAATATATATATATTATAAACACTTTTCTACTGTGCAAATACACTAATAGTGTAATTACAGAAATGACTGTAGTATAACCTTTTCACTGAATCATACATTTTCCTTTGTACAATCTGTGTAAACACTTCACTTGGTATTCACTTGGTACAAACAACAGTGCCTGTCAGTAACCAAATAAGGGCAGCAGTGTGGAGTAGTGGTTAGGGCTCTGGACTCTTGACCGGAGGGTCGTGGGTTCAATCCCAGGTGGGGGACACTGCTGCTGTACCCTTGAGCAAGGTACTTTACCTAGATTGCTCCTGTATAACCTGTAAAACCTGTATAAGTGGGTAATTGTATGTAAAAATAATATCTTGTAACAATTATAAGTCTCCCTGGATAAGGGTGTCTGCTAAGAAATAAATAAAGCTGACCATTCCACTTTTAAAAGAGAACTAGAAGGACAACTAAGGCAAGTAAATGGTTAACCCTGCAAGGCACTGGCTAATCTCTGAGCTGGGTTTTAGACAGTGTGGTGAGCACACACTGATTAGTGGATCTGGCTAGTGGAAGGGTGCAGGATTAATGTGGGAAAGTCATTGATAAAGACAGAGGGGGCAGATGTTTTCCTGAACTTTCCGATCAATAGAGGCCTTGGAAATGGGCAAGGCAATCAAGAAGAGATGCTGCCTAACAAACGAATGGGGATTTCTGACTCCCTGTAGGATACTTTGCTGAGATAGTTATTAGCAGGGAAACAAAGGGACTGCGGGCACTCAGTCAAACTGCTCAACTATCCTGGAGGTTGCATTGATTGATGGGTGGACAGGTGGAGGATACAGGGCTTTAGGGGACAGATTCTAGCTTTTTTACTCTAAATATTCATTTTGCAAATTACATTTTATATTTCAGTTCGATAAACAGCCAGATGAATCGATAATAGAAACCACATCCATCTGATGGAGCGTCTAGGTGCAGAGGACTTCATGTTTCACAAACAAGCTTGTGGTTGATCGCGTGTTTCTTGTTTTCACCATCGCCTCTGACCTTGTCACCCCTAACAGCACATGCCTTACAAGTCTGCAATAAAGCACGACACAGCAAACAAGAACCGTGATTGCTGCAATAATAGTTCTGTCTTTTTTAATCCCCACAGTTTGCAACCCCTTGATGTGCCATTGGAACAACATCTGCTAATCAGCGTGGTTAGGTAACATTTCTGTTTGTATATTATCAAATACAGATTCCATAATTGGCAATATAGGTTTTAGAACCATGTTACTGCTCTGCTTTTCAAAGGAGAGCTTTATGACACTCAAACTGGTAAAGATGTTTAAACTTTGATCTTGGTAAACAATGCTACTGACCATATGCTGAGACACACCTTCACTAAGCAGTCTGCAGCTGAAAAGCAACACATGCAGCTCTCTTTTCAGGACCCTGCTCTGTCAATATTTACTTATTAATAATGTGAAGTGTGGGAGAAATCTGAATAACTAACACACTATACCACCAACCATGCTTTATAGCCAAAATATATCCGCCTGCTACTTTTTGTTTTGTTTTTGCAGTTTATGTAACTAATCATTTTACAGGAAATACAATCTTTGTAAAAATGCAAAAACTATTTTAAAAACTTGAGTCATACAGTTTGCCTCACTGTAGCTGGTGCTATGCAATAATAATAATAATAATAATAATAATAATAATAATAATAATAATAATAATAATAATAATAATAATAATAATAATAATTTCTGATTTTAACAATAATTACATCTCTGAAAATATTGGAATTGGATATGCATGGGGAAAGAAACCCCAATATCAGTTTTAAAATATTATTATTATTATGTATTTCTTAGCAGACGCCCTTATCCAAGGCGACTTACAATTGTTACAAGATATCACATTACTTTTACATACAATTACCCATTTATACAGTTGGGTTTTTACTGGAGCAATCTAGGTAAAGTACCTTGCTCAAGGGTACAGCAGCAGTGTCCCCCCACCTGGGATTGAACCCAAGACCCTCCGGTCAAGAGTCCAGAGCCCTGACCACTACTCCACACTGCTGCCAATAAAATACTGAAAGAGGTTCTATTTCTCATGTACTCAGTTCCAAAAGTTCCAGAAGAAATATAGTATATTATGCATATACATACAGGGATATTTATTTTTTCATAATGAATGGTAGTAATATTTAAACCACAGAGTGTACACAGTAAATAAAATGGGCATGAGTGATTTATTAATTACACACACAACTGTAGGGTATAATTGACTTAATTCTTGACAAGTAATAACAGTAATTTACTTACTGGGGGGCACTTTCATTCACGAAGTGCAGTTTTGAAAGAAACATATTATATTGCAAACATGCATTTTAAAATATGAAATCTGGTGCTACTATCTTACACTATGGCACCACTATTGGTAAGATAAAGTTCTCTTAGGCTTGTCTTCCCTTCCAGGAAATCTGTTACACTTCTTAGGTCATAGACAGCTGTGTCTTTGGGGTCAAGCGTCTTACTAGCTGCAAAGCATGTCAGTCAATAGGGGAGGCAGCTGGTTGGTTACTGACAGGAAAGAAAGCTCTGAAGGGGTGGAGACAAATTCACTCCTCAAGAAATTACCATGAAAGTGCATCTGAAAGCAAGGCCTTCAAACAGAGAATGATTTAAAATAGTGTAGCTTCAGATATCTTTTTAAATTAAATAGTGATACATGTTTTCTAAAACTACACATTTGAGACCTACTGTATATATATATAGTGAATTGATGTGCAAGGTGTGGAAAATGTATGGAATTATATTATAAGCTGAATCAGGCTTTTGGCTTTTATCAGGATAAGAATCTATAGGTCCCTTTGTGGCACAACCAGGGCGACATCTAGTTGCTTGAAATTCATTTCACAGACCAAACACACAGAATCAATAACCTAAGAGATGCATTGTGCAACATCGTGTGTAAGCATTTTAGCAATGCTGCAAAAACCTGAAACCTTTTTTTACTCTGGTGTTACTGTACCTCAAAATTAGCTTCCTTGTGATAATTTGCAACCAGAAGCCGTTTTCAGTATAAAAAGCTTGCTTCCATTTAAAACTTTGCAAAGTTCAATTCTATATTTACTTTAGTTTTGCTTCCTTAGTTTCATTTCATTTGGTTTAGTTTTGTACCTAAATGTAGCATGGGCTGTATTCAGTCTAAATGCAATGTATAAGATAACAGTTGTAAACATTAAATATCTTGCTGTTTCTTATAATTTTATGTAATAAAAAAATAAAAAATCTTGATTATTCTAAAGATTGTGTGATCCAGTATGCTGTATTACTTCGGACATGAATCTAATTCTCTGTTAGACCACGGAGGAAATGGTCAGCTACACGTGCATACACACACACACACACACTGCATCATATAGATTGTGATGTCCTTCCATGATTTCTGTTATCTTTAGAATTGCTGTCAAACTAGACATGGAAAACCACAACCAGGCTAAACAAATCACTTGTACATTCAAGTTTTTTTTCTACATTAATTGATATGTTGCAAAAAAGGTATTCAACTCAGCCCCTGACAAACCTTGTTTTGTGGTGTTAGAATGTTGTTGCTAGACTATATTTACTGTGTCAAACAATCCCTGAACCATCCTGGGAACTGGGGGTAGGATAACTCCAACTCTACTATTCTTTAGTGCTGTGTTTTGATGGTCTGTGAGTGCCCCTGCTGGTTAAATAATGTTAAAGCAGGTTTAGGATAAATAATTCCTCTCTCAACATTAGACTGCTAGTGAAGGCTAGCAGACAGCAGATTAGTTCACCAGGCCTGGGCTTGGGTATAACACTGAGGGCCATATTCACAGCTCATTTACCTCTGTACGAAATGTCTGTCATTTACTGGGAAAGAAACAAGGTGCATTAAAGAGCTCTTAAAAACTATAAGCCTGACAGAACAACTAAACATTTTTAATCTAAGTGTCTTTAAAGTCTGCGCACAAATGTAAAAACTAATTTGGTTTGTGGGGCTAGGGGAGGCATTTGTCTGTTTTACCCACTCAGGCCTCTTGCTTACTAGATTGGTATCCTAAAATAGATAATCGTCCACTCTTTGAATATATGCAAATGGTTTCCATAAGAAAGTTTTTTTCTCACAGGTCCAGTAGTACCTGAAATATCCTTTTTACCACAGATACAGACCGGCTGGTATTGAGGACAAATATCCCACCCAGTTGTTCTCTATTGGTAGTAAACAGATAACATTTGTTGGACGTCTTGCTTATTACTCCCTTATAAATGACTTGCTTTTGATAAAATGCTCTTCTTTTAATTCATGTTGTTATTGTTTTCAAAGCTTTTCAGTTATAATCAACAAAGTGGTGACATTATTACACATTAACATACTCATTTCAACAGTATGTAGTTTTATTTAAATAAAAGTTCATTCATCTTTAATTTCCACAGTGAATTTTCTGCTGGCTCGCTGACCTGTGAAACAGTCTGTTTATCTTTCTGATGGTTTTCTTCTGCATGTTCAGAAACTTCCTAACCCTTCCCCGGGCAAATATTGTTTTTACCTCCCAGCCCAGCATGTACGCAGGCAGAAGGAAGGGTCTACGTGACAGCAAGTGGTTCTGTAGTGGCTGCAGCTCACAAAATATTTTCATACTTTCTCTCACCTGCCGTGCACTTCCGTTCACTATCAAGGTCTCAAATGTGCAGT
Organism: Acipenser ruthenus; assembly: GCF_902713425.1. Taxonomy (NCBI): domain Eukaryota; kingdom Metazoa; phylum Chordata; class Actinopteri; order Acipenseriformes; family Acipenseridae; genus Acipenser; species Acipenser ruthenus. Next base: position 9,793,720 of record NC_081219.1, read on the forward strand.
TTGGAAAAAAAACATCTGCTATCACAAACATATAATCATTTTAAAACAAGATAAATAAAAAAGGTGAAAGAAAGTTCTCAGTTTGCTGGCCTTACTTTCCAGAACCTGCTTACACTTCCTCTAACAATTAAAATATTTGTTGAGCTGCAATTTTAAAAAGGGGAAAAAATATAGCACTAACCTCAAATGAAACTTGTGGCCAAGATTAACATTTATTTTGGACTTCCCTCCACACGAATATTGACACAGCAGATGTATTGTATTTTCTGTCAAAGAGGTCCCCCTTCTGGTGTTATAGGGAAGCACGTATAACTTGTTTCAACTGTCACACAAAAGAACAGTATCTAGTATTTTAAGGCTGTTCTCCAGGTCTGACTCAGGTTGACAATGTCCAGTATTTCCTCAGACTGTGTTTTAAAAAACAAAATAGTTTATCCAATAATAACCGCTGCTCTTTTATAGTCCTCCTTTACTAAAGGATATAGTGACCACTCACGAATACCCATGTATAGAGAGTGCACCAAAATTATTCAGATGACTTATTTGCCAATACACTTACATTTAATATCCATATTACTATATATTGTAGTTAGGTTCAATTGTGTAAATAAACAGTGCCAAACTGTCTAATATTGAAAAATATAAATACACATATATAATTAAATAAAATTTACACATTATTTAGGGAAACTAAAACATATATTTTTACAAAAATATATATATATATCCCACAAGGCAACTTTGTATGTGCATTGTTGAGAAAGCATAATAAATAGTTCACCCTAAAGAATCATTTAAAATGCACAGTGGGGGCACATTCGTGCAATTTGACTGTAGTAACATGACCTGTTGATTTGTTGCTCAATATACTTGTACCCACTGGAGGGAGTGCAGAAACAAGAACACGGCCTTGATTTCACAATGTCTCCAGCAGGCCTAGATACAGTAGGCCTACTCTAGAGTAAAAAACATATAAAGTAGTGCTGTGCAAATATTGGATATACAGAGAAACATTTTGAGGTAAAAATGACCATGTTCTTAATTGTTACTATGCCAGTATCCTAATTTATAAATTACTTTTATCAAAAATACATGCAAATGGTACAGTCAAGTAACCTGACCCCTCTTACACAAAGGAAACCAACGCATAATGCCGTTGGATTGTAAGTCGCCCTGGATAAGGGCGTCTGCTAAGAAATAAATAATAATAATAATAATAATAATGCAAAGTGAAATAAATAAAGCACATTCCACTGCACAGGAGAGTGTTTCTCTCCTTTCTTTATATGCTCATTTGATGGGTACCAGGGTTATTGAGAGACTTCTTTCATGTAATATGGCAGTAGTTATACATTTGTCTCAGTAAATTCTAAATGTAATAATATTTGGGTTACACTTTAGCATAATGGTTGCAAGTTCATATACATTCCAGTAGATTAGCTGTTTGTGGTTCTTCAATTAACCCCAATTACTTTACGGTACTGCTAAAATATTTTGCCTGTTGTTGTAGAGGGGGCAGTAATCTATTCCGAAACACCAAGAAGATTAGTAAACAAGGGGCTGATTGCGGTTAAAGGGCAATAAACACCCCACCCTGCATCGTCCATCATCATAGAACATGGAGACCATTTTGGGGTACCTTTGGTCTTGTGAGATGGTTTGCTCATGGAAATCATCGGTTATCTCTTCAGGGATACCCAGGTGTTTATTAAGAGGTCTAAGTTAGATAAAAATGGACATCAGATATTTGGTAGTCATTTACAGTACAAGTGTTTTCCAATTAAAAATGACGGCGGGTATATCTATTCAAAACATGCAACTAAAGGGCTCCAAGTACAACTATTATCAGCATTACCAAGGTCAGTTGAGATACAGAGAAAATGTGCTGTACTAGCCCTTTTGTTATTGCCATGTACAATCATAATTACATCTATGAGCAGGATTTAAAACAGCCGAGCTTACTGTATTAAAGGTGTGTTTCTTTACATGCCATGTCCACTCAATGAAACCTTTACTTTATATAACTTTATTTAAAGTACCTCCGCAGCCAGGAAGATTATCTTCCTGGCTGCAGAGGTACTTTAAATAAAGTTAAAAATGCACACATTCGTCAAAGTTCAGACGTATTTATCCCCTTTTTATTTAATTATATGGACAACAAATATATCTTAAATACTGTACATAGATACAAATTTGACTTTACATCGCTGACATAATGAAGGCCGGTTTTGATATGTAAACAATAAGAACATAAGAAAGTTTACAAACTGGCTCAATATTCCATATGGGTTTAAATAACATATTTTAACTGCGGTATCTGAAATATAATCAAATATATTTTCTATATACTGTATTTATTTTTCAGTTGCAATACCCCAGACGCTCGGTGTTTTATGTTTTCAGAGGTACCTGTGAACGTCATTCAATCAAGCGTTCGCCTCAAAGTGCAGGCGCAGGCGCCTTTCAGACCACAGAACATTTTCATCAACATCGACTCAACTCGGCAGTTTCCGTTGGAACTGCTCGTGTAAGCCCCCCCCCCCCTTTTACCTCTTGAAAAAGCAAAATAAATGAGCATTACATTTTCAACAAAGCACCGCACTAGGTACTCCAAATATCATTAAACACTTTGCAATAGGGTTGTAAATTAAAAATAAAATATAGAAAATACGATACATGTTCCATTGCACTTCGATTGTGACGCCACCGTGTTTGGGATTGTGACGTCGCTTGTACACGTCGCCTAGCAGGATGTGCTCGTCGAAGATGGCGATTGTGTGTGAGACTTTCAGACCTACTATCTTGTAGGAATTCATATTTAATTCGCTTTTATATCAAGTACTATATTTTGTATTCGTTGGGAGACCCGGATTCAGATTATTCAAGGTAAGGAGCGTAGAAATCAATTATCCTGTGAAAATAAAGCTGTATTCTGTAAATGTACCGGGTCGGATTATTACGAGTTTGGAGCACAGTGGGATTTGACAGCACGTAGACATATGTATCATGTTATCACCCTTATAACCGGGGTTTTAACTCCCAATAAAAGTATTTAATCATTTTAAAGAAGCTCAGAAGTTGAGGTTGTCTGTTGCCGTGTTACAAATTGATCCTTTATCATGAAGAGTATGTCCGTTAGTTTGTTTACACCGCGGCACCAATGTTTTGTTCACGGTTTCTTGCTAAACCGTAAATACGTTTACTCCTAGTTTATACATACTCGCCTATGCACTTCGCGTTTATATTGTTTTTTGACAGGCTATGTGCTGCCTGTACGTTCATTCTGCATCTATTCTGGGTGCCTGGAATAAATCATTGCACGCTTTCTTTAGTGTATTTTTACAAAGAACCTTGTGCTTGTCGTTCAGAGTTTATCCCAGCAAGTATTCCCCAAGTTGCAATAATATCCTGCTTGTTATTTACAACATCAAGCAGAAGACTCAAATGATCATTGTTACATTCATCTGCTGTTGCCTTTCGTAACGATTATTATTACTTTTTGATTTTATCTTTGATTTGGTTCTTTTTGTATTATAAAGGGTGCAGTTATTCACGAGTAGCATTACAAGCGAGCCAGTTGCCTAAGGGTAGCATCGGGCAAAACATGATGTTGCATACAATTTGAGTTTAAATAATATGACAGATTATTTAGTGCGTAGATTGAGTGTGTATTATTGTTGCCTTTTAAAATATATTTTAAATGATTACTTAGACAGATTACTTAACAGATCGAGTAAGTATTTTATTGTTGTCTGAAACACCTACAGCAGTTGTTTTAGAAACTGTCTGACAGGCGAAAGGTAGATTTGCCCTTAACTTTTGGTGACTCATACTGATCACTGAGGCAGGTGTCACTTAGTGATGATGATGCTAGACTTAACACGATTTTAAGCGTCTTATCTTGGGTTAGTTATTGATTGTTTGTTTATTTTTAAATAATTATTCCACCCTCTGTATTAAGAGAACAATCAACTTTAAAGAGACACATTTGATTAACAAATGATGATCTGTATGTCTGTCAACTTTCCAAAACAGTGATGGTAACTTTTCTTTAATATAAATACCTCCTAAATATTACTAGATTTGACAGAGTTAGAAAATGTTTTACTCCTGGCCTTATAAATCGAGTCAGTTGCTGTGACTCTTACATTACATTGAATTAAAGATTAATACAACGTTCCTCTTTTTCTTTTCTGGTGTTTCTATTATGCATAAGCCTTTGGTATGATTTTATTCTGCATGTTGATTTAGGTCATCGTTTTCATGGTTCTGATACATGTAAGTGATGCGTATTATTTTTTATTTGAGAATCTAATTCTATAGTAAGATACGATTTGTCATTTTGCAATGATGTAAATTCCTGTAGGTTATTATGGCTATAGGTTCAATGTAGAAACTACAAATAGCTTGAGATTGCTTGACTGTGTTTGATAGGGTGTTGTAGATAAACAGAGGACCAGCCCTGGAACTCTGTGTAGCATGCATGGGTTTGATTTTTATTTATTTTATGTACTACATACTAGTTGTGCACTGTAGCGTTTCTTAATTCAAATCATTATTTTTTTATTTTACTTTTGTCTTATCACAGCTGAGATTTAACACAGCTTTGTGCTGGAATAAAGTTTCTGTCGACTGGAATCAAAACGGCCATGCAGCCACCTCCTCGAGCTGAACCCCCCGGGGCTGCCGCCCTCCCACCTGTAGGGGTCCCCAATGTGTTTCGGAGAAGCAGTCCTTACAGCAGAAGGGCGAATGTACCAATGTCAGCGGCAGCTGCACCTGTGCCACCAATGACAGACCCCTTTGCGTTCGGCAGGCAAACCCCTCAAAACACACCTCTGGGAAATCCTCCCCCTAAGAGCAGCCCTGTCCCTGTGCAAGGACCGCCTCCTTCAAGTTTCACACAGCCAGGCCCAATCCAGAATCAGTTTGCACCCACACAGACATTAGGTAGTACCCAGGGCCTCCACTCTGTACCATCATCATCGGCTGGAGTTAACCTCTTTACCTCAAACAGCTGCGTGGCTCCATCACCCCTGCCAGGACATTTTAATAACTCAAACAGATTTGCCTCGCCAACCCCTCATGTTGGAGAACAGGAACAGCTTAAATCCAGAGAACATTCACCCTTTAACGTGCAAGGATCACAACAAAATAACTTTGTCGGTCCTCCTCATGCTGCAGCCCCTCTCCAGAACAGACCTCCTTACGGACAGGATATCAGAGGAGATCCCATCTCTTACAACCCCACAGTACCTAATGCAATGCCGTTCCCTGCTCAGAACATGCAGCCAGCAGCCACTTCATGGATGCCGGATTACGGCAGTTGTCAACCTTCGGCCCAAAACTACTTTCAGCCTGGTGAGCATCCAGCCCAGCAGTTTGGTGTTCCTGTGCCAACCTCATCCCCAGCTAATATACCATCTCAGACACCTCCCCAAAACCAGATGCATTCAGAACAACAACCCCAGGTTGGGCAGCAAAATATGACACCTTTCCTAGGTTTTGTTAACAGTCATCCGCCACCAGACAAAACAGAAGGAAGTAATCCACCTGTTTCCCAACACCATAACCCTCCATTTCAATCTCAAAATCACTTCAGTCAAAACTATGGGTCGTCTAATACCTGGTTTAACCAGCCACACCAAGAGCATTTCTACCAGCAGCCTGGTGCGGCAGAAACCAACTTCCCTCCTACTAATACCGGACAAGCAGGGCTTCCACCAGAAGGCAACCACATTCCTTATGAATCAGATACTGGAACCGTTTCAATGTTTTTCAAAGGTAATGAAGTGGAAAATGAAGAAACTCTGGCAAGTGAGAAGAAAGCCATGAACAGTGTTCCCGGTGGAGAATTGTTTCTGCAAAGCCAGGGTCAGCCACTAATGGGTGTTGATGTGGCACAGAATGCGGCAGGAGTCCATCAAAGTTTTGATCATTATGTGACCGGCCCTATTAATGCACTGTCCAGCTGTGAAACGGGCCCCTATCTGAATGACAGTGCTTTTGTAAGTGAACCCCAAAAGAACGCTGCGGTGCACTTTGACAATGTGGAAAACCTGGAATGTGCACCTAATCTGGAGGTTTTACCTAGCAACCCACTCAATATCCCACCAATGCCTCAAACTGTTCCTGAAGGTGCAGGGCTTGGACCAGTCCCAGGCCAGGAAAATCTAATTCCCCACGTAGCTGATAATTTTGAAGGGGGGCCCAACTTGGAGACTCCAGATTCTGTTCTTGATCGTCCTGTGCGATCTGAAAGCGTCTCTTCCAGCTACAGTAATGTAAGTCATGGTAGCGCATCTAGTTCCAGAAGACCGCAAGGAGTGGTGGGAACATTTATACAACAGGAAATTGCAAAACCCCCTCAAGAAGTCTCTGCCGGTTATTTTGAGCAAGTTGATAGTTCTCCTGCAGGAGATGCAGTCGTACAAAACGCTGCTAACAATGTGTATCACAGACAGCTTTCCCAGCCTCCAACACCTAGCCCTCCCAAACCAACAGGAATATTTCAAGCTAGTGCTAACAGTTCCTTTGAACCAGTCAGATCCTACTCAGTTGGAGTTAAACCCGTTGAAGTTGATCAAGCCAGGATGGTGATGGAGAAAAACAGTGGAGCGCAAAGCAATGTCCCACGTGGGGCAGTGGTTACAGACGCATCACCTGGGAATCTTGAACAGCCACCTGACAACCTGGAAAACATATTTATGCCCACAGGACAGCCACCTGTTGGTAGCCCAAGTAATGTGTTACAGCCCATCAGCAAGCCTACAGTAGAAACAGTTCAGCCACTGCCTGATAGAAGACCATCTTCTAGAGCACATGCTCCACGCTTGAAATGCGAGAGTCCTGCCACTACCCTGTGGGCTCAGAATGAGATCATGCCACTGAACATTCTCTTAGCTCCAGCTGCCCCTCCTGTTCATGTCTTTAAGCAGCCAAGCATGGAGATTATTCAGCCCCCAGAAGATAGCCCTTTGGATCAACCATTGGAGCAGCAGGCTGCCCACAAAACATTTATCTCACAAAAGGCTGATGTGTCTTCAGAGAATCTTGAGAACCCTCCTCAAGGTGGTGAGGGTGACCATCTGAAGCAGCAGGCAAGTTTTGGTTATGCAACCCTGCTGGTCTCTTCACCTCCCACCGAATCATTCCAGAATCAACCAATTTTGATTGCCCATCCTACTCAGAACTACAGTGTGGTTCCTCCAAATAATCCTCCTGTTTCTTTACCTAATCAAACTGATCAAGTTAGCCTAAGTGAACCCTTAAAAAACCAAGGAGTCGAGGACATGACTGTGCCAGTCAGCCAGGCTCCTGGAATTAATTTGACTTCTGGAGCCAATGCAGTTCAACCGGGGTTTCTATTGAGCACTTCCATGCCTAATTGTCAACCACAGTTAATTTCTGTCACACCAAGTTTATCTGGAATTGTCAGCAATCAGCCAATAAACTTGTTAATTCAGCCGCCACCTAATCAAAATCCCCTTAATTTAACACTAGATAGTAGACATGGCATGAAACCAGCAGCAGAAAACACTTATGAGTCAGCAGCCTGGCCATCAAATCAGGCAGCAGCTACTGATCCTTCCAATTCAGCGCTTGGTCAAAAGGCGAATCTTTCTGTGTTGGCTAATAATTCTCAAAGCCAGCCTGCTGGTCATCACCAAAACGCCACCAATCATGTACTCCTTGATTTTACCATGCCCCGTACACAGGCCAACCAAAACCAAGATCCTAATCAAACCAATCTTCTGTCTTCTGCTGGTTCACAACCGCCTCCGCCCTCATCGCAGGGCTTGAGGCAAGGTGCACAGGCCAATAATCCAACAGGTTTTTATCTGCAGGTTACCAAAGATGCTCAGCAGTCAGCTGGGACTGGACAGGCACCTCAAAAGCAAACGGCTCCAGCTTCACAGCAGACTGCTTTAAACCCCCAGCAGTCAGCTACTCAACCAGGGTTCCATGTAAATGAAGGCACAACGCCAACCCAAAGCGTGCAGGGTCCAGGACCTCAAAACAACCAGTACCCACAGTCTTTTCCTTTGGTACCTGGGCCTCAAGGAGTGGGAGCTCCTAATCCACCAATGGGATATGGCACGACAGGGCCGGGTGGCACACAGCACCCCATGTACCCTCCACAGCTCTCCAGTTCACAGCCGCCTTCATTAGTCAGTTCTTCACAGCAGCCTCCTCAAGATCTGCAGCGGCCAACCCCTTCACACACACCTCAGCAGATGTACGGGCCGCCACCTCAGCATCCAGCAGCAGGGTATGGGTATTATGGTGGTGGGGCCTATCCTGAGTATCCAGATGGCAGGCATCCTTATCAGCAGCCCTATCCTCCTGGTGATCCACGGACTGCTCAGCCATACTATCAGGTATCTTTTCTGTCAATGCAAATATAGGACTGTGTCCTACTTGTGAGCTGCAGTTAACAATTGTGAGTAAATCAAATATGACCAACTGAAGAGAGTCAAATTCACAATCCAAGGTGGTTTTAACAGTATTGTCATTGTGATTTGTTTTTCTATAAGAAATCAAAGCCAACAAAAATATTGTTGTCTTAATTCATATTTCTACTGTACACTTTGTTGCTCATTTGTCTTAAGTTGGTATTGATTTTCTTATCAAATGTAATATTCATCAGCCTTGTTTATATAAAAATAAATATCAAATTGCATTGTTTGGAAGTTACAGTTAAATATTATTTAATGTTTGCAAATATTATAGATGGTACTTTACAGCAGTATAAAGTCTTTATTGAGCATTGTGGAATGCAAGAGGATTCATTACAACCAAACACTGTACATCTTGATAAAAGCCAAGGAGTATATTACATAGTTTAAATCAAGTTTTCAAAATGTCTGCTTTTGCTAACTTTTTTTTTTTTTTTTTACTGTAAACAGCTGGCTTATTGGCAGCATTCTTTATTTGAACAACTTTTAACAAGGGCGGGCTGCCTGCCTAATTTCAAAACCTAATGAAAGATGTATGTCTTCCGTAATACATGTTCCTTTTATAGCCCGTTTAAAAACAATCCTTTACAATAACCAGATTTGTTTTTGTGACTCGCCTCGTGTGAGTGAGTTACTCCATGACCACGAATGTTATTTTGTCTAGGAGGATCCATACAGAAGGTATGACCCTCGTTACGTTCGCTATGAAGGGTACAATCCAGGATATCGGGAAGGGAACAGGTCTCAGTACCCTGAACAGCAGGAGCGCCCCAGTTCTAGAGCCAGCCAATACTCGGACAGACCTTCCTCCAGGTCATAATCTTTTTTTTTTTTTTTTTTTACATTATTTTGTAAGCCTTTTTTGCAATGAAGTCATGCCTTATGATTATTATGGTCTTTAAATTGTAATATATATTTTTAATGCCTAAATGATTTTGCATTGTCTATATATAAAAAAAAAAAAAAAAAAAAAAAAACATCACTTTCTCTGTTTTGAAGCCCAGCGGAACACGGGTGACCTGCTTTAAAGAAAGATGCAATAGGCTTGTCACTTTGAATTGCACATTTCCAAAATGTGGGCCCCCGTGTGCATTTCAGGGTATAGCAGAAATCTGCGAGACAGCACGGTCTCTTCGGTTCATTTGTGCTGTGCTCTGTTGTGTGTGTTATTCGTGGTTGGAATTACTACAAAGACTCTGTGTTTAATCCTACCAGCGTCTCAGTGCTACTTCTAATTTGAATGTTTTCAAGCTACATGTGTAGTATAGTACTTAAAATGAATTGCAGACTGCTCCCTAATAGTGCTCTAAAAAGATGATTCCTCTCAAAGCATCAGAGTTTAATTGCTGGCTAGGACAGATACTTCATGTATCCAGTTTTAAGGGTTCTCTTGTATAATGGTTATTACTTTCATCTTTTTTTTATTTCATAAAGCACTCCAGAGGTTTATTCCTAATTTAATTTTGTTAAACAGTAAAACCAAAATGGGACCTCATTAATTTCTGTAGTTTTTTTATTTTCTTTTTTTTTTTATTCCCAACAGACAAGGCTATTCTGAAGACAACTATCTGAAGGGTGGCCGAAGTGCCTATGATGATTATTATGCAGACTACTATAAAAAACAATATGACTATGGAGGTAAGGCTGCAAATAAAATACTGTTTAAGCCACAGACTTGTTGTTTTGAGCATTTTTGAACCAGAAAAAAAAAATTAATGAATACAGACCTGTGTTTGTCTTCATATTATGCATGCACAAATGACAAATATCTTGAAGTTTTTGCTTTTCCAAATAAGAACATAGTTAAAAAGGGTTCTTCAAAATCTTTAATATATAATGTTCTTTCATAATAGATCGCAGCCAATGGGACCGTTATGATCCAGCTTCCTATGACCCTCGATATAGAGAATACTATGAGCAGCAGTACTGGTACAACTATGACCCTGAGGCTTACCGACGAAGAGAGCAGTACTACAGCCAACAGTATCCCAGGTATAACAGAGATCACTTTTTAAAACGTTGGTACGTAATGTAGATCAAAATTAAAATACATACAAATAAAACTGGACCTATGAGTAAGAGTGGAGAGTTTTGTGCTTTGGATGAACAGTTTAACTTCCTCATCACAATTCAAAGTGTTTTATTTGATTGGGAAGAAGTGGATTTTCCTAAAATACTGTTTTTTGGTTTTTTTTTTTTCTTAAATCTTCTGGCAACTAAAATATTTTGGGTTCTTTATAAATTGTTATTGTTACTGATTCTTCTTCTGGATGGGAATAAACACTAGTCTCATATATTTAGTTTTTGCAGGAGGTTACTTGCTACCAAGAAAATATAATTAGGCAGCATATGTAATAACCAATCATTAACACATGTAATTCTAGTGACATCATTGCCTCACCAGCACTTTCTTCTTAGGTGGGGAAATACAGCAATTAACAAAGCAAAACAGCACCTAAACTTTATTCACTGCAGTCAGTGTAATAGTGTTTACATGAGCAAGCCGTGTCTTGATATAATTGATAGGCATACTTCATGTTTATGAATTTAATAAGAGAGTGATCCCTGTAAAGTAATTAGTAGGGATGTGCTTTTGGTACATTTTTATGAACATTTAAATGCTGTCAACGTTTAAACGTTGAAACCATATCTACACACACACGCACACTCTTTATATTACATTATGATGTATGTTGACAGCTCTGGTTAGTTTTTTCTAAGCAAAGAAACCCTAAATAAGCAAATAACGTTTGAACATCATAAAGACTGCAAAGTAAAAACAAAACAAACAAACAAACAAACAAAAAAAAAACGTACACACCAAAGTATATATTGAAATTAGGGCCGTCACTTGATTCAAATTTTTGCTCAGTTAATTTATGTGCATTAGTTGATTAACCGGTAGATTCATCCGTACACATTTTTTAATAACATTTTAAAGTCGTGTTATACGTATTCACAGGGATGTAAGGGCTAAATAAATGTCAGCCAAAGCGTTCTGTATATTATGGATGTTTGCTTTTTTTAACTCTGTCCACAGCAATTTCTGAATGCTTTCATTTCAAATGTGAAGCATGATACGGCAATTTTCTTTGGCATAATTATTTACATACCACGGTTTTCTCGTCCGGTTCCTCAAAATACTTCCAAACGTGGCTTTGCTTCGTTCCTTTGTTTATAGATGCCATTTTATTAAAAATATATAACAAACTTAATAAAAAAAAAATGCTTGTCATTAACTTTATTACACTGTGGAGTTGAAACCATATCACGCCTACTACGAGTGGCTCACCTGGTAAAAGCACAGCCACATGGTGTGCAGGGTGAGTCATACAGCGCAGGTTTCTGGCTGGGCGAGTCGCCGGTCTTCGCTGGGGATTTCAAAGGGAGAGTTGCATTGGCTCTGGCGCTCCCATGGGTTAGGAAGGCAAAACCAGCAGGGACTGCATCTCTTCATCGCGCTACAGCGGACCCTGCTGGCCAGGCACCCAGTGAGCTCAGAGCGGACACCTGCAGGGCTGGCCTTTGTCCTCCAGAGGCTGACATCCGCTCTCGAGTTCCTGGGTGTAAAAGAGGAAGCTGCCTTGGTTGTGGGATTGGAGGATACCCACTAAACCTTCGGGTCTTCTGAGCTGTGTGGGGAATTGCTGTGGTGAGGAGAAAAAATGATTGGATATTCCAAATTGGGGAGAAAAATCACACATTTCTTTTGTATTTTTATATATATTTTTTAAATGTCCCCCCCTAATTTTACAGACGGGAAGGATATGATGATCGCTGGCAGTATGATCCTCGCTACGACTCCAGCTTTGATGATGAGAATGCTCACCCGAGAGACCCCTATGGGGATGAGTATGACCGACGCAGTGTCCACAGTGAACAGTCAGCCCACAGTGTGCACAGCTCACATAGTCAGCAGAGCCGCCGAAGCAGCTTCAGCTCCCGCTCACAGCAGGTAAGGATGATAAACCCTCACCAGCACCAATATTCATTAAAGCACAAGGTGTTAACATGGTGCTGACATCATTCCAGTAAACCTAATTCTGTATATATTGATATCATTTTGTTCATATCAGATTCTCTTGTATGACAAAGCGCACACATTATGGTAAAGGTGAACTCGATTTTTTTATTTGAAGCTGTTGGAGAAGAATATTTTTCGAACAGTCCTTGCAGAGACTTCAGTGCTGTACGTCCGGTCAGATTTGTAGTGTCAACAGTATCCTCTGAGCAGTATTTATGGTACCTATCAAGGACCTGTTAATTCCGGTTTCAAATGTGAGAAGGTTTTATCTTGGCTTCAATTATAAGAAGACAGTGTAAAGATCACACTAATAAAATGCAAGGAAATTGTTTACAGAGTTGTTCCTTCAGGAAGGATTCCCAGGTGGTGCTATTTCTCTATGGCTTGTGCCCTCATCAATGTCAAAGCTTGCCTAAAAATAAATTGGCTGTTTAGGCTCATGTAATCAATGGTGATTTATTTCTTACAAAGCAGATCTGTACCACTGAAAGAAATCAAACTGAAGGAACAATACCATTAAACATCAAATTCATGTTTAATATAATGTGTGCCTCTTTCATATGGGAAAATGTGAGCTGCATGAAGTGGCTGTCTTGTTACAGCAGCACCACACATTTTGGAGAATGGATTCTTAGGGAAGAAGTTTATGAGAATGTAAAGATAATGTATGCAAAGGCTCTAGTTCTTTTTTTGCCATGGTTATGTGTTACAACGTCACATTGTTTCCTGTTCAGAGTCAGGTTTACAGAAGCCAGCAGGACCTTGTCACTGCTGGATATGAAGCCCCGAGCCAGCCTGCCGCTCCAGCAGATTACTCCTATGGACAGTACACTGACAATGTAGGAGGCCATCAAGGATTCACAGACTATCAGTACCCAGCAGAAACAGGATGGCAATCTGTTGAACAAGGTAAGACTAAAAAGACAATGTGCAAATTACTACTGTACTACTAAAGATATAAATAATGATGCATCCTACAAAACATCTGTTTACTCATATATGTTTGATGTTGCATCACATTAACACTTTGATTAAGTGACAGGCATGTAGAGGATTACACCAGTGGACCACAGTTTCAGAATCCCAGGGTATATAGAAGCTGTCTGTGTTGCACTTACAGTTTTAAATGTGATGTAGGCCATGGTGATATTTCTCAATGATACTGATGGTTCTCATTTGGTATTCACAGCAGTGGCTGTGGTTGTATGTAATTAACCACCTTCGGAGTGAGAACTGCTGTCCACGTTTAAAAGAGCAGTTGGAACTTCTTCTCAATGGGTTTTACTTATTCTGCTTACAACCTGTTCTTTCTTCAGTGCCTCCAAGACCTGTAACTCCTGAGAAGTTTACAGTTCCTCACATATGTGCCAGGTTTGGTCCAGGAGGTCAATTAATTAAAGTTCTGCCCAACCTACCTTCTGAAGGCCAGCCTGCTTTGGTGGAAATACATAGCATGGAGGTAAAAACAGTGGCGTTTATTTAGAAAAGTTTACAAATCGCTTTAGTGCACATTATTTAGAGTAATATGTACAGTATCATTGAATATAAATGAGCAATGCAAAAGTATTTTAGTTAAAACCAATATTTAATTATTCAGCCATGTAAGCCTAGAATGGTTTCAAGATCGGGCTGCTAGAGTTGCTTAATGTTTCGTTTCATTTCCACAGACCATGTTACAGAGCACACAAGAGCAAGAAGATCTGAGAGCATTCCCAGGACCTCTTGCAAAGTAAGTCTGTTCAGCAATGGCCTGCACTTGGCTAACCTGCCAAATATTCATAATGTTTTGCTTAAAGACAGCCCTGTTTACGAACATTTCAGCAAATGCCTTCATCACCGCTACAGTATTACCTCATAATTTATGATTGTGTTTTCAATTATGCATGACTTACTGCATTACAGAGTATCTGTGGTAACAGCCTTGTTTGTGTTTTTTTCTAGGGAGGAAACCCATAAAGTTGATGTAATCAAATTTTCTCAGAACAAAGCTATGGAGTGCCTGAGAAACGACAATCTGCTTGATAAAGATTCTGCAAGTCTAATCTGGGAGTTCATTGTATTGCTCTGCAGGCAAAATGGGGTTTGTATTCTACTATTGCCCATAATTGAATATAATAAATGTGTAACATTAACGGATGAACTGTAGAAATGTCAGCATTTTTTATTATAGTAAAGCAGAAGTGTGTCTTTTGACCAAAACATTTGTATATGAAGAAATGCCTCTTAACTTTAATACTCTTAACATTGATTTTAGTTGTAAATGCAGGTTTTATGAGGGCTTTTGTAGGACAAACCTCATATTACAGGTCTATCTAATTTTGAATACCGGTTTTAACTTACAGATTAGTATGGTAAACGGTTTCACGTTGCTGCTTCAAACAATTGAAACAGTCTCTTTTTTCAGACTGTCGTTGGAACTGATATTGCTGATCTCCTGCTGCGGGACCATAAGTCAGCCTGGCTGCCTGGAAAGTCACCAAACGAGACGAACCTGATTGATTTTAACAACGAGGCCCTGGACCGAGCTGAGGAGGACCCTGGCTCTGGGCAGCTCTCCCTGCTCTCGGACACTTTCATGAGTGTTCCTGAAAACGCAGGCAAAGAGACGGAGCGCTTCCGGGAGCTTCTCCTCTTCGGCCGCAAGAAGGTAAGATGGACTTTCTAATCCTAAAGCACACCACTGGGTTCCATGTACTCCATTTAATACCTTGTATTGACATCTGCATTAAAACAAGACTTGCAAACAACAGAGCTAGTTTTAAATGGGCATGGTGCATTAGTAGTCATTATATTAAAGTTTACACAGTCATTGTTATAATCTAATCATTACGCTGCGGGTGTCGTCTGTGATGATTGATGTTTTAGTCTTCCTGTGGTTTGTGTTAATGGCCAGTTTAAATAATCTTGTTTTCCAGGATTCTCTTGAATGTGCAATGAAGCATGGATTATGGGGGCATGCGCTATTACTTGCCAGTAAAATGGATAGCAGGACACATGCAAGAGTTATGACCAGGTAATGTGGTTTTTTTTTTTTCCATTTATTTATTTATTTGTTTATTTATTTATTTATTTTCAATACTTACACAGATAAGATCCTGCTTGAGATTATGGTACTTTTTGTTTGTAGAAAACTTGGACGTTTGTTTTTATGACATCATTTTTTTCTGTCTTTGTATTTGCTTTTTAAGGTTTGCTAACAGCCTCCCTATTAACGATCCTCTACAGACAGTATATCAGCTGATGTCTGGTAGAATGCCTGCCGCAGCCACTGTGAGTACTAGATGCAACAGTGCAGCCAGGGGTGTAATATCACTTTCATTGAGACTGGATCTTTATTTTAGAGGATTTGTATAAAAAATTAAGGTTAACCCTTTGCGGTCCTATGTCGGACCTGGTCCGACATTGCAATTTTCCCTTTCTGGTCCGATGTCGGACCCTGTCTGACATCATCAAAAAGACGCAAAAAAAGGTCTCTAGTCGTTTTTTCTCCGGAAAAAGCTGAGAAAACCATTCAATGGCTGAGTGAGATCGATAGGAGCCGAGAGAAACCGAAAAAAAAAAGGGGCGTGTCTCATAAATATAGATAGCCCCGGCATCACATAGATAACATGGACATAAACAAACAAGATAGCTGCTTCTGCATCCTGTGCTCAAAGAATATCACTAACATTTGCAGAGCTTTTTTTAGATGTTATAGTAAGGGCAGCAGTGTGGAGTAGTGGTTAGGGCTCTGGACTTCTGACCAGAGGGTCGTGGGTTCAATCCCTTGTGGGGGACACTGCTGCTGTACCCTTGAGCAAGGTACTTTACCTAGATTGCTCCAGTAAAAACCCAACTGTATAAATGGGTAATTGTATGTAAAAATAATGTGATATCTTGTAACAATTGTAAGTCGCCCTGGATAAGGGCGTCTGCTAAGAAATAAATAATAATAATAATAAATAAAATTATGACTTGGATCACATTATTGAGGAGTTTGGTGATAAAACGAGTGATCAGGAGATGATTTATCGGTATGCACTACTATCGAGAGGTATGTGAAAAAAACAGCGAACGAGGGGTGGGGCAGGGCTGGAGATGCAGTACTGAGTGTCCTGTTGATATGCAGTGCCTTTTAAACCTGTTTTACTGTGAGAAAAAATACTTTTAAACAGCGCGTCTAAAATAAACTGCACTTGTGAAAATTATTATTATTATTATTATTTGTTTATTTAGCAGACGCCTTTATCCAAGGCGACTTACAGAGACTAGGGTGTGTGAACTATGCATCAGCTGCAGAGTCACTTACAATTACGTCTCACCCGAAAGACGGAGCACAAGGAGGTTAAGTGACTTGCTCAGGGTCACACAATGAGTCAGTGGCTGAGGCGGGATTTGAACCGGGGACCTCCTGGTTATAAGCCCCTTTCTTTAACCACTGGACCACACAGCCTCCTAAAATAAATTGGACCTGACGCGCCTGAGACGTACTGAATAAATGGACCGCTAAGGGTTAAAGAACTTAAGGGCATATTTTCAAAGCATTTTTTTTTCCTCCAGTGTTGTGGAGATGAGAAGTGGGGAGACTGGAGGCCTCATCTGGCTATGGTGCTGTCGAATCTCACTAATGCCTTGGACCTTGATACTCGAACCATCTCTACTATGGGAGACACTCTTGGTGAATCACTTGTATTCTTTTATGTTACTCGCACATTTTGTTCAAAATATCCATTATACATGCATGTCTGTCTTATTTCTATAAATACCCTGGCTAGAAAACTATTGGTGGCATTTTAAAGGTATTTTTCATTTTAATGTTGAAATTAACCAGTCCTATGTTTGTGACATTTCCAGCCTCAAAGGGACTGATGGATGCAGCTCATTTCTGTTATATGATGGCCCAAGTTGGATTTGGTGTTTATACTAAGAAGTCAACTAAACTTGTCTTGTTGGGGTCTAATCACAGGTAAACTGCACTGAAGAAAAATAAATGACATTAGAAACACATTTTCTTTTTAAAGTTCACTGTTACATTTGCTGTCTTGAATTTGCATTAAAATAACGTTTTTGTTTGCATAATCCGACTTCATTGATAAGTAGTAAATATTTCGTTTTCATCTGTCTAGCTTGCCGTTCTTTAAGTTTGCCTCAAATGAAGCCATTCAGCGAACAGAAGCATACGAGTATGCACAGTCTTTGGGCTCCCAAACCTGTTTACTTCCTAACTTCCAGGTTAGTACTGTTCCCTCTCAGTGTTCATGCATTTCAATGGAACGGTTTTATTGCAGTCTGAACTAGATTATTACAAGGTTGTAACTCTTGTACTTTTTTTTCCAGGTATTTAAATTTATATATGCCTGCCGACTAGCTGAGGTGGGACTTTCTGCTCAGGCTTTCCATTACTGTGAGGTCATTTCAAGAACTGTCCTCAAGCGGCCATCCTACTATTCACCTGTATTCATCAACCAGCTCATTCAGGTAAACTTGATCTGCATTTCTTGTGTGTCCAGAGATGTCTTGTGCAATGTGTGTATGTCTTTGTTTATCATTTCTTTGTTCTCTCCCCAATAGATGTCTGCAAAGTTGAGATTCTTTGACCCTCAGTTGAAGGAAAGACCTGAGCAGGAGTTGTTTATTGAACCAGATTGGTTAGTTCGACTTCATCAGCTGGATGACCAGATAAAGGTAAGAAATGAAACTGCATACATTTAAAAATAAATACTTCTAAAGGATTGTGCTGTAATAGTGTGAATTTCTTTGTGTTTGTATAAAATCTAAGTGAATCTGTTTCTGGTGTGTGATAAAATATGTGTTTTGTATGGTGTAACCTACAATAAGCTGTGGTACTCTCTCTGATAGGAAGGTGCAATCTCCTATAATTCAGACCGAGCCACACCCCAGCAGTATGCTTGCAGCACCCCCAGCTCTGAGTTTGATCATACCAGCCAGACAGATGGCATTGGATTTCCCCAGGACATGACCTCCAATACATCAGAGATCCCTCTAATGACATCGTTGATGCCAAATGCAGGACCACCAGTGCCTGGAGTGCAGCTTATGCCACCAGGTAAATAGAATTAAGACATCTGTGTGGGGAAAAAAAGACCAGTTTTTGATATAAAGTCTTATTTCATAGTAGACCTTAAGAACAGTCTATCGGTGCCAGTGGTATGCAAATATATGCACTTGGCTGTGTCCTTGGGACCAAGGGGTGTTATTGGAATCAGTTTGTTTGGATAATCATATAATTACTTTGTTTGTTAAGATTACAGTCCCCATCAAAGAGAAGGAGATGCGATACCTTTTTATTGGACTAACTAAACAAAAATTAATCACGGCTACCATTTCATCTGTCAATTCCCAATCAAGAAACCTCCAGAAATAATGATGGTAAATGTCTTTTATATAGACTAGACCGCTGAGAGATCAGTGGTGTTTGTAAAATTGAAGTTCGTGTGATCCGCGTACAGCAGCATGCTTAAGCATGAGCCCTCTGTATAACTGTGACTCTAGTTAGTGTGGCATCATTGAGCAGCAGTTTCTTGGCTTATAATTTTATCATGTTACTGTTTTTTTTTCTTCAGCTCCTCAGACTATCCTTGATGGAGCAATGCCTTCGGTCCCCTCCCCACAGTATGCTGCAGATGTCCCATTTAATCCAGGTCCTCCTCAAATGCAACCTCCAATGCAGGGCTCTGCACACCCCTCTCAGGGTCCAATGCAGGGCTATGCTCCTCCAGCCATGAACCCTGACCCAGGCTTTGGTGCACCTTATCTGCCAGAACAGTCTGTTTCATACACAGGGACCCCCTTGCCTCCACAAGGGTCCCTCAATGAGGCACTGCCGACTGTACCAGAGCAGCAACAAAACCATCAGCCAGGTCAGTAGGAAAAGATATTAGCCTTTGTTCCGTGTATCTTCATATTACCACCTTGGCTTCTTTCCCCTATGAGTATGCATTGTTATTATCAAATGAATTAAGGTAATGCAGGGTAAACTATGATTAGTACTTCTATCGTGGTAAATTTAAAATGTGAATTGAGAGACTTTAATCAGATTATCGCCACTACATTTATTGAAGCAACCTATTCTTAAACCAATGCATTTATATATACAATCTACAATTTAAATGAATAATACTTAGTTTGGGGGTGCTGGCTAAGATTTTTAAAACCTTGGTACAGAAGGGGCCGAGCATATCCAGTACCCATTGCCTTGCCCAGTGTAACTCCACTGACATGACGCTTGAAACTGTTTTTCTTTCTATTTGTTTAAAAGTGGAAAGGCGTTTAAGTTCCCTGCCATCCTCACCGACCAGAAATGCTTTCCCTCCGCAAGGACATATGGATTTCTATGACCAAATGGTCCACATGGTAAGAAATGGTTTTCTGAAGTAGTTCTAAGGCAGTGCTTTTCGTTTTAGTAGTTGAATCTAAACCTTAAACAAACTAAATGTAAAGCCTTTAGAATGAACTTGGTTTACTTATTGCTGTTTTAATATTCTGATTTACTTTTTTTTATTTTGCATTACATTTTTGTGATTGAAAGCATTACTAAATCCTGCATGAAAACAGTCCTTACTGTAGTTTTTAAACAAAAGTTAATGATACTGCATGATTTAATTGCTGGCACTAATACATTGATCATTGATGTTGATTGCTAATTGGCATGTAATGTGGCTTTGTCTGACTAGGCCCCAGGCAGAAGGTCCAGGTCTACTTCTCAGTCTTCAATGCACATGGTATGAACTAGTCAAGCTCATTTAATACATTTGTTGTGCTTCAATAGGAGCTTCTACTAATCACTCAGTTAACATCCAATTGGATAACCCTATTACTAATTTTTTTAAAACCTTGACTGTGTAATTGAACATCTAGCCATGTCTTTCTCTGGGAACGGGTGCAACAATCCACTTCTTTCATGTCCATGACTCTTCATCTTTTCTTGATACTGGACTGTGATCCTATTTAGAGGTGGTAAATATCATTACATATAATGAAAATATGTTTTAATGAAACCATTCAGCTTTCCCAGTAGAAGATATCTTGTTGTTTTTCCAGATTTTGTGGATTTAGTGGTGAATGATGAGTGTAACCAAGAAGTGAAATAGATTCCCGTCCTCCGGTCACATAACCATGCATTTCTGTACTGTAGGGACATGGAAGACGGTCTCGCACAACATCCGAGTCTTCCAGTCACTCAATAGGACGTGACAGAAGAAACTCTGCTGGAATGCAGCCCACCCCACCTCCTCCGTCGATTCCAGAACAACCAACACGCAAACCAGAACAACCGAAGAAGGACTCGCCAAAAAAGGTGATCCAGCCTGTCCTTACAACCCAATCCCTTTGCTTAAAGAACAATTTGGTTCAAATGTACATATTTTTTCACATTAATGATTTTATAATGTTTGCAGTCGTTCTGAATGTTTGCAGTGTTTCTTCAATGGAATAATTGTAAGCATCATTACAGTTTAACGGGAAGGTGAAAACACTGAAATAAAGCTACAATTTCTTTTAAGAAATGCTTTATCATTTTTTTTTTAAGTATATATTTTTAGGTGATTTTAAAAAAGAAAAATCACCAATTCTGTTCCTATGCAAGTAACAGTAAAAAGTAGGGTAAACTATGATAAGTACTTCTATTGTGTGGCATATGAAAATATGATTAAAAAGTGAGTGAATTAAGAGGACAGGTTCTGAAGTGCAGATCACATTTCTCTAAGGACTTTCATCAAATTACCTACATTTATTGAAGCAGTTTCTTCTACGGCAATTCCCAGCTTCTTAATATATTAAAATAAACACTTTTAACTGCTTCCTAAATGCTCTCTATATGTTGTTGTTGTTGTTATTATTATTATTATTATTATTATTATTATTATTATTTATTTCTTAGCAGACGCCCTTATCCAGGGCGACTTACAATTGTTACAAGATATCACATTATACATTATTTCACATTATACAGATATCACATTATTTTTACATACAATTACCCATTTATACAGTTGGGTTTTTACTGGAGCAATCTAGGTAAAGTACCTTGCTCAAGGGTACAACAGCAGTGTCCCCCACTGGGGACTGAACCCACAACCCTCCGGTCAGGAGTCCAGAGCCCTAACCACTACTCCACACTGCTGCCCACATATGCTTTTATTTTTTCTGCAATACAAGATGAATGTCTACTGTGAATTTAGAAAAGTTAAGTGGGTAAAAGCCTTTTGGAGCGTGAAAGCTGCAGTGCAAAACAAGCTTCATGTACTAAAGCCACTATCTGATTCTTTAATCAGGGCGGGGGAGGAGGATGGCTCAGCTGGCTGACTCGAAAAGGAAAAAATGAGGCTCACCTACCGGACGATAAAAACAAATCGGTAAAGAGATATAGATACCCATCTTAAGTGAAGATGTTTTAAGAGCATTTACACATGCAATGTACTGTGTGCTTTTAATATCGCATTTAGAGCCCTTCATTTTTAATTGCGTCCAAAGGCATGTTTTCTGAAAGCAATGAAAACAATTCAACAACTGTATGATACTATCAAGAAACAACTTGCCAGCAGGCAGCAGCAGTTAACTTACTGCTTTTACTCATTTCTTTTTGGAAGAATTGGGGAAAGTCATAATTTGCTGATGTCAGATGAACAAATTGTCACCTTTTTCATTTTAGATAAGATTCAATTCTAGTTTTTATCCATATTATTTATACTATAACTAGATTATCGGTGCAGGCAGCAATAGTAACAGTATATGGTGCCATTTATGACAATAAGTCAATCAATCTGTCAATCAGTCAATCAATAACTTGGTACCTGAATCAATTGGTCGGTTAAGAAGGCATCAGATACTTTTACAGTACTAATAAAGTAATAGTTTGAGATAATAAAAATTTAGTTTAAGTGCATAATCATTTTTGTAGTTGTAGGTGTCAAAGTGGTAGATCACAACCAGTATGTGGTGGGTATAGTCATGTTATCTTTCACATTTCAGATTGTCTGGGATGAGAAGAAACAGCGCTGGGTTAATCAAGATGAACCTGAAGAAGAGGTAGGATTCAGATTCTTATTTGATTTACACAAATGTAGAAACCTAATTTTTGCTTACCTCGTTTCACTGTATTTTGGTTTTGGTAAAACCGTTCTGTGATCATAAAACCTGTATAGGGTGCTAATCCATTACCTGCTGTTTTCTTACAGAGCAAACCACTTCCACCACCTCCCCCTGGTTTCCCAAAGATGGGTCCACAGATGGCACAAATGGGGCCTGGAGGGCCACCCGGCAGTGGTCCCCAAGTTAACATGTTTTCAAGGAAAGCTGGTAAGTTTCTGAAAGCTCTTCCATTAAATATGGGTGTGCCATCTGCATTAGAATAGTGCAAAATATGGTAAACAAACTTGTACATTTGTGTTGGTGTGCAGTTCCAGCTGGACAAATCTTTCATTATGTGGGCATGGTTGGGGAAATGTAGGAAATGTGCCTGTGGTGTTTTACCTTCTCCACATAAATAACTAGAAGACTTCAGTCTCCGTTGCCTTTTTTAATCTCACCGCATGCTGTGCTGCCCTGTTCTAGCTGTTCTTTACTCAGTTGGTATTCTCATTCCAGCAGGTACAAGAGGTCGATATGTTGACATTCTCAACCCTGGAGGAGTAGGTACCAAGCCTCGTGGTCCTGCCCCTGCCCCAGCAGATTTGTTTGCACCTCTGGCACCGATGCCCATCCCTGCAAACCTCTTCGTCCCGAGTGCAGGTGTGTGTTCTGAGCACAGCATACGCTAAAGAGCAGATATAACAGCAAGCGCTTGACAATCAAGGATCTGTTTCCGTCTGACTTCTTTTTTTGCATGCCACTTGATAACATGGCATCCTATTTTAACTTGGCATCCTGTTTATTTCAGCTGCTGATGGTGGACAGTCTATGGAAGGCAGCATTGCTGAAGCGGAACCCCATACAGAACAGAGTAACATGGACACACAGGTACAACTGATCTGCCATACTGATGCCAGCAGACACATTCCATTAAAGGAGACTTGTGGCTGAGCTGATAAGCTATTCAAGCAAGTCCCTCAAATAGCATAAAAAAAAACATTTTAGATGGGCATGGGATTAGTTATTTTGAATTGCTGTTATATTCTGCAGTATTTGTGGGTTATTATGCTTGTAAGTATACTTCTACAGCCTTCACCTGTAAAAAATACAAATACTTATAAACATGTGAAACGATCCTTTAACATTTATAATTATCATTAGCAGAATAAATAAGTACAGATTAAGTTTACAATGGTACCTTTTTTTCAGTTTAACCCAGCAGCTTGCCCTCCTGGCTCTGAAGCACCTGTAAATACAGACGGGACACAGTCTGGGGAGGTATGAATCATTACTGATACAGAGTTCTTCAATTCAGAGTTCAGATGAACATTATCCTGAGCTATTTAATGCAAAAACTGCATATACACACGAACACGTACTGTGTGGTTTATTGCACCAGACAAAATGATCTGCCGATTCATAAATTAGATTTACTAGCATGATGTTACAAACATGCTCACTTTTTTTCATTTGCCCATTCTAATTTCCACATGCCGCACATGGAATATGATGCTTTGTTCAGTGTAATTTCATTTTTTAAATATAAATTAATGACATCGTTTAACCTTTAAAAAAAAAAAAAAAGTGGATTTGTACATTTTGAGACAAACACTTTTTAAACTTGACTATTCCAACTTTTATAAGGAGTGAAAATGTCAATTTATCAAGCATATGTTCAGAAAAATCATTCTTGCTTCTAATCTAGCACTTCTTTTGTACTCTGTGTTAGAAGCTTGTGTCTTAAAGTAAATAATGAGACCTGCCTGTTTGCTTTGGTGTGTGAGTGTGTGAACTTGTAATACGTTTGTAACGATTGTGGTTTATGAGCCATGCCTTAATCATATGAGCATGGGAAATTTCCTGAAGTTTTAAGTGCCAGGATAAAGAAACTCTTATTTTGTTTAATGAAGGAAGATTTTATAATCTAGTTGTTTTTTTGTTTTTTTTAGCCCATTTATAGTAAACTAATGTTAGAATCAATGCAAAAACTGTAAATAGTTTCTTCTACTTGGAGCAACGTTATTCCATGTTGTCCCTTTTTTATGTTAGTCTCCTGGCATTTAAAAAGTGAAGTCTGAAATGATGCTTTCATGAGATTTTCCTTGGATTGGAGGCTTTGAGCCGTGACACGCATGTTTGATTTTGGTTCATCTGGGTTCTTTTTGTATTTATTTTTGCTGTTTTGTAGCTCTCACGTTCTAGCTCAATGAGTTCATTATCACGTGAAGTGAGCCAGCATTTCAAACAGGTACACGCAGCTGGCAGTTCACTATTGCACGCCAAACTTCTTTTTATTTATTATTATAACCTTTGCACATTTACGTGTCTCAGATCTCACAGTCTCTGCCTTTAGCATTGCATACTTCACTAATACACAAGCAAAATTTCTTAATGTAATGCTTCATTAAGATTAGACCGAACATTTCATGATGCACTGTGCTTCAGATTTAATTTAGTTATGTAGTATTGCAGTCAGGCAAGCCGCAATAGAGAGGCTACTATTTTACTGGTGATCTATATTTTTAAAGTACCAGTGTATGAAAAAACATGCCTTGAATTGCTTCATAAATAGTCCAAGTGTTTGTTTTAGCAGAATTCTGACGTCTTTACATCGGGCTGGGGCGAACATGTATTTCATGTTCTAATATTCAGATTATTACAGCAGAGAAATCTTGCAAAACAAAGGAGCAAAACACAGTTCTGTACAAAAGATTGTTTTGTGATTTGTTAATGCATTTTATATTAAACCTGTTGTCAGTCTTACTTTGGTTTACTATTGTCAAAAAGCTGTGCTTGATTCTTCCAGCGAACATGGATGCGGATGTATCTCAGTGTTTGTTTGAATAATTGTCCCAGCACTTTATGAAGCATTTATGATCGCTGGATAAATCCTCATAATGTAATGCTCAGATTTGACATGATGATGTATGCTGAAGGCAAGGGTTTGTCACTGTCCTTTTCACTTTGTTGTAAACGTAACCATTTATTGCACCGAGTGCATGCTTTTAACAGCAATGTAATACCTCTTGTACAGTGCATGCTGTGCCATTAATAATGTGTTGGGAGTTTCAACTGGTTCAGAAGAGAGTAAACCATTTTTCATAAACAGTATCTCATTTTGTTCACCTTTCTAGTAGGTTTCTTTTAATACTGTTTTAAAAAGTTAAAACTCAGCAAAGTGCTGACAGGGTTGATCTCCCTTCAGAGCTCTAGTTTTGTTATCTCCTACAAGTGAGGTATGCTATCTACTAGCACTAACTACCTTACAGGGTGGAAATAAGACTCATATTGCATAGCAGTTTCATCCTTTGCAGGTTTTACAACAAGCTTGATTAGCCACAGTGTATAGGTAACAAGCTCAGGTGCGTCTTATTAAACTCTTAGTAAAACCAGGAATGGATCAAACTGCTATGCAATGGGAGTCTTATTTCCATCCCTGCGTTACTATAGTTTATTCCATGGATCACACAGGTAAACAAAAAAATAAACACTTTTATTAAGACACTTTGGCTTACCTGTGTGTGGAAGTCATACATCCCCTGGGTGTAACACAAGATTCCATTTGCCATGGGACAAATATATTCTTTATAGGTTCCTTGTTGAAGAAATGTTGACTTCTTTTGATGCTTTCTTCAGGCTCCTGATCAGCCCCCTGCTCATGGAGGTCTACCTGCAGGAGGTGTCACTTTCTATAACCCCTCTCAGTTTATGCAGGTAAGTGATGCTTTCAGAATTCAAAGCAGAAAACCTTTGCGAGGTCTGGGAGGAATTTCCTAGGGACTTTGATCTCTGACCTAATATGTCAGCAGTATCACTGTAGTGATAAATATATATTCTTTATTAAGATTATAGTTATGCATGAGGTTTACAGTTGATGTACCTATAGTAGTGCTAATGATTTCCATTACACGAGAGTAGATGTTAAAACTTCATGCTGATTTGAACTCGGCTCTCGCCAAGATAAGCACCAACTAAGACGTAGCTTTACAGTAAACTAATGTGATCCATAAAGGGTACTTGGTAATAAACTGCATTTAAACACAAGCTTTGAAAAATCCATTTCAGGTTTTTTGTGTGTTTTGTCCAGTTTTATTTAACCTGTAAGAGAAAAAAAATCACCTATTGAATATATGTGGGTCTGAATCAGAAATAAACACATAAATAAATACAAAAATGTACCAATATTCAAATAATATGGTACAAAATTTGGCTTACATTTCTGTAACTGATGCAAACATTTGTGCAATATATATTTTAATAATTTGACATGCTGTTTTAATGTGTTAATGTAGTGTGTTTTATTATCTTTCTTTATACATTTTAGCCAGCAGGACCATCGGCTGGCACGAGAGCGGGGAGATTCAGCCAGAGAAAATACCCAGCCATGAAGTAACATCTGCCAGCCTGACTCGTCTACCCTTTCAAGAAAACAATTAATTCCCACGTACAGTCAATAATTCATTGTGACATTAACTATTATAGGAATGCAAATTAAGATAATAAAACAATATCAAGATATTCATCCACAGTAGTTTTTTAAAGTTTAATATTATTGTCTTAAATCAGTATGTAACTATTCAATATAACTGTCCAATCGGGTCCATCAGAATCCATAGGTGAAATAATTGTGAATGTCACAATGCCGTATTGATCTGCATATTGTTCAAAATGTAATCAGCATTTGTCACACACTAAAAAGCTAACTTGCTCAGAATATTGAACAAGATGATTCGGGAGCCAGTAGTTTTACCATCATAGACAATTAGTAAAGCAAAATATGACATGTTTTAATTTATTGAATGCTTTTTATTGAACTATTGGTGAAAAACAAACTTGTTACCATTGAGCACAAGGACCATGCCCCTTGTATACCATTCCTCAATACACAAATCAGTGCCCTGCTTAAATCCTTCTTACAACTATGACTATAATGAAGACTCATCTTTTTTTCTTTTTTTTTTAAATTTGAATTGAAATGAATCACCTGTTTTTATCCTGTATGTATGTATGTAGTTCATTTTGTGATTCTATAAGGCTGCTGTCAAAACAAATTGTATAGCCTCTCTGTATAATAGGCAACGCTTGAACATCTGGAAGGGTGGATTGTGTGATTTTTTTTTTTTTTTTTTTTTTTTTTTTTTTTTTAAGTGCAATATTATATATGCTTTCTCTTAAGTGATATTGGTAAAGTGTCATTAAGAGGGGGGAAACGGCTTGACAGAAATGTGAAAGTGGTTGTTTACCCATTATGAGTGTTGGAATGTGATTTGTAATTACCTGCCCTATAGTACCTTGTCATAATTAACCACGGTCTTAATTGATCTGCTCTAAAGTTTTAACCATACTAAAGTAAAAAGGAAGACCAGAACCACGAAAAACCAGTGTTACTTTGGCAGAAGGTACCCGAATTCAACATCATTCGAATTTATTGTCGTAAATCTTTTCAAACATGTGTATATCAGAATCAAATTGTATTTATGATGTGTGGTCAAAAGAGGTGCAAAGCTTATTAATTAATGAATTAATCTAATTTAACATGACTAGGAAAAACTGTAGAGTATGAAATTCTAATCCTCGGTTGTACTTTTTTCAACATAGTACCAAAAGTTTTCAAAGCATCTACCAGTACAGAATGAACTTAAACATTTATGGAATGTTATTGGAGGGAGGAGGAGGGGGGCATAAAATAAGACTTCCCTTTTTGGTCTTCCCTTTTTTGATTGGATTGTCAACATTTTTTTTTTCCTGTCATTCTAAATGTATCTGGATCTTTGCTTTCGTGTAGTTCATGAAGCTGTATCTCCATGTAGACTGCTGAATACTTTTAACTCAGAAAGCTTCCTTTTGTTTAAAGAAGCTCTTATTTTTCCTAAAAGTGTTTGAATTGACACTGTAAGATTCTTAACAAAATAATAAATAAATATTTTGCGCTCTGGAGCACTTTCAAATGATACTTTGTGTTATTTTTTTTATGAATTTAAATAAGTCTGACTTGTCCTGTCTTTCTTTTACCACTACTATATATTTAAACTTTTCTATCGTTGTCACTTTAATTGAAGCAAAAACTATATGTTGAGTGTGTGAGAGGGGTTTTTCTGGAGACAAAATCTAAGACAGAGCTAAGGATTGTAAACTAGACAGACCGTTGGCTCCAAGTACACTGGATATGTCCATTAGTTCTAGCTATTACATGACCAGTGCTTTGCTCTTTCCCTTTTGAAGGTACTGGATTCCAAGTAAAAAACATTAAGTTCTGCTTTCACTCTGAGTAGGGTTCGCTGTGCTGCCAATGGACCCTTTTGATGTTTTTTGTTTATCCAAACTGTACTTTGCCTTTAAGAATCCCAATGAGAGCTGTTAGCATTATCATAATTACTACGTTACGTCCTGTTATGATACTTGATCCTGCTTAAGCATACATTTCAGATGCACCGCTGTCCTTTTTTGGCATACCATAAGATCACAGTCTATGCTAATACCTGAACTTTGTTCTGATTAAACAAAATCCAAAACAAAGACATTTGTTTTCCATTGTTGTTTTGTTTGAAATCTTTATAGTATCATTATAAATTACATACAAATTGGCTACAAGACTTTTTCTTGTAAAAAAAAAAAAAAAAAAGATATATATTTAAAGAAACAGTTTAGTTATTTATCCATTTCCTGCTTTCAAAATGCTATTTCGCTGTATAATATTAAAACTGTTATGCAGATCTTTTGGACAAGTGTTCATCAGTGCATTAGCTGTTTATCTACTTGTTCTAGCTTTACGTTTAGAGTGTTTGAAGTGAGATCACAGGATTTAGTGATCCCCTAAGTGAACTACTTTAGTATTTGCAGAACATCAGACTGACCATTGAGCAGTACCTGAAATCAAGGGAGTGTCCTGCTTCTCCTGTCCCAGACATGGAAATTGAAGGTTGCTGCATATTCTGTACAGTAATAGTACAGTACTGAATAGTTTGGATTTAGTCAACACGACTGTTCCTTGCTTCCTCCACTTAGAAGGAGGCGCTCTAATAGATTCGCAAAGGGGATAGTAGTAGCCCCGCCTCCTTTTGCCTCGCTTGTTGGTAAGGAAGCTGTATCTGTTACTAAGGAAGCAGGCAGTGATGGAGGTTCTACAGTCGCGAAAGGGAATTTAAGGTACTTGACATTGTTTAACATTTTTTGTAATATTTAAACTGAATAGTTTACAACCAAATACAGTACAAATTTTATTATTACAATAAGTTACATTTTACTTTTAAGATGACGCAGTTCCAAACACACATTGTAGCTACATTATATTTTTAACGCAATAAACCAGTGCAGTTGTACATATAGTGATTGAGATGGCAACCAAGCAGTCATGTTTTATCATTGTTAAATAATTAAGCATACGTCTTTGTTATTGTGGCCTTTATTTTAAGTAACGTAATTTTGTCAATAGTCATTACCGCGCTGTTTAAGTCCAGTAGTATAGTCAATACTGTAGTAACAGAAAATGACACAAATAATCAAATATGTTACAGGTACATATTTCCATTATTATTTTCTCTTTTTTTCCCGATCTCAGCAAAAAAAAAAAGTTTGCAATGTCGGTGTGCGTTTATTTGATTTGCTATAGGAATACTATTGATTTTGTATTCTAGTATAAATTAAATTATAGTTTAAAGTGGACCTATTATTTATTACCTAGTGTGATCAAATGTAAAGTTACTGTATGTAAATTGTAAATGAACGCTAGACGAGTGTGTTACAGTAAATGCTCTTATAGAATTGAATTACGGTAACGTGAAGCAAGCAGCCAACATGTCACCAGTTCTTACTGTGCACAATTACAACGCAGTATGAAACAACACCGCCGAACACTTTGAACCGGATTAAATACATCTTTTTTTTTTAACCCCACTGTTTAGATATTAGTATGTGCGCAGTTTAGTCCTGCTAGCATTAAATCCTTGTCTGACAATCAGAACACCACTTTTGGTAACAGAACCACAAAGTACTATAAAATAAAGCCTTATTCAAAAGTGATCACCAGTTGATGACTGCAAAGTGAAATATAGACAATGCAGGACATGTTTTATGAAAAGATCATTTCAATTCCTCATAGGGGGTTAAGTGCGTGCTCATCCTGCATTGACAGTCTCTAGTTTAACACTGTGGTTGTTGTTTGGTTGCCGTAGCAGGTCTTTATTTATTATGTAAGAAGGAACAGCAAACAAAGGAATACTTGGATGAATGCCCAGAACACAACAAAACGCCAACAATTAATTCATTTTAGTGGCTGCATTTAGTTGAAATGCCAGATGTTTATTAGAAATATGTACCGGTATTTCTTAAGATAATTTCAATTAAAGTTAACAGTTTGTCTTGTTTGTAAGCGTTGCAACCTGTGTGTCAGAGCACTGAGTAAAGATGATCTGCAAAGTGTAATATAACACGTTATTGCCTTGATCAGTTTCAATGTTAGAACCGTAATTTATTTTTCAAATTCACTATCTATTAGTTTTTAATCATTTCATAAGGTTATTGCCGTTTATGTATTTCCAGAGTATGCTTTAACTAAAGAACCACTCTCTAAAGTCTGATAACAGTTGATGCATTTGTTCTGATGAGCTTTTCTTCATGCTGATGATGTAGGTTGCAGTGACCTACTTTTTCATGCTACTGATATCTGTGTTGTTATTCACCAACGATGTAAACATGATTTAATTAAATCATTTTTTTAAGCTTTTAGTATTGCTGATTTCAGTGACAGACATTTGGTTTAATGCGTCTTGCAGACCCTTCCAGAGTAAGTATTAGTAACATCAGCAAGTAAAAATAAATACAGGCTGTTTAGCAGGAATACACAATTCCTGTCCCTCTGGTCCCCCTGGTTTTTGTTCTACTAAATTACTTAATTGAGCTAATTTGACCTACTTTAAGGTCTTAATCAGGTAATTATTTAACAATGCCCATAAAACCTGGGAAGATTATTATTTGTAATTTTCTGTTTTGCAGGTATGTAGCAGCAGCAGGCGATGGAACTACCACATCTGGAAATCTGGGTCTTGGATGGGTACACACATAAATGGTATTTTGTGGGAGAACATCTTTCTTCCAGCAGTTATCTTCATGAATTGCAATGCACAGCCATTGAGTAAAAGTAGTACATATTTAACACTGGACTCCCTGGATTATTAATCATGCAGTGCCCTTCCTAGACATCCTCAGGGCTGCCTGGGCTGAATTATTCTGCCAGAAACAGACAGGTGCAAATATGATAATGAACTATCAGAATGGTGTTCCACTTCAGCCTTGCACAGGTGCTGTTTCTTCAGTAAAAACCAAAGCAGTAAAGAAGCCAGTGGGTTTGGAAGCTAATGACAGTACAGAAAATGTGGAAAAGGGCTCAGAAGAATATGGTTGTGAAAGGTTTCTGAATGACACCTTGCGGTTTCCCCCGGACGAGTTGGGCCAAGGAGCTCAGATGTTGGATAATGCTTTCCTACCAAGACCACCCCTTCTGCCCAAACCTCCTGGGCATCCTAAATTGGAAAAGGCCTTCTCCCTAGAAGAAAAGGTGGGAAGACGGAGGTTCAGAACAAGCCAGGAGAGCCTGGCTGAACCTGGAGGGATCGGATCTTCTTCTGTGAACTCCCTTCAGGACGATCTGGTTGGTCACCCGGTTTTGAACAGCACTTTCAAATTTCTAGATGGACGGGTTTCCTCAAGCAGCCTTCACAGCAACGCCTCAAGAGACTTCCAGGTCTCTCCTTGTCTTAGAAATGGAGGCAGTAGCCATTCAGACCCTGGGAAAAGGAGATCCAGTCAGAATTATGAACAAATAAAACCTTCAAAAACAAAACTTTCTCCTCTTCAGCCTACAGGACCCCTGCCTGCTATGGAACTCAACATGGCATCTCCTGCATTAAGGACAGCTAATAGGATAGACCAGGATTGTATGGATTACGGAGTGATCCCTAAGAGTGTGTTTGGGAGACAGCACAGTAACCTTACTGATGGCAGGCTGCTGGACAGTATGGTGTCGGATACCTGTTCCACTAACTCCATGAAGTCTTCACTCAGTGTACTCAATCCAATTCGATCCAAGGATGTAAGAAATAGGTAAGGCTTGTTTCTGCTCTAAATCCGTTTGCTCAACATATATACAACTATCAACCAGTAGGTCTATAAATGTATGTGGCAGCTGCTGTATGTGCTTGTTAGTTCAGCAAATTCTCAGGATATAATGCTATGTTAAAAGATTCTGTATGTTAGATTTTCTTATTGCTGTATCTCACTCAAATCTTTGCAAATCAAATTAAATCAAATCAACCCTACTAACTCTAAGGGTGTTATGCACCTGATGTTTTCCTAACAGTCCAGTTAAAAGAATCTTCAACACAGAAGTGTATACTAATTTCAAAGGTGATTTTGCTTTTCATCTCTTAAAAACACCTTTTGAATAACTGGCCGTAACCATTAGACTCTGGAAACTTATTTTTTAAATAAATTGTAGCCGTTATTATTGATGATGGAAGCAGCCCATAAATATGTTGTATTTGTTTCAGTGCATTTGAACTAAATACCACTTTCAGAGTAGAGCATTAGCAGTTCCTAAGATGCTGTTTTATATTTACAATAGTCTCCAAAACATTTTGAAAATGAACTAGAAAAAGCTATGAGGACCAGACTTTGTGATACCAACATGGCAAATCTTCATGTTAGGAAAGTAACTTTAGCTTTTAAGACCTGGCTTGAGTATTGTCAAGATTAGAAAGGCTGTCATCTCATTAGGTTGAGGGTGATTGAGGCTGCTTGCTCAACAGCTGGCAGTCTTTCTAATTCCATTGAAAGGGGTCACTGGGGAATAAGGGTGGATCCACCTTCCTCAGGTAAATGTGAGCAGGCTTTACAAGAGCCAAATAGTTATTTTAATGCAAATAATTTACTGGTCAAATATTGTACAGAGCATAATCTTTTATTATAGAAAAAAATATTTTAAACTGTTGATTTAGACGCTGTCTTGTATGTAAATCATAATGTATGTTATATTATGTTTTAGCATAGCCTAGATTGTACTGGCATTTAGGTGATTTTGTAATCTCTGGCCTTTGAGTCCACAAATTGGCCCAACAAGATTGTAAAATAACAAAGAACACTGCAGATAATTTTTTTTTTTTTTTTACAGTTAAGTTAATAAAGCTTTTCTAATTTAAAAAATAATTATGAAACAAAGGTGGTGTGCGGAGGGATTATTTAACCATTTTGTACGGCCTTACACAAAACATTGATAAACTCTAAGACCCACCTGACTTTTACAGGATAACACTTAAACAGAAGTGTCTGTAATTCCAATGTAACTAACACATGATTTCCTACTGATTTCAAATGAAATTCGTATTGAATTCAAAAGTCACAAGCATGACTTCATAACATTTCCCTTAATACACATGAAATAATCATGAACAGACACTTATTTGAAAGTGTTACCCTTTACAGTATGTGTGTATGTTTAGGTGATGCATTTTAAAGCAGTGCACTGCAATACGTTTATTTAGTGTGTCTCTTGAGTCATTTGTTTTTGAATGTTGCTTTGTTCTGTTCTTGTATATTTTTTAAAATATTTCTACAACACAGGAGTTTTCTGGAGGGCAGTCTTCTAGGCCACGGTGCGTTACTAGGAGCAGAAGAGCTGGATCGATGTTTCCCTGAGAGGAGTATAGGGATTTATATTGCCACATGGAACATGCAAGGAAAAAAGGTGGGTTGGAAACTCCATTTGAACTAGCATGTACACAGTCTGATACCAAGCACATGTTTAATTATTGAACATTGTTATTTCATTCACAAGAAATAATGTGTTCTATAATCATCCTTTTAGACTGCAAGTGCTTCATTATAGAGGAATGTCAAGACTACAAGATATCTAGTCAATGGTTAAAACAGAGTCCTGAAGTTGTATACAGCTATGGCCAAAAATTTCGCATCACCATATAGAATTAACTAATTTTGCTTCATAAAGTCGAATGAAACCTGCTGAATAATGTTTTGTTAACATATTTAATTACATACCGCTTTGTAGTTTTCCCATATACTTAATGAAAAACTGATATCAATTGAAAAATGTGATGTTTCGAACTCTTAACATGAAATAGTGTACTACTATTATGGCTTCCGGTAGACGTTTGCGATATCATTTTGTAGTTTATTTGATTACATGATAAATAAAATATCAAAATTCTGTTCGTATAGCTTTTTTTTTTTTTTTTTTTTTTTAATTACGTCTCAGTCCTAAAATTCTAGGTGATGCAAAACATTTGGCCCTAGCAGTAGGGCATGTCATATATTTCAGTTAATATGTGGTCAGTATTACTGGAAAGCAGACAAAGATAGAAGGCAAGAAATACCAAGAAT
Source organism: Acipenser ruthenus (assembly GCF_902713425.1). Classification (NCBI taxonomy): domain Eukaryota; kingdom Metazoa; phylum Chordata; class Actinopteri; order Acipenseriformes; family Acipenseridae; genus Acipenser; species Acipenser ruthenus. Next base: position 9,828,661 of record NC_081219.1, read on the forward strand.
CAGCTTCAAAGCCACTCTGTCATTTTAACAGTTTTAAATTTTATTTTTTAGGAACTTCCTCATAACTTGGATGATCTTCTGTTACCTCCTGATGCTGACTTTGCCCAAGACATTTACATTATCGGGGTTCAGGAAGGCTGTCCGGACAGGTGTGTTAATAACTAAAGTCGTATGGTTGCACTGTGCTGTTAAAATGTTAGAATAAACCAGTTCTCACAGAAACAATTGCAGAGGAACATACTGAAATCTTTAAAATAACATTTAAAATCTATTTAAATTGCATAGTGTTTAAGTTGATTGTGTAGCCTGTAGCAAGCGGATATCTTTTCTTGAACAGCATTTCACTTTCTGTTGCCATTACGGATATGTGCTTCTTCTTTGTGCTGTTTGGAGCAGTTGTTTGCCAGAAGTACAGTAATAAGTGTATGTTCTGATTTCCCAGGAGAGAGTGGGAAATACGCTTACAAGAGACCTTGGGGCCTTACTACGTCATGCTGGATGGAGTCGCTCATGGGGTTCTTTACCTGTCTGTGTTCATTAGGAGGGATCTCATTTGGTTTTGTTCAGGTAGGTGCTGGTAGACTTACCCTCTCCCTTTCAGATGTAAGCTAGAATCTATGATACATGTTTGCACAATTAGCTGTTTTTGTATCTGGACAAAATGTATATAGTGTAATATCTCAGTATAGAGGCAATGTTTTTTGGTTTTATGTTTATTAATAATAATAATAATAATAATAATAATAATAATAATTGTGATGATTTTCTTGCTTTATTTAGAGAAGAAAAACCTTTTGTGATTTAATTTAACCTTTTCTTATAAATTGCAAAAAAGGGAATAATGGACACTTGTTTCCATCAAATCTGGCAGTCTCTAAGGATTGCCTTGTAATATATTCTGCTGAGTGTAAGTTATTTCTGTGTGCTGTCTTTTAGCTGCTGTTTGTATCTGGTACTTTGTTTCTTGCAGAAGTTGAACATACAACAGTTACAACCCGAATCGTATCCCAGATCAAGACTAAAGGAGCTGTTGGTATTGGCTTTACATTCTTTGGTACATCATTTATCTTCATCACCTCCCACTTCACATGTAAGTTCACAGTCTGAATGCATCTGAGAGACAGCGTGCATGCTGGATGCACCTAATTTATACCTAATTTCTTTACAAGCACAACCTCAAAACTCCTTTAAAGCAGACCAACCAGCTTTAAGTGATTATAGAATTTTATGTAGAACATTTACTAGCGCTGGGATGAATATTGAAACAAACATAGCTTGAAATGTATTTATTTTTTAAATAAAAAGATAATATAAAAATGCTTGTATTTCAGCTGGAAAAACAAAAGTATATGAAAGGATTCTGGACTATAACAAGATCATTGAAGCCTTAACACTTCCCAAGATCCTGCCGGACACAAACCCTTATCGATCAAACTCTTGTGAGTTTTTTACTTGTTAGTCTTTACTCCTTTAATAATACCATTTTGACAGAAACCAACCATGCTGTTGAAATATAAAATGCAAAAGCAATATGAAAAATCTAGTGCTGGGACAAATATCCGAATATTTGAACGAATACGTTTTGACATGTATTCGGATACAAAAATCAGATGTTTGTATTTGCTAGAAATTTAATATCTTTTACTTATTTACTGGCTCACCAGAACTTGCGCGACAGTTTCAAAAATGGCAAATGAAAAAGAGTTCTATGTGATATATGAGATTAATGTATATAAAAAAAAAAAACTAAAAAACACAGGATCAACACAGCAGCTCTTGAGCCTCTATTTAAAAGTTTCAGACAGCAAAAAGTAAACAAACCAGATTATGCGCACTCACCCTTAGTGATCTCTATGGAAGACCATCTGGGTCAAAAACGCGATGTGCTGCTTTGGAGCGAGTCAGAATCTCATGGGACAGTAAAAAGGCAAGCATGTCATTCTGAAATGCCTCGCTTAAACAGTGCCCAACTTGCTGGAAATGTTGTGTAGTGATTTTTATATAGATTTTATATGTTATACATTTTTTGTTGCGACTTTCTGTTATGTGGAATGTAATAAACAAGAACCAAAGTGGTGAGTTTTTCCTCTTCATTTTACAATGCCATTTGCACGTTTGTTTATTTGTGTTTAAAGTCAAATTTCAGTTTTCGTTTGCTTGTTCAGCTACAAAAAGCCACAAGTAAACCTCATGTTATTACTTTATGAAAACTCATCTGGCCACTGTTTACTGTGAAGAACTGGCAATGGCAAGGAATGAAAAATAAATAAAGTGTGTTGTCAACTTTATGTACTATTTGTTTCATGGATTAAACAAAACAACGTTTAACTTGAACTGTTATGTGGCATCCTACTCTTGGGATGTTGTTCTTCTTTAAAGTGTTACATATTGTAACGTTTTGCTGTAAAATACAGGCACACACACACACAGGGGCCACACACCCCTGTTCCTGCTGTTATGCTGTCTCTGCCTGCGTTCTGAGCAATATAATGGCTTTTATTACTTTTTGAAAATGAACGAATATTTCAATTATGAATGAATATCCGAACATGAAAAGCCTGTGTTTGTTCCAGCACTAATATAATCAGTAGTCTCTGTGTATAGGAACACCTCCTAAGAGAACACTTCGGCTTAGGAAGCACCCTTGTTGAAACGGAATTTTCTCATTGTAAAGAAACAGGAACTTTGCTTAAAAGAACACCTTTTTGGCACAGCTAGTGATTCACTGCTAACCGATTCACAACTGATACAATACTGTTTTGTAAACTGATAACTCATCATCATCAAACTCAAATTCAAATGTTTTATTCAATCTTTTCAAACTGACTTGTCATCGCGAGAGTAATCTAGAGTGTAGGGGTGCTGTGTTAATAACCATTGTGTTCAAATTCATTCTTGTATTCATAATTACTGTTAGTCACTGCTGCATTTTTACCGTATGTCGGGGTGTTTTGTTAATTTAGTTTGTCAGTTAGTTTATTAGCATTAGTTTGTCAGTTAATGTATTAGTATTATAGTTTATTAACATTTTTTTGTACCCCTAGCTGATGTCACTACACGATTTGATGAGGTGTTCTGGTTTGGAGATTTTAATTTCCGCTTGAATATGGACCGCATTGGAGTGGATCAAATCCTGCAGCAGGACCTCAGCTCAGACATGAGCAGACTACTACAGTATGATCAGCTTTCCAAGGAAATGAAAGATGGTATGTAACTAAACCACACTGCTCGTTTATAAAGATGTAAAGGGGTTGTGACCCTAAACTATACCACCAACATTGAACAGCTGGGTTGTGGTTTGCTGAACATGGTTTGGAAACACGTTATTTATAGCCTCAATGTGTTGGAGTGTCAAGCATATTTCATGGGCGGTCATTTTTGTCCCCTTAGATTATTGGTGTTACCTATCGCACGTATAACTTGAATTCACTATTCATAACCATGCCATTTATTTTCTGCAGGTTCTGTTTTTCAAGGGTTCAAAGAGGCTCCTATACAGTTTCCCCCAACATACAAATTTGATGTTGGATGTGACATCTATGACACCACCACAAAGCAAAGAACCCCTTCATATACAGTAAGGAATCTCAAATTACACTATAGGAGTTAGGAAATCAGAACCTATAATATGTGTTTTAAGAAGTATATGCCAGTTTGTAATATTTTTCTCACACTTTTAGTATCTAGAGAAAATGCTAAAACTAAACCCCATTATATGTTTGTACTCTGGGATCACTCTACTGTTAAAAGACATGCCGTTTTTCTATCTTTCTCCTAAAGGACCGTGTGCTGTATAAAAGTCGTCACAAAGGTGACATTAAGGTTGTGAAATATACCTGCTGTTCCACTATTAAATCGTCAGACCACAGGCCAGTGTTGGGAGTATTTCAAGTTAAAGTGAGACCTGGGAGAGACAAGTAAGTAAAGCGCCAGTTTTTGCTCCCTTTGTAGAAATGTAGTTTATAAAATAAAATGATCTGTAATATGAACAATCAGTAGCAGGAAAGGGTTGGACAATGCAGTAATTCTTGTGTGTGTGTTTTCCTGGCAGTATTCCATTGGGGGCTGGTCAGTTTGACAGGGAGCTGTATTTGGAGGGGATCAGAAGGAGGATTACCAGGGAACTCCAAAGGAAGCAGGCACTGAAAAATCAGAAAAACAGCACGGTCTGTGCCATTTCCTGACAATCAGCAACGGCAGGAGAAACTTGGGAACTTCTAAACAGAACCGGAATCTCAAAAAACACAAAAAAGCACAGCCTGGTCTCTTTTATACAAGGTATACAATCAATGCTGATTAGCTGTTAATTACAGTCAATACAGACTGTGCATTGTTTTAACCTTCAGGATAGTCAAAATAAAAAAGAACAATTTAAAGGAGGAGTGCACAGAAGTTCTGTTTCGTGTTTTGGATACATATGTAATTGACTGTGCCCTTTGCAGAACATTGTGCTTGAAATATAACGTTAACTTTGAAGGTGCCTACCAGATACCCCATTATTCCAGAATGAAAAATATTTCATACAACATATTGCTGACCAGAATGGATGACCATAGGAAATACATTATTAACCTTTAACTGTCTGTGATACTGTTTTATTTGCTTGGGTATTCATTTATAAAACAAAATGCTTAGGAGTAAAATATAATGCTGCTTCCACAATTGTTAATGGGTTTGTTTATCCTGGTACGTATCCAATAGCCTATCCACACTACCTAAACAATGCCACATGATTGTCAATCATGTCAGTGATTATCGCACATTATTTAAGTAGCAAGAATAGAGTATAGCAATTTCTTACAATCTAAACAGTATTATATATAATTGTATGTGCAATTGGCCAAATTTAACGAAATATTTGTTTAAAACTTTTTTTTTTTTTGGCCCTATTGCCTTAACAGATTATTGTTCCAGTACTCTAATAAACTGAAATATTGTAATCAGTGAGAATGATTCTTCGGTTTGATCCTGGCTCTGCACTTTTTATACCCGTCTCATTTTAAGATTCATTCTTAAACATTAGCATTGTCTACGTGCTCGGTTACATGTTGAGCTCCAAAGGGGTTGTCCAGGGGTGTTTCTCATGGGGTAGTTTTCAACAGGTAGCGGCTGCATCGTAACTATTTACACAGTTAATCATCTTTATACATTACAACAAATAGAATGTGTGGTGCGGTTTACACTCACAAAAACACCAGCAAATTGTTGTCAATTTCTTATGTATTTCACAAGCACTGTTTTTATGTTTGCTTATTAGGCAAGATGCCAAATATATCACACTGGTACGAAGGGCTCGTGCCTGGTATCTTTTGTGACATTGGATCAGGGGATTATTACTTTGTTGTTCATTTTATTTTTACACTTGTTATGTTGTGTTAAACTTATTTAAAATTTTCAACATTGTAAATATAACAATCACACCTGTATACTTATCTGCAATTTATATATTTTTCTACATAAATGCAGAGTTAAGTGATAAGCGCTTGTCTTTGTTGTCTTTTTTTTTTTTTTTTTTTTAATTCCTTACAGAATTAACAGATCTTTTCCAAGAATCAGTGTTAATAACTGGTAACCCCGGGCCACCACCACAGATCATTACACTGCTGCAAGGGCAGGTTGTTATTTAAAAATTCTAAAAGACAGGCAATATGGTTTTAGGACAGCTGATAAGCTTAGACTTTAAATCAAAATAAGTTATTTAACTAAAATGATCGTCATATTTTGTATGAAAGGAAGGAAAGTGCTTTTGGTTTAACACCAGTTGGTTTAAAACACCAAAAAACAGACCAGAAGGAATTTCAAGTAATTGGCATCCACACTTTAATTCTAGCAGGGGTAAGTATGTTCATTAAAATGTTTAATTACCACAATGGAATTGAGCCATCTCATTTAAGAAATAAAGTCTTTAATATGTGCAGATAAAATAAAAAAAAATGCATAAAGGTGAAAGTCTGCTTAAAACAACATGTAAGATTCATAAACACTTTGTAAATGTCTGAATCAGTGTTTATTTAAATACGTTTTGCATCATAGGTGTCTAAGAAACATATAACCCACAGAAGACTTTGAACAGGTGTCTAAGAAACATATAACCCACAAAAGACTTTGAACAGTTTAACATCTTATACAAGCTACCATATATACATTCACAATAAACTCACTAACATTAAGAGGTCAGTACTTATTAAAAAAGGGGGTTCATTATTCAATAAAGCCCTTTAAGCCAAGAGTTTTAGAATCGTATTAATGTAAATTACCACGGTGTGTGGTAAATACAATGATATTCAGTTTAAGTTGTAAGTATGCAGTCAGTAATTCAAAATGCTTGATTAGTATGGCTTGGACACAAGGGTTTACAAAAGACGCTTTAAGGTTAGGGAGGAAAGACATTCAAGAAACTCCAGACCATGTTTTGCAAACATATAGCGCCACCGCTATGGGCACTGTGATTAAAGTCTGGTTAGAAGATACAGCAGCACAAAATCTAGAACTGCATTCTACAGTTTTGTATTTATAAACTGAGTTTACAGGTTTACAAAATATGGCATTGAAACTAAGATTGACACCCTTACAACCTGCCACAGTGGAACCTCAGTAATTTAAGCACAAGTCACTGAGGACTGTGGAAAGGGGATGCAAGTAGATTCCGGGAAATTGGATTACTTGGAGTAAAGGAAAAAGCTCCTCATTGGAGAAAAGCTCCAGTTCTCATCAAAACTTTGTTTTGGTGACCAATAAATAAGTCACTCTTTATAGCCACTACTGTTGAAACACAGAAAACAGCAAAGTGGTTGAGAGCAATAGAACCTTACTTTGAACCCGGTTAGCCAGTGGAATAGACTTTCCCTCAATCTGTTCACAAGCAGCAGACATGCTTGTTTAAAAGTCTAAATAAATTAATTAATTCTCTCCTTTTTAAAGATTTAAAAGGCCATAAGGCTGGCACTTTAGATAGCTAAACTAAATATCATATCACGCATTAAATGCAAAAACAAAGACCAGCTCTATAGTTAAATAAAATAATTGCCAGGGAAAAATAAAATACAAAATAACACATCTGTATCCTAAATAAATGCACACTTGAAACTGTCTCTGTAGTATCTGAACAATTTACTACCTGTGCGCCGTTTCTGGCGTTGCACCCTAGTCGTAGTCATAAAGGCTTAATGCAAAACCGTTTTAGACCATTTCCCGTTGAAGAAAGTAGTAGCAATGTTTAGCCCCAATGTATTTACACACTATGAAACATTTCTTGGAAAGGGTTCCTTTAAGAAAATACCCACGTCTCAAGTACCCAAGTTTGTGTTGCACAATCCTGCACCATGCATTTGTCTTCTACCGGAAGAGCCTGTATATTCTGGGCAAACGCCCCTCTTTACTAGACAAAGCCTCCTGGATATGATCGTATGTGGGTAGCTCTGTAAGATCCCCCAAGGCTGCCACTGCTGGCTTGCTGCGGAGCATTTTGGCAGTCACCCTCTTGATGTCACTCGCAGTCACTTTACCTTTAAGAGAAAGGCACACAAAAAAAAAAGCAGCGAGTTAGCAGTTAAATGAAATTTAGAATATCCGAAACACAAAAAAGGTGCAATTGTATGTTAAATGCAATATCATTTGGAGTATTTGCTAATAAAAACAGCAAAAGACAATTGTTTTATAGGAGTGTTTAATAAATGTGTCTCCAATGCTTAATCCTCAGGAGTAAAATTAAACCTGAAATATCAGAACACCTATATAGTACAAAGTGCATGAAAATACAAAGAAATCTAAAAGATTCATATAATAACCACAGGAAGGCTGTTGGGAGACAAGGGGCTCCATAACCAAAGAACTTACTGATGAGGTCACAGAGCTCATGAGGCAGTTTCCTCTTGCCAGTGGCCAGCACCTGTCTCCCCACATCCTCGAAGATGACAGGCCGAGACTCCAGGTTCATCATCAGCATGGACTTCAGCTGTGTCTTCGCCCGCTCTAGCTCCATCTGCAAAACAAGGCAGGTTTAGTTCAACAAGCAGCACCTGAGACAGTCTTTCCTCTACTCTGAGTCCCTTGATTCATTATTAACCTTCATATTCTCTTTTCATTCTTAATAGTCAAGCAGCTCCACGTTTATTTATTTATTTCCAAAACGGGTTTACATTTTATATTCAAACCAGTGTGTTCTTAAGTATGTTAACTATGATGATCCTGTTAAGTGCAGACTGTTTCCGTATGACCACCTTTAATGCAAAAGCACCAGCAATACAAAGTGTCAGCCACAATGAGCAATCCTTATGGAATACACATCACTATGGCCATACTACTGGCTTTTAAGCAATGTAAGTAGTCAGTTACCTCTTCAGCTCTCCCGGACATCTGTATAAATTCTCTCGTTATGATTTCCACCATTTCTCGGGCCTAGAAATCAGACTTAATGTCAGTCAAAAAACAAGTAAAACGAACACGGCACATCAATATCCATCTGTCAAAATACCAAAAACGTTTTGTAGAATACTGAAAAGATCGGTTTATTTGATCTACTGTCAACGTCTAATATTTTTAAAGTCTTTCCTCACCTGTCTGGGGTCTGCACTAGCATGGATACAAAGCAGCCCTGTGTCTTCATAGCTGTGGTGGTAAGCCGTTGCGTTGTACATCCAGTGGTGCCTAGAACACAAGATGAAAATGATCTAGGGAGGATGAGGTTAATGCAAGTGTCACTTTTACAGACATATGGTACACCTACACCATATCCACATTGTCAGTGATATTTATCCTTGCTGGTGATGGAAGTACAGACTGTATAAAGCAAAGTGGACAGGGGTGTTAAAACCCTTTGTTGTGGCCCCTATTAGAAGTGAATTTAAATCCACAAAGGAATCAGGATAGCCCTCCATGCAATCTCTAATAGTCTCCAGCGTACCTGTTAAGGACATTGAGATACAGCCTGGTAAACATTCCCTTTCCAGGTCCACCCGCTGAAAATGAACCTCCCCCTCCCATCATCATATTCAGCACTGCAAAGGGAATGAAGTCATCCTCCTGAAAATGGAATCGATTCACAAAAATACAAATGGGTGAACGATCTATTTCAACTAAACAGGTCAAAAAATCATTCTCTTAAAGAGCGCAGTTGTTTTTTAAAGTTAGTTTTTAAACTCACTAGGAATGAACAGCTTTCCAATCCAATCATGATGTGAGTCAGCTCTGGCATTGGGGTGGGTCCAAGACTGACATCAGACATGTCCTTCTCAGTCTGAGGAGAAACAATAGAGCACACAACTTAGAACCAATAAAGATGATTGTAAAACAAAAACAAAAAACGAAGTGTGTTTCAAGGCGTCTTACCTTGACGATGCCCCCTGTGTACTGTGCCACAGAGAGGTCCACATTTCCAGTCTTCCCTGCCCCCCACACCGGCTTCACTCCCAGCAGGTACTTCCTGGCACACTGCACCAGTTGGTCATGCTCTATACCCACTCCGGCCAGTACCATGCGCTCAGGGCTGTAGTAGTTGCGCAGGTAGCCGTGCAGCATGACCTGGTCAATCTTGTCAATGTTCTCTGGGGGGCTGAAGCGGGGCAGGCCCACTGTGTTTCCCCGATACGCAGCCTAGGAGGGAGAGGGGATAAGGGGGAGGGTTTAATGTTATGAAATGACATGCTACAAATCCTCTCGGCCAATCAAAATACCCGATTCACAGTCAAAAAATGACTGACCGCATGGATCATCTCGGTGAGGAGAGGCTCAGGATCAGGTCTCATGTTCAGATCTTCCAGCTCAAACCTCACTGCCATCCGTGTCATCTCAATTTCATCATCTGAAAGATAAATGAACAGATCTTGGATAATGGCAATTTCACTGCCACTGTTAATATTAAAAATTACAGTGTACCATCACATACTGTTCTCTGCTAGCACAGAAATGATCCAAAGCATCCGTTCCATACATGATCAATACAATGCATTCCTGCTATTTCTTTACTTTTACAAGACTCTAAACTCCCAGCACCATCCCAGAGGAAAACATGAAACCTACAGTGACAGGAATTCCTATCAGTCAAGATTTATAGGAAATATTTTGTTAGCTCTATGTGCTTTACATGTGTTTTCCCAGTTCCCTTTAAAAATGATCCCTTAACAGTCAACAAACTTCTCCTTATTAAATCAAATGGTGTCTACCTGTTAGCCTTGGCTGAAGCACTACATCAGACAGCAGGTTGACCACAGTCTCCAAACCTTTTACCTCAGCTGACACAGCATACATTGTGGTGTCTCTGTGAATAAAGGCAGCAAGATTTCACTTCAGCACATTAGTTCAGCACAACTTGGACAGTCTTTTGCAGGATTCTGTATTGCAGTACCTGGAGGTCTGGCAGTCGCAGATCCCTCCATGTTTCTCCAGTGTTAAGAGGATTTCATCCTTGCTTCCATATTGGGCGGTAGACTGAAATGGAAGGAGGTGCAATATGAGAAACTCAATAGGATATATCCAATTGATCTAAACAACTGTGGGACTAAATAAATGGGCTGTACAATCACAAACATAAAGAAGAATTACAACTGTAACGCCTACTTACCGAAAACGCCAGTTTCTCAAGAAAATGTGAAATGCCGCTGGGATATTTTGTCTCATGTCTGGATCCCGAATTGACTAAAACTAAAAGAAAATAAATGCTTTTTACAATGACAAACAGTGTTTCAGCCAAGTTTCCCTAAAACCCCCATCATTGGCCCTGTCATTAATATTAAACCTGTTCCAGATATTGTTCCAGGTACCCAGGGGAAATATTATCTGCAACAACACACAATAAAAGTATCAAAAAGCTTCACTAAAGCTGTAATTTTAACTATTTGCAAGCCTTAAAATATAAGAATTAAGTACTTTGTGATAAGAAATCAATATTTAATAGATCATAGTTAATTGCAACTTCCCCCACCACGTGTACCCTTCAAAACAAGAAACTGATAAGCATGTTGTTCCTGGTAATGTCTCTGTAAAATCAGGACTTACTTCCTACTGTACAGAACTGGCCAAACTTATTCTGGGAGGCCACTTTGAGCCCATTTTCCAGAGTAGTGATTTTAGTTTCATACTTCTCCTGCCCATCTACAGTTGCAAAGACTGGCTTGGGGGTGCCTGGAAGAGCAGTGGAGAGTGAGATATTGGGGTAGCCGGTGCCGCTGCTATACCGCCTGTACGCTGCAAGACCAAACCTGAAAGAGAAATCAATCATCATATCCAAGACACGGAGGTCAAGAGGCCAGGTGGAGAGGCGGACTAAAGGCTGCCAATAGGTTACTTCTCTGGGGTAGCAACTAGGTAGTAACGCCACTAATGATACTTGACGGTACAATAAGTACCTTAAGGTTACATTTACTTTTTCCTGCAAAACAAAATTAAACTTTAGCCAGAGTGGCAGGTCATTAGATGCTTTCGTATCATTGCTTAGAACTACAACACAGCGATTGCCTTTAACAAATCTCATTATATAAAATACACAACAACGAGTAAAAACGATATACTGTACTGAAGCGATCTGCTGACAAACGTGTTCGATCAGTTTCACTCAAACAAACAACACACGAAATGTCAGATACTGCCGGAAAATACAATGCGAAGAGCGAGCACGATAAGCTTGACATTTCTAAGAATTAGATACATGTGTAACTAATTTGACCAAAGTCACATGTGTTTTCCGTTCTACAAACTAAGACATCGGCCACAAACGCCACGTTGCCCGATGTGTTGCCTTTCTAGTACGTATCTTGTTCGACATTTATTTTTAAATAATAACATTACCTTTGCAGTCTGCTCAAACTTCTAATTCTAGCCATGTGTACCGCCATCTTGGATTGCCCCTAATCCACTTCTGTTTCCGGGGCCGGTTCTATATGTTCCTTCCTGTGTTTGGGTTGCTTAGCAGCTCACATGTTCTAGATATAAGCTTTTTTTTATGTATTATGACGTTTTTTAGACTGGGTCTATTGAAAAAACAATACATATTTAGAATTATTCCTGTATTCCAAACATTCTTTACTCCAGAAATATTAACCTGTAGCGTGGCTGCTCACTGATAGGGAATAAAAATGGGACACCCTTGACAAATTAAAATACTTTTTAAGTTCAGGGTTGTTGGTTATACTAACAACAGGTACTGAGTTGATAACATAACGTTGTGCAATGCAGTTCTCTCAGTTTAACCCGTACATAAAGGCAGACAAGTTGCCACAAAACAGCCATCAAGACCTACCCATTGCACCTGTTCGTAATAAAAATGTATCCTTGCACAGAAATTAAGGATTTGCAATTAAGTGGGTGGTATTAATTGATATGACCATCCTTCAATTCTCAGAAAGAAATATAAAAAGCATTACAAAAATTAAAAAGTGAAAATAAGTATATTAAAATGTCAGTAAATACCCTTACGGATGTTGGGCGTGAGAAGAACAGTTACCCAAATCTGAGACCAAGACCTACAAATAAACACCGTGTTTGTGAAACCATTACACCGCGCACGTGTCAAGGCATTTTCCTCCCGTCCGTGTTAGTGGGAACTGGAAGTCCCGGGGAATCGGAGTCTAACTCCTTTTCGGCAACTGAAGAGAATGATGGGTGAGCTGTGCAATTTTACAATTAACAGCATGCATTGTATTGTATTCTAAAATCAGTTTTTGCAGTATTTGTTGAATAAAAATGTTTCTGTTCCAGTTTATAGTTGGTATATTTCAAACTTCAACTTTATTGGCATGGGAGGGCTGTTTAAATAATAATAATAATAATAATAATACATGAATTCTCCACCACTGTACAGGAAACATGAAACCGGACAGCAAATTTTGCCTACAGGGCATTTGTATGTAACTACAGTACATTTTTCAACTTGATATGCACAATGAAAACTACAACGCTTGTTTTTTTTTCGTTTATTTTATGAAAACACCCTTGATTCCATGATTTCTGGCTGCGCCCCATTAGGTCCTCATCCATCAGCGACTCCGATCCTGAGGAGGGTTTGAATGAGTTGCAGAAGCAAATGCTGGAGGAGCACAGGAAAGCCCTGGCCTCCGTCAACAGGAAGTGTGTGCTGCTGGAAAGAGACCGCAGGTAGGAAAGAAGCTGAGAACAGAACTATTTGGGTGATGGTGTGAAATACGGACATGGCAGTCTCAACCATCCCAGGTTCTTGTTACACAATAAATGGTTTTGTATGGTGTAAGAAATACATTTGCCCCTGAATTAGTTCATTCAACTCATGTTTCACACCCATTCCAAGTTTCTCCTTAGTCTTGCTTTGCTCCTTATAAAACTCCCAATTTACCTTGACTCAGCCTCACATTTCAAGCAACAGGAGGCCTTACAGATAAGGTATATATTGTTTAGTATATGCTAATATGGTTTTTGCCCTTGTGAACTCTCTGTATTCATAGTGACCTCAAACCAATACATTGCCTACTCAGGTCACATGGTAACAGAGTTCTTGTTGCCCTAGGAAGCGCATCTCTGTCAGCTGCAATGAGCTCGGAGAGCTCCTCCCCAAGTTCCCGGGTGGGAGGACCGACATGGTGACTGTCCTGGAGAGGACGACAATGTACCTGGAGCTGGTCAAGGAGCTTGTGCCGGCTGACCAGCACAGTGCTGTGAGTATCTAAGGACATGGTACCGACTTACTTGTGCCAGTCTAGCGTTAATTGTGTCTTTTGTTTATGATACCATTACATTTTCTCTAATAATGTTGTACTCAATCTTGGTCTTTTTTTCCCCCCCATTTCCCTATAACATTCAGACAGGATATAAAAACAGATATAAAGGTGCAGTTGGAAAAGTTTATTTTCTGTTTTTAGATCTTGTGTCCTCCAGAGGACCTGTACTGCAAATGGCAGAAAGAGCGCCGGATTATGAAGGAAAAACGAAGAAAGAAGATTTGTGAGGAGATCCACAAAGCACGTACCCTGCACCAGAAAGCATGCGCTGCTGGGTCAGTACTGCAGCATTCTTTAGCTATTCATCCTATGTGCACAGTGTGGAAAAGGCATGGAATAACGTTAATAACCGTTGCTGAGGATATTAATGCGATTATAAGCCAGTTTATGAGTTCTGTTTTGAACTGGACCATTAGTTAGTTTTAGAGGGCTGTATACTAATCTCATCTGCTTGAGTTAAATTACAATTATTAAACTATAAAGTAATGTCAGTCATAATTATCAAATTGTATTTAACTCTGATCAGTTGCTTTGCTAATAAAACTGAGGTAATGCCTTGTAAAGTAACACTTGTAAATATTTAGCAAGCGGAAGAATCCTGCTTCAGCAGCCAAGCAGAGCAGCGTTAAGAGGAGCATGGAGAGTGACAGTGAAGACTCTTTGACTAATTCAGGTGTGCGGTCTTGGGTTTTTGTAAGTGTTACATTTTCTGAATGGATGATGCCTTGTACCACTCTTTCTTTCTATTTGCAGGTGACTGCAGTGGGCAATTAGCTGTTAGTACCCAGCCGAGGTCTTTCCCACTGGATCTTTCTGTGAAGACCTTTGACTACAACCCAGCTGCTTCCCCGGTGCCCATGTTCTCCCTGTCTTTGTATGACCTGGAAAACCCTGTCTGGCCAGACAGCACTCCAACACATGAACCTCTCGGGCACCTGTTCATGACACCCGTGTGCACCGACAGGTACCCCAACTTGATGCTTGACTTTCCGTTGGGTGTTCAGAATACCTGTGGGCAGGTGTGTCAGCCCTAAGGGGCACATGGCCTTATTCATCAGGGCTCAACTCAAGAGCTGCTTTGTTTTGTTTTTTTAATAGGTCTGTTTTGAAGAAAATATAGTTTGGAATTTGTTTAACTGTAGTCAATGATGATCTAAAACGGTTTAATACAAAACTGTGTTTTATTAATTATCTGTGTCTTCAGTGGTAGCAGACACCTCAGTATACATGGTCACTGACACATATTGAATAAATAAAATAACATTTAAACAACTCAGAGAATGGAATCATTTAGCTATGTGTGCAGACTTGCAAATACTGTTGGTTTACAGTTTCTTATATGCATGTTTATTTTTATGTAAGCTTTTTAGTCTTAAGTCATAGCTTGTGTAAGACCTTCCAAATGATGTGGAAATGTAACCTGACTTCTCAATAACCCGCAGAAGTGAAGTAGAATCTGCTCTGGGAAGGCATCTCGGACCTCCGACCTCTACCACTGCAGTCAAGCAGCCAGCAATGCAAGGTAAGTAACGTGACTGGAGTTAGACAAACTATTCTTCTGTACATTGTGTACAAGAGCTGTCACTCGCATAACCTGTTATTTGTTCTGCAAATGAGTCCCTAAGTTGTATTGGCACAAGCTGCATCTTTGTTTCGGTCCTGATGGGCATGACGGCAGAGATGGCAGAGAGTAGGTGCTTGGTTGGCAGGTGGTTCTGTATCCAAGACTGCAGTAATTACTGATTTCACAAGGTACAGCCTCAGAAGTGATGACTCAGTGAGCCAATTTGGAGAGGACTCCACAGATTTTGACCTTCCCTCCTGAATTGGAAGCAGCAATTATTTCATTTTTCTTATATTCTTTAACCCCCAATACATACATGGCATGCATAATTTACCTCCTGTAGTCTTGAATGTTGGTGTGTTTAGATTAGTTTGTTACTAAGCTTTCTATTATCAATCGTACAACATGTTTTCTGTGGCAGATTGGGATCAACTGGGATTTTGGAATGAAGAGGAGGAGCAGTTTGTTTCTGTCTCTCAACAGCCAATGACTGCCCTTGCTGTGGAGAGAGGCGGTGCCCCAGCCCTGGGTATTGGCTCTGTCAACCGGGTGTTAGCGCCGGGGCCACTGCAGACTCACACAGAGCAATGGAAAGAAAAAACCTGCGAATGTTGGGAGGCAGATCTATCCCATTGAATATGGAAGCCAGCAGGAGAACCGTGTTCCCATTGAGAACCTGTGCCTCTTCAAGCTTTAAATACAGATGCTATTAAGAAATTAACCAGTTTGTCAAAGACTGTAATGGTGTCTGCTTTATTTGTTTATTTTTTAAAATGGTGTTTCAGTTATGCCATGTGGATGTTTTTGAATGAAGGCATGTTAACCATTAAATCTCCTGATCTCTATTAAATCTGTCAGGGGTGTCATTTCTTGTCCATTAGGTGCTGTTAATGGTTTGTTCTACAGTTAAGAAAACACCATGTATTTCCCACTATGGTGAATTATTATTTATTTCTTAGCAGATGTCCTTATCCAGGGCAATTTACAATTGTTACAAGATATCACATTATTTTTTACATATGATTACATTATTTTTTACAAATTATTTTTACAAATAATTACCAATTTTATACAGTTGGGTTTTTACTGGAGCAATCTAGGTAAAGTACCTTGCTCAAGGGTACAGCAGCAGTGTCCCCCACCTGGGCTTGAACCCACAACCCTCCGGTCAAGAGTCCAGATCCATACCCACTACTCCACACAATTGCCCCCTCCAGAGTAAATATATAAAGTAGGCAATTTGCAGACAGTGGAAAATCAGGAATTATGAAGCTTGTTTTGTATTTTGTTTGATTTCTGTGTTTTATTAGAAATAATAATAAAAAAAAATCCTCAAATATTTGAATAATAAACAAGAAAATAATTTGGAACGATAGGTACCCATATAAAAAGTGCAGTGCAGAATCTAAACTCATGAACGGCTGTATTCCTGTACTGTAATCTGTAAGAAATTGCATAATTCCATACAAATCTATTATAGAGACGTGACACACAAACACATGACAGACAACCAGCTGTTTCTTTAAGAGTAGTGACGTCAAAAGGCATTCTACCCCCTTCCCATAACACAATGCGGCCAGACCGTGAGCTGCAACGCAAACGGGTCTTCTCAGCTAATACAAAGCGAATTATTTTTTAATTAAAAAAAACATTTTATAAACGAATAACGGGCGTAGTTGTAACAAACCGGGTGGAAATATGAAGCATAAAATACCAGGAAAATGCGGTTGGTTTTCTTTTAACTAAGTTAAGTTATATATGTTAGAGTTTTGTATCGTTTAAAAATTAAATACCCCGACAATATATAGTAGTTAGTACTCGGGCTGGTAGAAATCCAGAATGCTAATTTGTTGTATATAAATAAACACAAAATCGGATGGAATAAAATAGTAAATACACTACGTTTAGGTCAACATTTTTAACTAAAGTTAGAGAAACAAAACCGTATTAATATGTGCTGCTTAGTTTAATCTAATGATTCTTAAATGACCGTACCAAAAATACTCTTTCTGTTGTTCATAAGTGATTTTAGTGTTGGGATGCTTTGTATAGCTGCTTTGACAGGTTTTAACTCCTGACGTCACTATAAGATACAATACGAGTTAACTTTATTTTTTCGAATTTTACTATACAAGTCAATCGGAGTTACAGCGGTTTTCATTTCAGTATACACTGGATGTGGATTGCTGTGCGCTCTCTTTTTAAAGAGAATTCACTAATTTTGAGGGGTGTCTGGCACGACCTGAAACGAGACTATATTGTTGACTGATTCTGAATAATTTATTGAGGAAAAATGAGCTCCGCGGTACAGCCAGCTGATAGTGCCACAAGCGCCGGAAACACCAATACGAGCAATCCGAATGACGATGGCATGTCCTGGTGGTATAAGTGGCTGTGCAAGATCGCCGGAGTCCTAGGAGGAATCTGTGAGTATAGTACCTGGTATTGTCACGCTACACCGAAGCGACACTGCCGTATCATGCTAATGTATACCTCCTCTGTTTTCACAATCCATATGTTTTCGTTGTACTTTTAGGGTTAGAGGAGTGCCAGCCAATGATTTTATATTCCTTTTATTACCATGTTCTATTGTCATTATTTCTGGTTCCTCTTTCCTTGTGCTGAGATGTTTTTGGTTCTAAACAGGTTTTTAGGCTATACAAATATTATAAATACAAACCTATCGAATTGATAAACTGCTGCATCGCAGTACCATTGCTGTATGGTCTTACTGTCATGAATTTCAACTACAGTGTATCATTAGATACCAGGATGCAGTGCCCACTTAATCTATCTACAGCATTTTCTTTATGATAATAAGCTGTAGGCTACTCTGAATTGAGCCTGCCACTGCCTGCTACTGACTGTACTTGTACTTTCATGCCTAAGGATCTGGTTATGCACTTATATGATATTAAATATCATGACTAAGGCTGTACACGTTTAAACAGTGAATGTATCTGTTTGTTAAGCATTTAAAGGTGTGATTTACATCCTGAATCGAGACTCTTGCAGTTTGTTTAGTGGAACATGTGGTCGGCTGGATTGTCTGTTTGCCAGCTTTGATTAGCTGAAATGTAATCAAGGTCATAATGTAGGCTATATGTACGGCACTTCCCAACACAACTGCCTCAGATTTATAATGTGGCACGATGGAGTCATCCTAGAGTGGCTTACAATGTATAAAACATGCATTGATTAATTGATGCAGCTCATTGGAGGGGAGGGGGGGGGGGGGGGGGGGAGGCAAAGTTAAAATGAATCAAACGGTGAAATAGCTCCCCCTCTCATGGTTGGGGCACGAAGCTGACTTGAATAAAAAATAATCATAGTTTAGCAATTAGTCGTGCAACAGTGTTCATATGATTCTCTTGCAACAAATTAGATCATCCAATGCCAACATCAAATAACAAAAATCTAGCTGGTTTAACATCTCATGTGAATGTTTTTGCAAGAGTGTGTTTGTTCAGTATATATATATGTATGTGTGTGTGTGTATATATATATATATATATATATATATATATATATATATATATATATATATATATATATATATATGTATATATATATATATATATATATATATATATATGTATATGTGTGTGTGTGTGTGTGTATATATATATATATATATATATACAGCTCTGGAAAAAATTAAGAGACCACTGCAAAATTATCAGTTTCTCTGGTTTTACTATTTATAGGTATATGTTTGGGTAAAATGAACATTTTTGTTTTATTCTATAAACTACTGACAACATTTCTCCCAAATTCCAAATAAAAATATTGTCATTTAGAGCATTTATTTGCAGAAAATGACAACTGGTCAAAATAACAAAAAAGATGCAGTGTTGTCAGACCTTGAATAATGCAAAGAAAATAAGTTCATATTCATTTTTAAACAACACAATACTCATGTTTTAACTTAGGAAGAGTTCAGAAATCAATATTTGGTGGAATAACCCTGATTTTCAAGCACAGCTTTAATGCGTCTTGGCATGCTCTCCACCAGTCTTTCACATTGATGTTGGGTGACTTTATGCCATCCTGGCGCACAAATTCAAGCAGCTCGGCTTTGTTTGATGGCTTGTGACCAAAATGTTCATTTTACCCAAACACATACCTATAAATAGTAAAACCAGAGAAACTGATAATTTTGCAGTGGTCTCTTAATTTTTTCCAGAGCTGTATATATAATGTGTGTGTGTCTGCATTGCTTGCATATTTAAAACCGGATTGATTTTGAACACTCATTGGACTGCAGTATGTGCAGACCCAGCATGCCCAACAGTTGTAAACGAGTGTAATTATTCCCCCACGTCGATAGGAAATCTTTAAGAAATTAAAGTTACATCCATATAAATCACTGGTTAACAGGCCAAGTCTTCCATTTATTTAGATGTGCACCGCTTTTAGGTGCTTGGTTATTTGAAATGTAACACTAGCAGCTCTGTCCGATTTTATGATCTTCATTCCTAATGCCTATGTACACAGTATGTTTGGGAAACTTTTGAAAGGTTATTGTCCATGTGAGTATTGTACAAAATGTCACAATTGGCTATAAAAGATTACCAGACACAACATATGTAAATTAGCTTTCTTCAGTGTTGCATATAATTAAAATGCTGTGCTTTAGATCAGACTCATTGTATTGCCTAATAGTAAGAAAAGCTGTTTGAAAATCATGCCGATGACTGGTATAGAAAGGACAATTGTTGGGGGAAATATGTGTGCGTCTCCCGGTGCATAAACAGTACTGGTACAAATTTACAATCGTGCTATTATTGTCACGAAATGCAAATTGCAAAGTCACATGCATGCCCTGACCTTTTCTCTGTGTCTTGGTTGTTTGAACCGTGTCTGAGGAGAAAGAAAAAACAAAACTGTCTGGGTTCAGTCTGCCTGATACAACAGACACCAATCTGAAAAAGACGAAGAAGTTTGTTCTTTTTCCTCAGCCACTAAGCTACAGTATTTGCTCCATCATTGTAGAGAAAAAGAGACTGCTTTGATTTGTCATCCAAGGTTTGAAAGTTCTATGTGTAAATGTTCTCTCGACTAGTGATGCGGATGGGAAGGTTTGCAGTGGAGTTTATTGTGTAGAATTGATTGGTTTTAATCTATTCTTTCAGTTGCTGTGCCATAAAAAAAATCTTAGGGATCGAAGCAGCTAGAGAAAGAGAGGATAGGTGCCAACAGCATTTTTGTTAATATTCAGCATGCAGACCAAGGCTGGGAAGGCTGCAGAGCTGCTACTGAATGTACCAGAAAACCTCTCGTGCTGCTCCTTTCAGAGGGCTCTGAAAATGGCACAAAAGACAGACCAATTTGATATCTAGAATCTGGGGTTTTTTTTGTTGTGGGAGATTTGCACACTACAAAGCAATATTTACTTTTCAAAATCGATAGAAAAAACGATGAATGATCGTCTTAAAAACGATGATTATCGTCTAAAAATGCTGATTAAACTACGTTTTAACTCCCATTAATTGAGACTATATCTCCCTAGTTAATAGTTCTCCCTCTCACATTATTTTCTTTTACTGCTTTTTGCTTGCTGGCTTTTTTTTTTTTTTTAAATAGTTATACTATTGATCTCTCCGACAATTGAAGGGGGACTGAATTGAAGTAATTTTCTGATGTCAGTATTAATTACATGGCACCTAACACCCACCCCCACCCCCCTGCATCTGTTTAGGGCCATCTCTAGTCTAAAGGAAGAGAGGAACAAAACATCTCTGTCTTAGATGACAGTCTGCAACATAATTAGTACGATTTTCACCAATTCATTTTCCAGTACAATAAATAAGACACATTATTGATCATCTCATGATAATTGAGTGTGCTTGCAACCGTAGCATAATAGTTGAAGCCTTTTCATGTTTTACACTGAGTCACACCTGCAGTTATTCAGACAAACCACTGAGATCAGACCTGGACTGCTTTGTGATGGAAGTTTTATTTATCCATTATTAGAATTGTAGGTTAGCTAGTGCAATATTTATTTCCCCAGAGCAGAAGATTTCTAACTGTTATCTGTTTCTGTGGAGTTTTATGGTTGTCAAGGACTAACACCCAGAGAGGGGGCTTGGAACCTAATGCAGTATCTCTTTATTGCCTTCTGTTTTGCTGTCCAGCGCCAATACTATAAGCACGACAGGCTCCAAATTCTGTCTCCATATGCCTGGTTTCTAATCCTGGGGCTCCTGTTCTGCAGTATAACATCAACTACTTAAAACGGATGCAGCATTATTCTAATGAAGTGTCATTCGAGAGCTGTGGATAGATCAGATTCAGAACAGCTACTGCATATTTAACAGCTGCTTGTATAATTAAACAGGTGCTGTCAAATCAGAACGGAGTCATTCATGAGGAATGGCTGCCCTCCCACCCCCACCCCCACACACAGCACTTCCTAATTGTAAACTTCATTATAAAAAGAAGACTGCATATTCATTATTTTAACTGGTTTCCTTCCTTTGCAGCTTGTGCAATTGCAGGAATATGGAACTGTGTCACAATTAATCCATTAAACATAGCCGCAGGAGTATGGATGGTGTAAGTACTCTAATAACATAAGGTTATCTGGAACTAAATGCTTCCCTGATGTTCTCTGCTATCAACATTTTAAGTAAATTAAGTCTTGGTTTGTTTGTGTTCCGTTCTTGTGTGTGTGGTACAGTAAGTTAAAGAGAAGACATATTTTCATACTAGATTTTAGGACCTGTTCTTCAGTTCTAGTAGCCTTTCATAGGAATATGGCTAGAGCCAAATCTAGCCAAATCGAAACTTGATCCAAAATAGCTGATCACTAGATGGTGCTGTTTCACATGAAGACACTTTCTAGACTAACTAACTGGTGTCCTAAAATAACTGACATAAATAAGTACATACATTAATGTACATGATGAGCAACTTGGAGTACAGCAGTCTTAATTCAGACCTTAATTCTCATTGAAGTTTAAGTACATTAATAATTGTGTGTTTTCCTCTGTAGGTTAAATGCTTTTGTTCTGTTCTTGTGCGAGGTTCCGTTTTGCTGTCAGTTTATTGAGTTTGCAAATGCAGTGGCTGCTCGAGCTGACAAACTCCGTCCCTGGCAGAAAGCGTTCTTCTACTGTGGGTGAGTGCTTGGGATGTTTGAAGTTGCTGTAGATTTAAAAATAATAATAATAAGAATTCTTCAGTGCCAATTTTCACTGGCCCTTGTTTTAAATCAACTCTTGATTTCCAATTCTCTGTGAAGCTATGTGACAGTACACCTTTAGTTACCAAGACAAATATACATGTCTTGGTTTGGTTTTGAGAAACTTTCAAGATCGTGTGTACCCAGTGAGCCCCTTCAGTATCCTCTGCTGTGAGCGATCTAGGGCTGCTGTAGCTACAGCCTTCCTCACAGTGGGTTAGAGCATATTTGAACCACATGTGGGACCAAATTGCTAAGTGGGTCAGCTGTCAAGCAGATAGTGTTCCTTTTAGGATTAGGCCTTTAGTTTTAAATGCAACACAAATGAAAGAGCAGCATAGTTCACTGTATACTGTAGAAAAATAAGCTCCACAAAAGTAAGTGATTAAATGTAATATTCTTTTCTTCCCCAGGATGGCAATATTTCCTGTTTTTCTGAGCATCTCGTTTACCACACTGTTTGGAAATGCAATTGCCTTTGCAACAGGGGTACTCTATGGACTGGCATCCCTGGGGAAAAAGTATGTCTTATTAAATGCTTATGTAAACCCACACTTTGTTAAATTGTTTATTTTTGTTAATGTGTAAACCACTTGCAGTAAGCTGACCGACAATATCTATTTAAATGATAAACAGTAACTTAATACTTTTTAAAATTTGATGACTAAACCCTGTTTCCCCTAAATAGTGTCCCGCGTTTAATAATAATCGCATAATAAATGCTTTAAATTTTAAAGCAGTGGGATACATATGGCTAATTTAAGTAGCCACACAGCAATCAGATACTGACCAGTACTTGAAAAGATTAGGTTCTTGAATTGTGTTGAAATAAACAACAAAAAAATATATATATATATCTTTCTGTTTTTACTGAACTAAGGCTGTAATGCATGCAACATCTCCTCCTATCCTTGCGTATACATGGTGAGTCTTGCCATATTTGTAACCAGTTCTTTACCAACAAAATAACTTTATTAAACTAACAAAGTATCAAGTAATATGAAATAAAATGCTGCTATAACTAAATATAATACGTGCTGTCATGCTTCTTGTGCTTGTCCCATTGGGAGTCTCTTTTACTTGCTCTAATGCAATCTGGATCAGTGTATTACAGGCACTCAAAACACTCAAAAACAAAATCCAGATATAAAGGATATGAACTATAGAAAGTAAATAATGTTCTGACTTTCAGTGGAAATATTCATAAACATTCTCAAGGCAAAATGGTGTCTTTCAATGCTATAGGTTCACCCTTACCTTTATACACTTAATCCTAAATTGTGCTGCAGAACAAAAAAAATGAAATCCATTAAGTGCAAGTTTTTCTAAACCATAAACCCAAACCTTTGTCTGAAGTCACAGATGGATTAATCTAGACAATTTCACAGCACCAGGCTTCCCCCCTCAATTGCATTAACCTCTTATTTTAGGGGTAAGTGGTTTATGAAATCCACAGTGATTTATTCCTAAGTGTTGTGAAATGCCCTTAAAGCTGTGGCTTATCCTGGTACAGGTTGATCAAATGATCCCCTAATCTTTTAAAAGTGTTACCTCTGTTTCTCTTTTAAATTGAAGATATTAAAGGCATTGAGATGCTGATGTTTGCCTCTTCATTGTCATGTGTCTTTCTGTCTGCAGGGGGGAGGGTGTGGGCTATGCACGCCTGCAGCACCAAAAACCAGGTGACGAGGAGAAACTGACGGGAACTACAGACGGATTAGCACAATGACATCCCACCCTGTCTCTAAACTGCCTGAACACTAACCGGCTACGCAGAAAGAGGAACAGCTCCACTGTCTACCTTTACAATAGGATTCTGGGATTAAATGCAAAAATGTATTGCAGAGTTAGGGTTAGTTTTCTTCTTTGGGGGTCTCTTTTGGTTCTATGTTTCAGTACGCAGGGTTTCCCTAAAACACCATGTTTTACTGCCAGGTTTAGTGTGCAAGGATTTCAAATAAAAATGGTTTGTAATCTTTTTTAAAGATTTACAAACTGTCTTAATTTTAAATGTGTTTTATACCTCAGGAGAAGGTGCTCCCCATCTTACAGAAAGAATTATTGGAGAAAATGCAATAGAAAGGATTTGTATAGTCTCGTCAAGAAATCCTAACGTGTATGCTGACGAGATGCATACTGCAAATGACTGCAATATTTGGTGTAATTTAATAATATCAATGATGCATCCAGATCTATGTAAATTACAGTTACTAAATGGGAATAAGTTACCCGTAAAAAGCAGTACCTGCTACAAAGAAACACTATGTATTAGCCGTTTAAACATAGCAGGACCCAAAAGTGGTTCAAGCAATGTTTACCAAGCTATGAAGTATATAAGTCTTACACACTACATGCTATAATAGATATTTAAAATCTCATTTTCAGCATTGACAGTTCTCTGCAGCTGGGAAAGTATGGAAACAGGCATGTTGTCATATTGTTTTGTCCTGAAAATGCAATACAAATAAAAATTAAAAATCCACATCATTAGGATCAGGTTTCTGGGGTGCATTAGTGACATCTATGATTTAATTTCTAGCAGCATAGTAAATGTGCTTGAAATCCTATTCTGAATAGTGTGCTTTGTGATGGATATTATAGATAACCTAACCGACTAATGAATTGCATTAGGAGTGTCTCAACACAGGATCTATGTGTAAAACTTTAAACTATGATATTCCACAAGTTCTAAATTAGGACAAATAAGCTTTTATAGTGACTGGAATTGAATTCTCTAGACTTCCTAGGTCTCTCTTTGCTGCATTACAATACCTCTGTGTACCTTTACACACTATAAAGCTGTGACACTTAATTAGGTAGATCATGCTACAAGTTTTCAGTAAAAACCCCAAATGTTTTTTTTTTTTTATAAACTTTGAGAATTTTTAGGTGAAACCCTTTTTACTGTACTTACCAAAAAAAAATATTAAAAAGGGAAGATCCATGGAGCTTCATTGCTAGAGGAAAGAACAGCTTTCTCTTCTTTAAAGCCAAGAGGAAATGTGTTTTCTTCTGCATTCCTGATGTGTTTGCTCAGTAATTAATACTTGTTCTTTCTGTTACGGTAGAAGAATGTCGTTTTATTTTATTTAGCTTGCATGTTGTTGCTCTGTGCAGAATGGATGGTGCCCCTTTTACAGCAGTACAGAGATGCACAAGTCTGAAGATGAGCTTGAATTTCTTTGATTTCAAGGTGTATTGCAGAGCTCAGTAAATGATTGGTCCTAGTTTCCAGATAAGATGGGTAATATAAACAACCAGCAGCCGGTCCCACCTCAATCACAGTATTGAAAGAGCCGTCCAGCATTTTTAAAAAACCCACAGAAGACGTTCAACAGCAAGCATTGTAGATATTCTATTGTGATGTGCACTATTGGGTAGAAACAAAATGCATTGATTCAAATCTTGACTATTTTATACTGCACTGTCATCACAAAGACTTTCTTATGCCTTTTTTGAGGCGTGTTTGTTGATATTTGGCTTCTCAAATTTAGGGCCCGTCGTATTAGACTTTGCTTTTGTCAACAGAGCAAGCACTTTTTCTAAAGACTGTATTTCTCTGGATTATAGTCATGGATCAAAGACATTTTTCTGCATGATCAATAATCAATGCATGGGGTTAGTTAACAACAAATCACTCATTGTATTTAGTAGTTAATAATTCCTTGATCTGAAAGGTACATTTTTCAAAAAAGAAAAATGTATAATAATTTATAGTTTTGTACTGTAGGTCTCTGAGGATCATTTGATAAAACAGGATGCCTTCTGTGTTATGTAAATAGTTTTATATTTAAAAAATAACTGCTTTCCTGAAATTAAATTCCAGATCATTGAAAACTGTGAACACCAATCTGTTGGTTAACTTGATACACAGAACAGAAGTGCATGCAACCAAATGACTCTATCAATATAATAATGTAAAGCAAAGCATCCATTAAATAAACTCATTTATGTTAATGCAGTAAGGTGAGTAATGTAGGCGGTAGCACTGATGAATGAATTATACCAGTTTAGCATTCAGCTCACAAACTCCTGTAAGAGAAGAGATGGGGCTCCACCAGCAATACAAAGCTACCAGCAACTCGAAACACACTGAGCAGTGTGCAAATGAGTTCTACTCAGTGCTCCAGTAAATATACTGTGCATGTGCAATGTATCACGGGGTGACTGGGGATCTAAACACTATTTTTATGTCAATTAAAGAGTACTCGGGTAAATATCTATCTGGGGACTTGGCCACCTTTTCATTCACACCTGTTTAGCTGTATCTGCTGTAAATGGTGCACACTATTCCAGTGCGATGGGGGTTCATGGGTTGTTTTTTTTTTTTTCTTTCCCTTGTTTGTGATCCTGAAAAGGAGTTTGTTTGCTTGTAGAAACTGATTTTAAATTGTGTTCCCCCTGTATAGTGATACTAATGAATAAACTTAATTTTGCCTTTTCATGGAAACTGTGTGAAGCGTGTCTTTTGAAATGTGAAAAAGAATTGCACCAATTTGGCAAAATACTTTATTGCATTAGAAATGTCAAAAGATTAGCATTTTGTTGTCCTGTTATTGATAATCAAGATACTTTTTTTTTCTTACAAGTACAAAGCAATTATAATACACCCCTGACCCAATCAACAGTGCAGTGTGATTAATAATAGCAGCTTTAATTAACATGAAACTCGCATTGCCCCGCTTCCTTATGAGAAGGTCAATTCCTAGTATCTCCTGGGTTTGTTAATTGATAGACAGAGACAGATCTGTTCCCTTCGTGAGTAAATAATCACTTGATGCTGGGCTCCAGATCTGGAATGCTGTAGCCCTCAACCTCAATGTATTCCCAGTCTTTTGAGTAAAAGAAGAAAGAAGTAAAAACTTACAGGGAGGGAAAGGAATGATTTTGGCGACACCACTTTTATTAAAACACAAAACAGCACAAATATGTGTTTGTGTTTGCCGGAAGAGCGTGGATTACAGTACTTATATTTAAGATAGAGTGCTCCACAAGATTGTTGAGTTTTATTTGATTTTAATATGAACTATGATTTCTGGTTAGCACATACTTTCATAGTTTTCCTTGTTTTTTTGTGACCTCTTTAAAAGCATGGGGGTGTAACAACAGCAGCTGGATTATATGCAACCTTAAAAGTGCAACAAAGTTATCATTTACTGTTAGGAATCTTGATGTCTCTTCATTCTTTGCATGTTTAAACTGGAAGTGTAGGCTGCTATTTAAGTCATTTTTCTTGCTCACAACTATGGAAGTTGAATGACTTGTACTATAAAGCTTTGGCTGCTACAGTACGTATCTGTGTACTATATCAACTCTCCAGGATAGAAGGAACCTACTGTCTGTTTGTAAGTGCCCAGCGCAGCAGTCCACCTCCTGTGTGACTTTTTTCTTGACCAATCCATTCTATAAGATTCTAGAACTTAACGCAGGAAAGCTTTTAAAATGGCATATTGCATTTCTACTGTATAGCCTGAATACTGTATGCAATCTAGTTTACTCGTAGAAAACACCCTATATAGCAGCGAGCAGTCAGTATGTTGAGAGTCTGAAAGCTCTTGTTCAAGTATTTAAATCAGAGCATGAGTACTGATTCATACGATAAGCTCTGATATTGCCATAGAAAATAGATACCGTTTCCCAGATCACTTAGCAGTCCCCTGTAAGTATCTGTGTTCCATCAGTAGATTCTTTCATGTCGTTACTCGTCGATGCTGAATGTGCGTCCCGTTCTGAAGTAGTTCTCAATCTCCTCCAGTGATCTCCCCTTCGTTTCTGGCACGCACACTGCTGTGAAGATGATATTCACCACGCACACCACTGCGAAGAACAGGAAGGGGACGAATAGGCCATAGGCATCCTGGGGAACAAACACAGCATGACACACACATTAGTGTGTTAATGGCATAGGAAGTAAACTTGCTCATACTCATTGGGTTTTCTTAGCCCCTTTTGGGGGGGGACTTTGCACAGCCAGGAGCCAGTTAGAATTGCAATGTTATTTTTCATTAATAAATCATGAATCCTGTCACTTTTCAAGCCGCAGATGACAGCAGTTTTAATTTACTAAAAAATACATTAAGGGGACACTAGACCATCTGCATTGTCAGAATACAGTATTTCATTCTTTACCTACTGTGTGTTTGGTATATAACTTTTATCATTTCATACCAGGCTTACCATGTCCTTTGTCAACAATGCTGGCTGCTTCTGAAAAATACTTCTTAAAGCTGAATATCTGAAGTGAGGTGCTATTAAAAATATGACCACTAGGGGATGTGCAGCTGTAATTTCAGCCCCCTCGGAAACAGTAGCAACTGTACTAGTGCGCATTTCTAAACCCACCTCAATATTTATGGATACAAAATCCTAAGTAAGACAGCTAAATAATGATCTAAGTAGCACAGTAGGGATGAAAAAACACATAATACGACATTAAACAGGTAAAAAATGAGGGTTTCTGAAAATGGGGATGGTATGAAGTATCTTCATGAGGTTTAAGGATTTTCTCCATATATTTAACTGTCAGTGTGTAGTTAGTGGACAGTGAGTGGAACTCACCACGACAGTCATGAAGACCTCTGTCACGACGAAGGCTGTGATCCAGCTGACCGTTACACACAGACCAGAGGCCATCCCGCGAGCACCCAGGGGCAGAATCTCTGACATGAGCAACCAGGTAATGGGACCCCAGCCCACTGCATAGCCTGAGGGGATGAGGGGAAGAGGGGGGGGGGGGACAATTAACACACCATTCAAAATAAAATGGCTCCATTTTGGCATTCTATTCTATTTCTAACTTCCATATTTTTTATTTTACTGATTTTAATGTGCTGTAGGAATAGTATTATAGCATAAATCTATTGTTTTATATAGAACAAGTGATAACTAAAAAGTATGTTAACGTTTAAGAAAAAATGGGAGTTTCCATGCTTGTTTATGATGCTTACAATCAGTCAGTAGTTTTTTTCTCTTCTCATTTTAACATCTGCTAAGAAATAAATAATAATAATAAAATAATATGTATTTTAATGGTAATGGTATCCACCTCACGTCCTATTCAGTTTACAGGTGAAATAAAAATCCTGAGGGACTGGGGTTTGGTGTTACCGTAATAGATGAAAACCAAGCCGATGTTCAAATCAAAGCCATTAGATGGGTGTACATTTTAAGTGTATTGCATTTATTGTAATGCATAGTAACGGAATATCACAATCATGAAGTATGCTAACAATGAATAGCTCTAGTTTCTCTCTCTTTTCTGCTGTACTTTCTGCAATGGTAATGCTGTTAAATGTTGCTCTAAGTGCTATTTTGCTCTTTGAAGAATTGCACTTTGAATGTGGATTAAGATGAGCTGTTCTGGTCCAAATACAAGAAGTCCTGAACTGACCCTAAAGGGGAACTTTCTTTACCTCGGTTTCCACTTCTCACCTTTGTGGTCTTGAAAGCTGCAGTGTATTGTATATGCATAGTCAGCTGATCCTATTGAAACGTATCACCAAATCAACCTTTGTTCTACATTTAACACTATTGGGTGTTGTATAATTATGGATAAAGCATCTCTAAAACTTACCAAATATAATGACCATGGTGCTAATGAGAGGTATCCAGGTGAGGAGGCCCTGCCCTCCTGTACTGAGCATGCTGTGTGGCTGTGAGAGGAGATCAGTGAGGAGCTGGGTGCTGTTGTGGTGGGGCTGGGGTTGGGAGTGGTCCTCACTGAAGTGAATATACAGACTCATTGTCAGAGTGGAGAGGAACATCAGAAACCCTGAGTGAAGACAAAACCAACCGAGACTTCAATTCACTTAAACATTAGGGATAACACTGCCCCCCTACTTCTTTTGCTACAGTTTCATTCTTTGCATATTTTTAAACAATTGTATTTTTTAATACAGATTTGCAGATTTCTTTCAAATACAACATACAGAGTTTAAACCGCTATTTACTGTGTGCCACAGGTCAGCCTGACCTCCGTGCTTTGTTATAGATTAAGTTGTGCGTTACAAAGTATTTAGTTAATGCTTAAAGACATTTCTACATCTTACATGTGTGACACTGTAGCTTTAATCTTCATATAAAGTGTTACCTCATAAACTTACCAGACAGGAAAAGCAGAATCTTCCTCCCTGCTTTATCCATGAAAGTGGCAGCGATAATTACAGCCACCAGCCGGACGAAAGCCACAATGACAGCATCGTAATCCCCAGGCTAGCAAGAGAGAAGTGGGCCTGAGTACTATTATTACTACTACAGCAATTACTAATAATGATCCGCAAGACACAGCATGTGGCCATCTCGTAATGAACCTCTACTAACTGGTTTCTGTACCTTTAAGTACTGTATTTACAGTAATCCATCACATATCCACCCAGACTGTTTATATGCCATGATCAATCTCTTCAGCTACGTTAGTTTATTATTGAACAGACAGGAATAGTTCAGAGTGTAGATCCTACCAAAGTTTTCATACACTGTGTTGCATGTGCTCGGTGCGCTCCCATTGCTGGTAGTGTCACGTGAGCAGTTCAGTGTGTTGATATGGAAATAAATCCTGTTCGCCTGAGGGGTGTATTAACTTGCTTGTACCCACGGTCCATGTCTGGTCTCCATACTGCCCTCTGGACTGCCCATCGTTACAATCTGTAATCCTGATCACTTTATTACTATCCAAAGACTGGATTCTGTAAAGTACAGGGCCGGCATAAAGTCGCTTGGGGTATAATTAGCTGAAGTTGAGTGCTGAAATTTGACATAGAACAAGCCAAGGGAAACACAATAATGCAATAAAGAAACTGGCCATAGGAGGCACTGCTGTGCAAACCATATGCTAAGTTAACTGAGAAATACATAGTGTCAATAAGAAATGATTAATATCGATCATCCCAAATGCAGTGTGTTTCTGAAATGGCAACCTTTGCAACAACAGTGATCATTTTTTCTCACCAGGATGACTTTGGTCATATTGAAGATGGGCTCCAGGTAGACAAGGATAGGGGT
Organism: Acipenser ruthenus; assembly: GCF_902713425.1. NCBI lineage: Eukaryota > Metazoa > Chordata > Actinopteri > Acipenseriformes > Acipenseridae > Acipenser > Acipenser ruthenus. The sequence continues at coordinate 9,860,096 of NC_081219.1, forward strand.
GATTCCCGTCATCTGCTGTAAAAACCTCATGAATACAGTGATGAGGACGGGCCTGTAGTAAAAGGGATTCCGCAGGTCTGTGCACGAGATCTTACCCTGCAGAGCACATTGGTATTCAGATACACAAAGAGGAACAGCGGAACCCTTGTCAGCCCTGTCGACTCTACCTGACCCTTATAAAACTAAAGCATAGAGGAATATGAAATGTTAAAGCATGTTAAATGCGTAGAAAAGTCTGGGAGAAGCATGATCAATTCTATACTTACTGGGCAAATGTATCATTTTATAATTTCTTAATTCCATCCTTAATTCCTGCTCTCTTTAGCCTCCTTCCTACACGCACTCACACTTAGCTTGCAATCCTATTGATAATTTGTACCCAATGCAAGATGTGTAGGATATCACCACTTGACCACAAAAAAGGTTACAACCAGAACTAAACATAATTACTGTACTGTATATAAACCAAGCCCACCTGGTGAAATATTTAGTACACAAGAGCTCATGAAATAGTGATAGTGGCATCCAATCTAAATTAAAGGCAGAGCCAGGTGCAGGAACACAGCAGGCATGTCAATGGTGGATGCCATTTGCAGAACAAATTAAATGTTATCTTGTGAGGGACTGCCTAGTTACACAAAAGTGTGTGCTGCATATGACAGGTGTTCCACGTTTTTGTCTGTAAAGTATGGGTATGTTATGAGTTGCTCATCTCTACCCAAGTCTTGTTATATGAACTCTTGCTGATTAGCTCTGCTTTTGCTATTCACAACAAATCCTCTCTATACTCCTGTTCCTACCTGTGCCTTGATACTCCGGTCAATCTCCGCAAACTCGCGCATGTAGTCAGTCTCGGCCCCTCGAAGCCAGGCCAGTGAGCGCTGTGCCTCCTCAGCCCTGCCCTTGGATATGAGGAAGCGAGGCGAGTCTGGCATGAAGCACAGCAGCACCAGCATGAGCAGAGTGGGCACCTCCCCCGCCACAGCCAGCCAGCGCCAGGGCAGCCCCAGCCCTGTCAGGACATACACACTGTCAGCACTGACACCAGCCAAGAGGACTTCCACAAATGGGGTTCTATACAATGTTGGCAATGTACAGCGGATGTCGGTGAGCTGCTGGCCCCTGGTGGATCAAAGGCCAGCCTTGTAGGTGTTTGCTGTACAGCGGTGAGCGGAAACAGTCCCTGTTGATTTTGTGTTCCTCACCCACTGAACCGCCAGAGCCAATGCAACCCCTCTGTGGAAACATTACCCACCTTTTAACAAAATGAAATGAATAAAGCTGTAGTTATTTGTGATTATGGGTGTATAAAGTCGCTTGGGGTGTATCTCCAAGTGCTGTGACTTATCTAGTAGACGTAGAGTGTTGAATTGTGGCACTGGCACGGAACAATTCACGTGGAACACTGTGATCAAGAAATTGATCATAGGAGGTCTGTTAAGCTAATAACTAAGCAACATGTTCCAATGTACCCTTACCAAGCGCATACAGAGAAAGGGCCCCAAAGACAGCTGTGATCTGAGGGCAGGATCCCAACCATCCTCGCACTTCTGGTTTGGAAATTTCTGACACATACACCTGAAACGGATTTGAAAGGTTTTTGGAATGCTATTTGTAATAGTCACATACATAATAATACATAACACAAAAAAACAGGTAGCCTTGGCTTTTACATATCACTGTTTTATTAATATTTAGTTGGTAACTACCCAAAAGAAATGATGCACAACTCATTGAAAACAGATCACAAAAGGCATGCAGGATTGCAACACTATTTTTAATTATTTTTCTACAAACTTGTTTCCATGCTGTATGATTTCTTTCAATAAGTTGTCCTACTTTGGTGGTGCCATAGCCATTCTAAAGTGGCTATGCCAGTGTCAAAAGGTTTGATTGAATAGCGCTATAGGTCAGGAAAATAATGCCAATAAAACAGTGGTTATGTTTTGATTGAATCCAGCCTTCAGTCAAGGAAACACTAAAACATTGCCTAGTTTTTTTCTATATCTATAGTTTTATGAGGCATAAATAATTAATAAAAAAAAAACACTGCTTTATGACCTGTGTTATTTCACCTATTTTAACGGAGGTGCTTTATTTTTTGATTGAATCTCCCCCATAGTGTTTGAGGTTAAGGAAATGTACAGTATTTATCCAGCTCACTAGGACTCACTGGTATTGAGGCTGATGTCATCCCTGCAGCTATTCCTGTGAGAATGCGTCCAAGCAGCAGCATCCACACTCCCTGTGCACTGCCCATCACCGCATAGCCCGCCACAGAGGGTACGGCAGACATCATGATGCAGAGCTTCCTCCCCAGCCAGTCATTCAGGAACATCCCACTGATCCCTCCAAACGCCACCCCCAGTGTGTACACTGACTGCACAGAGACGTCATCGTCAGGTCAAACACCAGGCAAACTTGTGCACATCACCCACAAGGGACTATGTCCTGCACAGCTGCTTAGAAACTACAGTAGACTTATTCATCTGAATCCTGTTGATCCGAATGGACCATTAATCCAAACCATGCTACAGCATAAACATGTATTTTATTATGATAGCATGGTTTGGATTACAGGTCAATTAGTACTAGCAGGGTTCGGATTGCAGTCGAAACTACAACATCATAATTCAATGATAAAGTATGTAAAACAGTCACACCACCTTGTGTAATTTGTATTCATTTTTATTCTGATTTTTGAAGAAATGTATGTATCATAAAACTAAAATAAGGACTAGGTGCTGGTTAAGATCACAACTTAAAAAAAAATCACTGAACAGGGTCTACTGTACTGTATTATTTCCCATTTAGTGAATACCGTATTTTTCCTTTTTACTAAATTATTTGACAAGTGGAAAGTCTCTCCAGTCACTTTCATGGGAATTCCAATCCTGTTACCCTGCGATGACATGACAGGGTACAGCTAAACCACCGTCACAAAGGCTCCCCTTCACAGCACTGCACAGCCTAACACTGAATGTTTCAGATAAAGGCAGACTCAGAATGGTAGAAGAACAAAACTGTTGTTGTTTTATTAAAAGGTAAGCACTTGTCAAGTTATGCTGTAGCTATAACTAGAGGACATATCAAGAGAACTGTCTCAATTACTAGTATAAAAACCTTGACTTTGTCTCTGATTTTATTCACATGGAAGACTGTAATCTTCTCATACTCTCCACATGTCCTGTAGCTTTTATACATTACCAATTAAGCAATATATACAGCGAAGCAACAGTCATGTATACAGTAATAAAATAAAAACACAGCCATTTAATTATAACATAAAGCCCATTCTAACAACTTCACCATGTATAGATATAATGTATAAATCAATGAATATTGAAACCTAGGGGTAAAGCAATAGCTAGTTAAAGGGACACACTATTTACAGCACCATTCTCCATCAACCTCTTTCAAGTTGGATACAATCTAAACTATGTCATTTTTTCTTACCCCAAACCATGCAACTTGAGCATTATTCATTCTTAGGCTGGGGTTTGTGGAGTTCAGCAGGTGTGGTATAACAGACGATGTGTAGACCATCGAGAACCCAAAGTTGAAGTTCCCCAGAACTGCTGAAAACACAGCCAGGTACAATTTGGCATTGCTGTGGAAAGAGAAGCCATATGTGACCAGTGGACATGGTTTATCCTGGCATCCCAATTTCACTTCTCTTCTCTTGAATACTCTTGAATTAGATAGTGGCTCTGGATGGTGCTGTATATATACGACTCTCCAACAACCCTTCCTCGTTGATCACTGCCTCCAATTCCTGCTGGGAAGTTGAAGTTGGAAATATACGGCAAAGACTAATCTGCTGCCAATCAAGAGCCTTCTATCTGCCCTCTGTCAGAGTCTGGGAACTGGACTCAACCCTCTCAATTTAGAATAATGTTTGCATAAGCACAGTTTTGAATTGCAATCACTTTGAATTTGCCTTTTTGTTGTTTTGTGCAAACTCACACAACTTCAATTTGGTTGTTAAATACAAATGGGAATTCTGCAAGACTCCTTCCTGAAAGCCATTAATTCCATTGAGGAAGAAGTCAGAAATTCGTTATTATTTAAAAAAACAGCGAGGGAAGAGAGAGATTACAAAACTAAAGGACTTAAATGGAGGTGCTGCACATTTTATCCTTATCAGGAAATAAAGTAAATAATTAAAATTGCATTCTTCTAATTGTGGTCACTAATTACTGCACCATACCATACGTAGTGGGCTATCATATATCATTCATATTTCATAGAAGGCTTTTAAATCTTTAATCTGTCTGATATTTTGATATGTATTAGTCATTACAATAAATACTCATCATTGCATCATTATGTGGACTATAAACGCATGTTTTTAGGGAAGTTTCCCAAATTTGCAACACTACCTTTGGTCCCTACAGAAAAGTTTAATTTCTACAAAAACAGCAGCCAAAACGCTTAGAAAGGTCGTTTGCATGCACTTCAGTATGCATGTGTGTGCTTGTTTTGTAGTCGTTAGACTGTATTTTCAGATATTGTGCAGAATAGGAACATTCAAACAGTAACCCCTCTTCTTGACTACTCATGCATGAAGTCATGTTCCTGTTTTAGTTCGTTACATTGTGTGAGATCTTCCTGTATGTTTTAGTCGCTGTATGGCTAAAGTCATGTAATTACTGTATTCTGTAAAGCCATAAATATTTGCAAGCCTTTTATTATGCAAACACTAAACAACATTTAAGTCCAGTAATGCTATCTACTGCATGTATCCTAGCAGTACAGTAATTATAATATTTAATTGCAGAATAATTAGAAAAACTTCAGCAGTATTACTAAAATATATGTTTTAAAGTACATTTAGGTATTTAATAGATTTAGTACTTTTTACAGACAATTTGTAAAGTACAACAACGTCACTTGAGTTGGCTCTGAGTATTTGTACAGCACCAAGAAGTAAAGAATGATTTCTCACAAATACCTTGTTCTTACGGGACCATTTTCGGCAGCTAAAGCCCCATAGGAGGAGCTTCTGCCTTTTCCAATCAGTGGTTCTCTACCGTCTCCCATTCTGTTCGAGCCCAGACAGCTGTCTGTTTGACTGTGTCTTCGATGTCTCTCCAAGCTGTTATATAAACTCAACACGAGGTTACTTCTCCATCCTGCTTTGCGAGCAATCGCATCACCACCCCAGAGTTTCCCGTAAGAACTGTCCATCACGAACCAGGCATACTGAAAGTAAAAGTAAGGTATTTTGCAACATGTGAATTTCCAGCTGGGAACTAGTATTAACTCTTACATGACAGAGTATTCTTTATTGACAGGCGGTGGTATTTTTTTTTTTTTTTTTTTTTAAGATAACTGGACAAGTATGCCGAGCCGACAGACAGACACACACCCTTTAAATACCCCCAGAATGTGGTACACTCAGTCATTTTTGCTAAAAACCCAGACCGCAATTTTAGCTGGGCCAATGTCGGCAGTTTGGTTGGCACCTCGTTGGCAAAGCACAGGTTACATTATTTGTTTATTTAGCAGACGCCTTTATCCAAGGTGACTTACAGAGACTAGGGTGTGTGAACTATGCATCAGCTGCAGAGTCACTTACAACTACGTCTCACCCGAAAGACAGAGCACAAGGAGGTTAAGTGACTTGCTCAGGGTCACACAATGAGTCAGTGGCTGAGGTGGGATTTGAAACGGGGACCTCCTGGTTACAAGCCCTTTTCTTTAACCACTGGACCACACAGCCTCCTATACATCTTTTGTCCTGGCACAAGAGGGTGCATCAAAGTGAAGCATGAGGTGTGACACGTACCAGAAGCCTTGATATTATTCTAGCAAAGTAAAACAATAAATTATATTTTCACTGCTGGGTTTGACATTTAGTATAACAGGATTACAGTAAGAAATGCAGATCTTACTTATTCTAATGGAACTAGAAAGTGGAATTGTACTCAGAACTTGTTTGTAATTTCTGCTGTTAAGGTTTACCAATGCATGGATCATGCTAAGATATAGTGCTTGTAAATTATCACACTAATTGTTTGCTAAACTGCCAGTAGATTGTCCCAGTTGCTACTGAGACCTGTGTGAATTGTTTTTGTGTTCACAACTCATCACTTTCTGTCTATACTCTGCCTTTTCTGCCTTGGTGCACTGTCTACACTGCTCCCTGCCTCTTCTGCTTCCTAACTGCTAGTTTGTCCACTCTATCCATGGTGCTGTCCCAGCCCTTCTCTCCTCACGCTCTCGCTAAATCTCCCACCAGCACTGCTCTAACTCTTCCAACCTGATCTCCTCTACTCCTCCCCCCTGGTCCCCCAGCACGCTTCCTGGAGGAGCTTGACTCCTGCCTCGCTTCTATCACCACCTCTATCCCCATCATCTATCTCTACAACTCAACTCCTTCTTCTTCATTCTTTCTCTCTCCACCTCGCCCCCTCGCCTCCTACTCACAAAGCTGGCCGCCAGCAGGATCTGATTTTCTCCAGAAGCTGATCTCCTCCTTCCCCTACTGTCACCCCCCCTCCCCTTCTCGAACCACTTCTTCACCTCCATAGATTTAGGAAAGTGACACTACCAAGGATCAATAGGGTTTTGAGCAAATGGGCGAGATAGTTGCATCCCTTCACCTTCACCTGGTGACAGCACTCAATTCTGCCGTTTCAGCAATTGTCAAAAAATGTCTGCAAACCTACCAACATTTCACATGTGTTGTGCAATGGTTGCAGCGCTTGCAACATAGTGACAGTGGCTTTTTATGTCTGCCACATCCAAGAATCGTATCCGTTTTCATTGCTGGGAAGTTTCCTTCTTTATTGCAAAGACACGTGTCCTAACGCGTAACCCATTTTTACGTTAGGATATTTTGACAGTGCAGCAATTTAGCCTCACTCTTGTTAGACTGGAATAAGAACGTGTGAGCATGCGCACAAACAGATTGGTTTGTGTGCTTGTGTTTGCATCATTGGGTATCCAAGCAACACAACAAAGACAAACTCGGCGACGGAGAGATTTGAATTTACTGTATATTGTTTTAATTTTAATGAAACTTTAAACATGGAAAAAATATGAGGTAAACAGTATTCACTATATTGCAAAAAACAGATCCACTGAAGCCACTATAGCCTCATGTTTTTGTACCTTTTAATATACACTACCGGTCAAAAGTTTTAGAACACCCCCATTTTTCCAGTTTTTATTGAAATTTAAGCAGTTCAAGTCCAGTGAATAACCTGAAATGGTACAAAGGTAAGCGGTAAACTGCCAGAGGTTAAAAAAAAAAGTTTAGGTTCCCAAAAACTGAAAAATAATGTACATTTCAGAGTTATACAAAAAGGCCTTTTTCAGGGAACAAGTAATGGGTTAACAACTTACAGCTGTTCTGCAGCAATGGAAGTAAATTAAGCCTTGAAAGTTGATGCTAACAATTCCTACAGGTGTCCCAACTTTTGTTGATTACTTACAAACCCTTGGTCTGTTTAAAAGCAGTGTTGTAACAGACTGTGTTACTACACCCTCTTAAGCATTATTTGGACAGTATTGTACTGCAGGAAGTAGTATATTGATCTCATAATGGCGAGAAAAAGGCAATTAACTAAGGAAGACAGACAGACCATTATAACCCTTAAAAGTGTAGGTCTTTCCTTTAGAGAAATTGCAAAGAAAGCCAAGGTGTCAGTGAGTACAGTTTCCTACACCATCAAAAGGCACTTGGAAACTGGAGGAAACTCTGACAGGAAGAGGTCTGGCAGACCCAAAGCCACAACAGAATCAGAAGACAGGTTTCTGAGAGTCAACAGCTTGCGTGATAGGCGGACAACAGCTTCAAGCACAGCTTAACACTGGTCGAAGTAAGCAAGTCTCAGTTTCAACTGTGAAGAGAAGACTTCGAGCTGCAGGTTTGACAGGTCGAGTGGCAGTAAGAAAGCCATTGCTAAGATGGCAAAATAAGAAAAAGAGGCTTGCCTGGGCCATGAAGCACCGCCAGTGGACTACTGAAGACTGGAAGAAGGTCTTATGGACCGATGAATCAAAATTTGAAATCTTCGGTTCATCACACAGGGTTTTTGTACGCCGTCGAGTAGGCGAAAGGATGGTTCCTCGGTGTGTGACACCAACTGTCAAACATGGAGGAGGAAGCGTGATGGTCTGGGGCTCTTTTGCTGGATCCAGAGTCGGCGACTTGCACAGAGTGAGTGGCACTCTGAACCAAAACTGCTACCACAGCATTTTGCAGCGCCATGCAATACCCTCTGGTATACGCCTAGTTGGTCAGGGGTTCATCCTACAGCAAGATAATGACCCAAAACATACCTCCAGGCTGTCAGAACTACCTTAGAAGAAAAGAACAAGACGGTATGGAATGGCCAGCACAGTCTCCAGACTTAAACCCCATCGAGCTGGTTTGGGATGAACTGGACAGAAGGGTGAAAGCAAAGCAACCTACAAGTGCAACACATTTGTGGGAACTTCTGCAACGGTGTTGGGAAGAACTTTCCGAACAATATTTGATTTCCATTGTAGAAAGAATGCCACGAGTGTGTTCGGCTGTTATATCTGCAAAAGGTGGCTACTTTGATGAGTCAAAAATTTAGATTAAATTTTGTAAAACAAAACGATTCCATGATTTATTTTTTATCTCCAATTGTTTATTTGTTCTACGTTTTAATTTCAGAGTACATTGAGACATTAAACTCCTTAAATTTCAATAAAAACTGGAAAAAAGGAGGTGTTCTAAAACTTTTGACCGGTAGTGTATATATATTTTTTTTAATAAAGTGTGAATTGAAAAACTTGAAACCAATTATGTTGGTTTTGGATATTGATAATATATTGTAGAACGTAAAAAATTATATACATTGTCTGTAAATTAAACTTGTCAGTACGTAGTGAAGATAAGGTTTCTACACCATTTATTATTATTATTATTATTATTATTATTATTATTATTATTATTATTATTATATAAGACCAAATAATATACATTGTACTGTGCTTGTGTCATAACTTTAAAGACCTTTATAACTTTACTTGAATAACTGGATAGATACCCATCACATTCTAAAGTGTTGCATATCAATTATTTCCAACACAATTGCTTCTTTCTGCCACAGTCGCATTGTCATTGGCTTAATTAACTTTTTTCCTATTTATTTCCATAATAGATTTTGTATAAGATGGATCCAGGAGTATATGGAAATATTTTATTTGTAAAGAACCGAAGAGATGGCAGGGAGTACACAATGAAAAGGGTAGGTGATACCAAGTGCACACACAGCACACACATTAAGCAATGAGAATCAGTGTGCAGTATCTAACCTTCCCCCCTTTTTTTGTCAAGATAGTAATTAAATGAACCTTTCAACTCATAAACTCCTGAATTATGCACTGTAAAAATATATAACTGGATTTTACCCGTCAAGTAATCTTATTTACAAATGAAGTTGGTGGCAGTGGTGTTGTCAACAAAGAAACAAACCTGAATAAACAAAAATGGAAGCCTACCCAATTTACTTTGAATATTTGATTATGTATGTATCTGCTGTATGTTTTATGTCAGGGTACCCCTCAAATGACTAATAAATGTGTGATGCAAATATAATCCTTGACATTGGAGGCAGTGGTCATTGAGAAATGGTCCTGTATTCCACAAGAACAATGTAAACAGCTGGCAGACTTGTCAATTTGAATCACTGTTACTTTGCTTGCCCAGTGGGGCTACGCCCTTTTGACAGATTCTAATGCATGCAATATCTCCGGCAGGTTGAATTTCTTGATGAGGGGGAAGCTAACAAAGCATTAAAAGAGGTAAGACAATGAGTGATTGTGATTATCTGTGCTAAGAAATAGACTGTACAGTAACGGTTACTGACTTTTCCTGTCAACATGAGCTCGTTGGGCTAACATGGATGTTATATTAAATGCAGAAGAGTAATGATATGAAATACAAGAATACTTTTTTTTTTTTTACCATCAGATTAAAACACTGTAAAACACCTCTAGTAAATAACCTGTATAATAAAACTTGATTGTATATTTTTTTCTTGCTCCTTAATTAAATAATAGACAACTAATAAAAGACTCAATTTTCATCTGCTGGTGCAGACATAAAATAAGTAGCAGTGGAAGCCTGATTAATTAGTACAATTCTGGAACTGCAGTTTATGGACTCTTCTGGTCTTTGGGCCAATTTACTTAAAGTTGAGCCCTCATTTTCCACTTTAAATAAAAACACTGTTATAGTATGAACTATCCTGTAAAAAAAACATCTGTCACCCGCTAAATTTCTGTCTGCAGGCTCGTTGCCTTTTGGAGATGCAACATCCACATGTCACCAGTTACAGGGAAATTTTCATCATGTGGGACAGAAAGGTATGGGGATAAAGTTGTATAGTCACCAGATTGTGATTATTTATACAGTAACAATGATTTACTCATTTACTGTGCTTAGAAATTATTTTTCTTTTTTTTTTTTTAACTACTATAACCGTATCCATTCATACTGTTATTCTTAAACTGTACCCCATTCTGGAGCAACACCACCTTTCACCACCGCCTTGAAAACCTGGACTAGATTCTCAATAACCTTTACTCTAAATTATTAACAGCACAATTGTTTCTGAAAGGAAAAACACACCAAATAATGTTACCAAAACAGAAATAACAACTTTAATACTACATGCCTTCCAGCCAGCTGCCATCGGGAGTCAGAGTTGGCTGTCTTGTAAGCATCGTTTTTTTCCCATCTATCATGCTGTGTCTGGTGATGGAGTGCTCTTACATGAGGAATCTGTCTGCGATGATCAAAGCACATAGGGACAGAAGGAAACACGTTGACGAAAAGGTTATACCTGCAGTTAATTCATGCTGTTCAAGTGTAAACCTGAAGACTCATTTACTAATTTTATATAAAAGTATCCTACAGTTCCCACCAAAATCACTGTACATTTGCATATTTTAAACATAAAACATGCCTTCATAAGCTTTATGTTTATTGTTTACCTACAAGATAAGTATACATCCTGCAAAACTATGTTGAAAATGATCCAGTCTTTCAAATAAACAGAGTTGCAGCCTTCAGAATAAGAAGGTACAGTAAATTGATTTATTCTGAACTCTGTAATATATTAGATCTCATTAGTTCTGCAATTTATGCATACTTCTATCGCACATTGTTAAATATCACATGTCTTTTCTTCACACATATTCATCAAAAGCCCCATTTTATCTCATACACTTGACCCAGCATGTTTTGAATGGGTGAACCACATAAGAAAACTGGACTCAGATGGTTCTGAAACAGCATTGTGTACTTACTGTTTTTAATTCACCAGGCGATCAGAAGATGGCTGGGTTCGATGGTGGATGCTTTAGCCTACCTTCACAAACAGAACGTCATACACAGGTCAGTGGAATCACCTTGGGTTATTGAGTTTTGCAATCTACATACTGTACAGCTCTTTTTAAATTTGTCACTGGAGCAAAAGTTTTTTAGGATTTTTTAGAACATTTATGTAAAAGTGGTTGAATGTATTTATTCTTCTACAGAAACCTCAAGCCATCAAACATCCTGCTGAAACAAGATCTGTCCTTCCAAGTCTCTGATTTCCAGGTTCACTCCATGGCTGATGATGAACTGAAGCTGAAGATACGGATCAAAGAAAGTAAGAGCAGTGCAATCATTGCTAGCTTCAACTAAAATAAAAAATGGTCCAGCTATGCACCACAGGGATAAACCACAGCTGGATGTTTGTTACCAGGAAATCTAGCTAGATTGCATCAATCACTTATTTTTAGGGATAATCCCTTGATAACCATGGATGGGTGATTTATTCAATCCAGAGTAATTGCCCAGTGCTTTAAAATGCTCTAGCTCTGGCTTATCTTTGCAGGGTATATGTTGAGCAAAGCAACCAAGTAGACAAACGTTTTGGTGATTTTTAGTGTTACACTGATGAAGACATCAGCTGGAATAGTTGTCTTCTTGACTTGTCTTCCTTGCAGGTATGAAAATTTGGATGGCCCCAGAAACCTTAGAGCAGTGGAAGTGGAGTGGAAAATCTGATGTGTGGTCCTTGGGGTGTATCCTTCTGGAAATGCTGACTTGTCACACGTTGGATGTACGTATTGTTAGAAGGAGCATTCTCATAAGAACACAGTTGAATTGAAAACAAATACCTAATAAAGGTTTGGAAATGTTGTTTGACAAAACATTCCATAACATGGAAAATGTCCAAGGAGAATGAGGATAATTAACTTTTATTTATAATACTATATTTTAGTTTGTGATTGGCAACCTCCAATTCTGTACAAAACACAAAAAAGTTACAAAAAGTTGTCTGTCTTGTTTGTTTAAATTGATATTTCTGTGACGTCTATGTGCTTTTTAAAGACTTTTGACAGCAATGTAAGAGCGTGCACTCTTTTTCAGGAAAAGGCTGCTCTGTCACTGCTACAGAAGATCAGGCAGGATTCTGAGCACTTGGAGACTTTCCTTCAGACTCTAGATAGACCCCCTGCTCTGTGTTTTTTACTGAAGTGGATATTACAGAGAAACCCACACCACAGAGCGACCATATTGTGAGCAAAGTGTTTGAAAAGATGCTAAATCAGCCTGCCTGTCTGTTTGGTCCTTAAGGAATTGTGACAAAATGTGTTTATTTAGCTTTTTGTGTTATTGTTTTTATTATGCAGTGAGCTGGTCAGTGTCCCTTATGTTAAGGAATGCCTGATTTTGTGTGACTCTCCACTATCAGGGCTGAAAAAGAAATTGCTACCTGGGGAAACAGGAGCTCCCTATGAGGCTGGAATTGAACAAGTGCTAGGTATGGGAACCCTCATTGAATTAAAAAAGAATTCTAATACATTTCCAGTGCAATTTTTGATTTAAATGACTTGCATTTTCCCCATTCCCTTTAGAATTCATGAAGAAATACAACGATATAGAGGAAGCACAGATCTCGGCTATGAATTACCTGCTAAAAGCAGATCAAGACAGTGAGTGTTTCTGATATATATATATATATATATATATAGTAAGATAGCGGGTTGTGAGAGACAGCAGGGAGGGGGTTAAAACCTCCCTGTGAGAGAAATGCACCTTTTTGTTAATTGTTTTGATGGATTGCTTATTGTTTAGTTTAATTGTTTTATTGTTAATTATCATCCGCACCTGGACGTTATTAAAAATTAGGTCCAGGTGCGGGAGTTTAAAAGGAGAGCAAGCAGTCTGCTCGAGGCTGCTGAGTAGAAGGAGGCAGAAGAGGTGCTCTGTCTCCGAGTAGCCAGAGAAGAAAAGTAAGTGCGGTGTCAAATCTGGGTGTTTAAGTTTGTGGTTTTTGAAAAGTCGGGAAAACAGCTTAGCTGTCCCGTGTTAGGAAGGGTGTTCCCGTGTGTTAGTTAGTGCTCGTACAGAGCTAGGTGTTTATTTTGTGTATTTGTTTTATTTTTGTGTTTATTAAAAAATTAGCGCAACCGCGCAAGAAAATCCATTTCTGTGTGCTGGGTCGTATTTTTAAAGGGGCACGAACCCGAGTGAGTGCGAATCGTGTTACAATATATAATGTATTTTGTGGCTTTAAAAAGTCTTTGGAAACCCCTACAGGTTTGTGCTGCTTTAAGTGTTGCACCAGTCTTGGCAGTTAGCATTGCAGAATGAAGAACAAATATTCTGTTGGATTTACTGGAGATAAACATTTTCCAAATAAAAGATTGTGAGGGAGTGATATTCCATAAAAATAAGCACCTGGAATCAAAAGGAGCTTATAGGAAACATAAACAGGTGGTTAGCAGATTCAAATGAAATGTGTGAGTAGAAATGACTAACAATATTGTTTCTTGTACTGCGCAGTGTTTTCCTTGATCTCAGATGTCCTGGAAGCCGTTACCTCAGTAATGAAGAGCAATGTGAACTGTGTGGAAGTGCAGCTGAGGGCCTGCAGAATCCTGCAGCTTCTCTTTGTGGCAGGTATTGATTTGGTGGCTCTACTGTACTCTGCCCTGTAGTCCTTCTTTGAAACTATTAAAGCTGGTTTTAAGCCTTGTGTACAGTAATTGAGTGAGTAATGACTCTGACTTGGCCCTGTTTGTTTGCAGTTCTGGAGCACAGTGTGGAGGAGGAGTGGATGTCCAGTGAGAAGGTCATCAGCACTGTGCTGGATGTTGTCCAAACCCATTCCACCAACCAGGAGCTGCTCGCACTCGCTTTAAAAGTTCTCATGATTCTCTCAGGGAACGGTGGGTAATAGAAGGCTGTGTTTAATGGAAGCGATGCTTCCATTATAGCAGTGGTGGACAACTCAGGTCATGGAGGGCCTGTGTCCCTCCTGGTTTTTGTCCTAACCACACCCTAAATTAGTTAATTGGACCAATTAAGCTTCCAATAAGGTCCAATAAAGCACTTTAGGGTGCAGTTGGAGTAAAGACCTGCAGGAACACTGGCCCTCCAGGACAGTTGTGCACCACTGCATTATAGCAATATGATATAGAATCTTTGAACTTAAAACAGTAGATGCAAGCACCCCACATGAACTCGATAATGTGATTAAGTACAGTAGGTATTTCCATTGTGAAAATGGTAAAGATAAACATGCTATTATCTGTGTGACTTTCAGAAGTGTCAGCAGGGAAGATTGGCAAGGCAGGTGGTATCCCGGAGCTGTTGAAAGCAATGAGGACGTTCATACACAACAGGGGTATCTGCATGTCCTGCTGTGGAGCTCTCTGGAGCTTAGTGTTGAATGGTAGGATCATTATTACAGAGATCTCTGTCCATTAGCAACTTAGTAAAAGTTCTGCATTTAAATGAGCAGTGAATCTAATTGTTTAGCATTACCAGTAACAGGACTCTGTGAGATGTCCCTGAAGACTTCTCTTAATACAGGTGTATGTATCGCACAAGCTCTTGTTAAATTAGAACTTTATTTTAATAAACAACATATACAACATTCCACTAAAATGCCACTCTGTACACTTCCAGGGCACAATGCTAGAATAGCATCAGCAGAGGGCGCCCTGTTTACTGTGTGCAGCGCAGGAAAAGTTTACCTCCAGGATTCATTGATTTTGCAAGGTGAGACAATAGGTTTTTCTTAACTTTTCTTTTACAGAACTACAGTTACAAACCAAAACCAAAAAAAAAGTGAGATGTACGGGGCTTAGGAACACATAAAAAGTAAGAAATAACCAACTACTTAAAGATAAAGTTGAGTTTAATAGCAGTTGTAAGCTGATGCTTATTTAAATGAAAGAACATGGTTATTATTTCTGAGAATAAGTCCCTTTTTGTCCAAAGAACTTAAAACAACTTACAACCTTTGATGTAGACTTAGAACATAATTGTGGTTTATCATATAAAGAGTTTATACATGAGGAAAGTTTTTTTTTTTTTTGAAAGTTTCCATATTCAGCAGAGGTCAATTGTAAAATGAGAAATCAATGTTTAAAGTCATTTCTGTACGTTTTTTTCACAATGAATTAGGGGAGAGGTGGTGAAACACTAAACAGAAAGGGTACCTTCAGTGCAAAACCTTTGCATGCTGCTGGTGATGTACAGTAACATCGTCATGTATTTGTTTTTAAAGGCATTTTAACAAAGGAGCATTGTGAAGCAGCAGCTCTTCTGTTATTGGATGCTCTCAGGACCCACACAGACAGGCTGGGCGTGGTGAAGAATGCCTGTTTAGCTCTGGCAAGTCTTGTGAGAATTTCAGGTGCATCTATTTTTTTTCTAAGGATGTGATGTCTGTTCAATTGATCTAATCAGCAGTATGTCGAAATACCGCTGCTATTTATATAATTAAATAGGACTAATTGGGTACCAATATTATACAAATCAAATATCTAATTGTGCATGCAAGTCTGTCTGATGCATTACTCTCTGTAACGAAGAGTCTTATTTTATTTATTTATTTTTTTTAATTTAGTAATCGCCAATTGATTTTACCTCGTTTTTTCTCCCAATTTGAAATGTCCAATTGTATTTTTAGGTTCAGCTCACCGCTACCACCCCTGCGCTGACGATGAACACATGCTGTACTCCGAAGCATGTGCTGTCAGCCTACTTGTTTTCACTCTGCAAGCCCGCCATGCAGCCAACCCAGAGCTACAACGTCGGAGGACAACGCAGCTCTGGGCAGCTTACAGGCCAGCCCGCAGTCGCCTGACCAGTCTACAGGGGTCGCTGGTGTGCGATAAGCCTAAGCCCTCCAGGCTGTGCTCGGCCAGTTGTGTGTCACCCCCTGGGAGCTCCCGTCCACGGTCGGCAGTGGAGTAGCCTGGACTCGAACCGGCGACCTCCAGGCTATAGGGCGCATCCTGCACTCCATGCGGAGCGCCTTTACCGGATGCGCCACTCGGAAGCCACCCAAGTCCTATTTTAGTAATTGAAATGATGGCTGTATTTAGGTATGCCACCCTTTAGATCAATTGAATAGTTTCAGTGTTGTCAGCAAGTTGGTTTCGCCATATTTCTGTAATGTAATGTAAGAACTACTTTGCTTGCAAACCAGCTGTAATTTCTCTTCTACAATTTTAAGGAAGCCTGCTAAATCGGTTATTTTCATTTCCCTTAGAACTGGCAGCATTCAGAGTGCTCCTGCCCCATTTCTCTCCCTTAAAATTAGGTGTGTAAAAAAAATGCATTAACAATTAAAAGTTAATACTAAAAATTCAAATTACCAAATCATTTCAGCACTAAAAGCTGACTTCAATTTCTGTTTCAGATGAAGTGGTGCCAGAGTTAATATCTTTCAAGGAGATGATTAAGCAGATACAAATTAAGTTTGCATCAAATGAGGTAAAACATTTATTCATTTTTTGTATTTTTTTTCGTCAAGGTTTCTGCTAGGTTGGCAATAGATGAAACTCTCTGAACACTCATGGAGTACTGTAGTTATTCCAGGAAAGAGTATTACTGAGTGGGTTTACCAATGGGTACTTCACTCAGTCATTCTGTGGTTGGATTTGAATGAAGGCAAGACAGATTGCAAAATGTGATCCAGTAAAAAACAAATAAAAAGGAGAGATTATTTAAAGCCATCACTACTCCATTATGTGTTCTTCCCATACAGAGAAAAGTGTAGGAGTCTCAAAGAACAATGTAATGCTGATAATAACCATTTTACTCATTGAAATGTATGAAAATAAGGACTTTATTGTTTTTTTTCCACCAGGAAATTGTTGAGATGGCTAAATCTGCTCTTTCAAAAATGCAAAACTGACAGAATTGGCATCTGTAAAAAAGAATATGAAATGATGTTGCTGGGGTACTTTTCAGAGACATAAGACCCATGATCCGGCTTGTCTAATCCCCTGGTCTTTTTAAAAAAGAAATGTTCTTAGTTAAGAATCTCATGGGGTTGTTTAGAATCATTTTGTCTATTGTACCATCACATTCCACAGAACAGCACAAACAAGAATTCGCCAGAATATTTTGTGCAATAATAAACAAGGGACCTGGTTGAGGATGTGGGAATTCATTCTCTGTTAACGATGCACAGTAAAGTATTTTACAACAATTTAAACAAAGCTCTCTTTTTGGTCTATCAAGCAGTGAATAAAAAGCAAGCCAATTGATCACTCTCCTCCTTACATAAATAACATTTGTTTCAGGTATCTTTAATGGTAGGGTTATACTTTATTTGTGGAAGCAGTGTGCTGTCCATACAATGGCTAAAGTGAACCATGTTTTAAATGCAATACATTCCATTGGTCTCAGTTCAGTTAACAAACCATATTCAACGATTTCCCAGAGCTTTCAGTTCAACAGACAACATAAGGGGAAAAAATAAACCAATCTCCTACAGTTTGTGTGAAAATATCTGAGTTACAGAATATATGGCTTGCGCTGTGTTCCTGCTGACAAGTGTCTGTGCTACAAGCACATAACCAGAAGTACATGAAGACCACACGATTTCTTCGGCTCAAAAGAGTTTCCTTCCATTGGGAATGTGGGTTTGCCGCAACAGTTGTAAATGTATTAGTGGTCTGTAGGCCGTTTCCCTTTGCCCTCCTTTCCTGCCAAGTTATTCCCTTTATGTCTGGCTTTTATCTCTGCTTCCCAATGTTTTTTCACTGAAGTGTATAACTTCATTGTGGCTTGGGCATCTTGAACCTAGCAAAAATAAATTAAGGTTTGAACATGGTCTAGCCAAAGTATCTACAGCCAAAAACAACTTAAATAAAAACATACTATCACATTCATACAAATGTAGGAAGAAAGAATGCTTAATTTACTGTACACCATTTTAAGGGAACCCTTTAACAGTATTTTGGTTTGTCATCATGGTGTTGTGAATTTTCAAGGAGATACTACAGTACCCCTTGTTTTTAGTACACTAGTTGGAAGAACGTTTCAAGCGTACAAATATCACGGATGAATTCCAATTGGACACAAAGGTTGATAAATGTTCATAAGGTTATACAAAAAAATAATAAAAAGAAAATAAACACTACTTACAGAACTGTGTTCACCTTCCTGGACTTTAACATTTAGAATGTTCTTAGAGAGAAGTTTAAGTGAAGGACGTCCACACTGTTGACAAATATAAAAACAAAAAAAAATACACAGATCAGAAATTCAGCTGCCAAAAGCTGCTCCACTGACATGTGTCTTAGCTTAATAAAACTTCAAATGCTCCTTTCTTCACTAGAAATGTTCATATTTATTTTCTAATACAATATGCATCTTACCTTTACTATTGCTTTGAATGGTTTATATTTTTGTGTGTCCCTGATTTTTCTTTTGGGGTGATCCAGAAACAAAATCTGCAACAAACAGAAATATTGAAAACAAGACTTAACATATATATAAAAAAAAAAAACACAGTGAAAACTTCTTCATGTGATCACGTGTGTATAATTGTGATCACGTAAAGCGGTTGATTGAATATCACGGTAGATTATAAAATGGGTGAATAACAAAGGAAATGCAATTTCTGATTACAATATGTGGTAGATTTAAACCAGTGATTCTATTATATATATAGTGTAAAACTTCAAATAATCGCCTGTCTCTAATACAGGCCGGGTCTTACCTTAAGATCATTATGTATGGCATGGCCAACCAAAATCCTTCCTTGTATAATATCAGCCACCTCTTTCTGAACAATCTTGACATTTATTCCTGGGGGGAATAAAACAAAATAATGTTAGAAATTGTAAGTAAGTAGGTGAATAGTTTTCCCTAACAGTCTCCAGAATGTCTCCCCACCCCCTGCAGCTAAACAAACTTCACAAAAGAACTATTGCTATTAAGAAAAACATCCAGCCACTAACCTTTTTTGAGATCTTTTGGTCTGATCCCACTGACAGCAGTTCTGTAATCAGTTACTTTCTCTGTAGGCTTAACGTATTTATCATAAATACATTTTCCAAAATGATTTACAATGGAGACTCGAGCCACAATGCTGTCTTCACCACTCTGTCCAACCCCCACCATTTCACAGTCCATGGCTACAGCTTTGGTCAGACTAAAATGAGAAAGCTTCATTAGTTCACCATTCACCAAAGATGTACCACTGCATTGCAATCAAAGGGAAACACTTGATTTCAACTCAGTACCACTTTTTATTTCAGATTATGAAGCAAACTCCTAGTAAAAGCCGAGATTTCAGGTACCTGCAGTTCGCAGTTAGACAGCCCATTAGTACATACTAAGAAAGGAAGAAAACCCAGGACAATCCGATCCAAAGGTACACATATCTTCACCATCGGTCTGTATATCAGTAGTACACTTTAAACTCACCCTTCAAATCCATGCTCTTTCACCAGTGACTTCTCCAGCTCCTGTGGCTTGCTTTGTTTCACCCCCATCCTCTTCCTGGCAATATCTGCAGCGTCAGCTCCGACTGCTGCCTCAATGTCATCTGGGTCCACATCATCAAACCAGATATCCGCCCTGCCATTTAACAAACAGGACAGACCTGCTTGAATGGGAACTCAGCCATAACACATTCAGTAGTGCTAACAAGAAACTTGCAGTCGAAAAATTAGACCGACACATTTTAACAAGACAGAGATTGATGAAAACTTGTGAACATTTATCAAATTCATAGTAAATGGCGGTAGCGCAGCATCTGGTGGCAGTCTCACCTAAACTGGACAAGCATATGAAGCCTCAGTTGTTTTGCAAGCACAAAAAAGTAATATGATTGTACGGGTCTGTGTACTTACTCAGTTGGTTTGTGCTCCACAACCTCCTCGGTCTTCCTCTTTTTATTTTTCAGATTGTTTCTCTCTGCAGTTATTTGTCCATGTGTCCTCTTCTTGTCTCTACCCTTTTTCTGCTCCCCCGTCTCTCCACCACTCTTCTCAGCGGAGGTGCGAGGCTGTACGGAGTCTGCTTTGGTTTGCTTGCTGGCACGCACCTTTGTGTCCTTCACAATTTGATCTTTCGCTGGCTTTCCTTGAGATTGAATCTGCTGCTTTTTTTCTTTCTTCTTGGAATTGTGATTCAAAGCAGTGGTTCCATTTTCCTGGGCTGTAGTCGTGGTCGCCTTCTTCTGGTTCAACAACTAAAGAAACATGAACAGGTCAGAAGTTAAAACAGCATGCAGGTAAACGTGCATGTCCTTTCCAACAAGGTTTAGCAGCTCAATGTGGATGCAAACTGGTATTCTTAGAAATCCTAACACCCATTCCTTATGTGTGTCAAAAAGTTAAGATCATGTATAGCTCTCATGATCAGAAACTGGCTGTTAAGTATGTTACAAAAAAAATCAAATCAGTTCAACAGGATTACATATTATTGTTACATTTATTATGATGACAATTCAACCTAGTATCCTTGCTACATACAAAGAAAGAACCGCATTGTATAAATTAGCCATTCGATTATTATTGATGTATTCCTACCTCTTGCAGAGCCTTCCAGTTAGCTGAAAACTGCTGAGAAGCCTTTGGTGGTAGCACAGCACCCTTCCTGGCTTCATCTTCTTTCTTTACTGCTACTTTCTCTGCAGTTCTCCAGAACTTTTTTTTCTTATTTTTCGTTTTCTGGTTGTTGTGTTTTGTTCCTTCCACGGGGGTGCTGTCAGGCGCCGTACACCCCACTTCAGACATGATTTATATTACTGTTGCCGCTACCACACAAGCAGCCTTAACGGAGAAGGACTGTATCAGAAAATAAACAACACACCGGCTACCGTATCTTGAAAAAAAACTACTCTAAATTAAAAGCACAACCACCTAACATATTTAACAGACTTGCCTGTGGAGTATACCGTTTCTTGCTAGCTAAGTACTGTAAGTAAATACATTGATTTGCTCAGACTCTTAGAAACTTTAAGAAATCAAAACGTATACTTACTAAAAAGTAGTACATATCCCTAGTTTATGCTTACATTAAGCAAAGCGTCATACCTTAGTAATCTGTAAATTCTCAGCTCAGCTTCCACAAGCTAAATCGCCACGTTCGATACACGTATACAGTATCACTGAATTGTAAACCGATAAACCGATCTTTTTCGCCTATGACTTAAATTCTGTGTAGTTTGATCGTTAATCGGCTGGACATGAACTCAAAAGTAACCCGAGCACTTATTTGCAATCCATGTGTATCCAAACCGATCCCCTGTGCACTCCATGCTGCTTCTAGCTATATCGGCGTCACTAACAATGATGCCCTCCGGAAACAAAACCTGTACGCACAGTAAACAGTCCGGCCAAACACAAGCATAAAGGCCCACTCAATTACACTGGTGTCAGCTAAAGTACACCAGCCTTCTTTTCTGTTGTTGTAACTTGTAAGTATTGTTATAAATCTTGAATAACTTAATTTGTTTTACAGAGTACCAGTGCGACACAGACAAACAGTTTGTAATACACGTTTTTGAAGAAGCGTGTTTTTAGAATACACTGTTAAGAACAGAGCTGCTGGGCGCACGATACTGTATTTTATAATTGTTGGGCAATGTTTGAAAACTGTACACTGCCTGGAGAAAAGGGATAGTAAATCAGGTTTCTGGTTTGTCCGTGTCGTGTATTAATTATTAAATGCATCTGTTTTAGAAATGTTAAGGCATGTGGGACTACAGTACACAATTCGCAGGACTTGAGGTTGTAAACAAACTCTTCATATGTTAGCAGTATACAGCCTTAATCCAGGAATACACCGCTCTACTTCAATTATTTTATACAAAATATACTGGAAATATTAAGCGTGTTACCACAGAACCATTTTTTTTATTTTTGTTTTGTTTCCTACTACAGAAATCGCTTTGAATGAGTCATTAAACCCTTGAACAATATACTGTGCGTGAAGAATGTATAAATATCTCATTTATTTTATAATCCAGTTCATGAGTCAGGTAGTTGGTTCTGTGATCTAAGTTTAAACTACTACGACTATACATAATATTCATATTTATTGTACCAGCAGGTGTCGCTCTTGCTTTATGTCACACCGAAGCCCCAGCAGAACTGCTGCAAACTTGCTGGGCAAAACTAGCATTGCAAGATCGTAAATCAGTGGGTGCTGTGTCATGTATGTCTGTTATCACTTCGCTTAATAAGCCATTCACAGTTATTTTTAACAGTGGATAGCTTCGCGAACAAATTGCAGATTGATAAAACTGCACACTGAAACAAGAAAGAATTATGGATTGGTGACCTGTACGAGGTTGCTGTTTCCTCATTGATAACACTACTTATTGATCATGAAACACGCAATATACTTCTTTAAACGACCACCAGCGACCACAAAACCACCCCTTTAACAAAATAGCAAAAGAGCGTTTATGCACGACAGTCGATACCATCTTTTTGTATCCAGTTATAGTGTACAAGTAAACGTCTTCTGTGTCAAAATGCTTTACTAACTTGAAGTCCTCTGTTTTATTCCAATTTTAAATGTCTTTTTAAAATACGTTTCACCCACTGCAAAGCACTGAAATTTGCCTATAAGTGCAGCTCCTTTTTTCATTCAAAATCTGTGCCAAGGGACACTGCAGACCTAAGGTAAAATGAATTGCGCGCTCTCGATTCTGGTGCATGGCATTCATGTTCTACACACATCGTGATCGCGTACACTGTTTTCCATGTGTAGGATCATATTCTTCCAAAAAACAAGATGTGCAGTTTCTTTTATTTTTCATTTTTTACATGCTTAACCAATCTCCGGTATATTTGACTGCATAATGCATATTAGCACACGCTAAGCAACAGTCAATGTTTTCATCTCGGAATCCTTAAGGTACGATACCAGGCATATGCACCCCTGCTTTTGTTTGCTACTCGATCTGTCTTTCTGATCTCCCGAATTGATGCGCGCTCCCGGACAGCTGTCACTGGTTCTCGCGGGAGCCCGCACAGGCCGTCTGGAGTCTCTGCTGCAGCTTCTGGCCATTTTGTAGAAAGACAGAATGAGGTGAAGGTTTCGACTTTGCACAGGCAGAATAGCGGCTCAAGAAAGCAACGCACGTCTCATTTAACTATTCAAAAACACCTTTGCAAACTGTGGATTATAAAGAGGACATTTCCCTATAACCATGAACTGGGGGACGGAGCTATGGGTAGGTTAAAACAAAATATATAATAATAATGTATTAATCAATTTTAACACACTACTGTGTGTGCACTGCACATTCGGTGGATATTATCTAGCTAGGACTCCCGAGATAACGGTTCCACTATGAGTAAGCATGGCGGGTTCATTTTTGTAAGCATTTAAATGAATGAAAGCATGCTTCTTTTGAATTGAATTATTAAAAGACATTAATTGTTACTATGTGTTTTTTTTATTCGTGCAACCTGCTGAAAAGCTGAGGACATTTTAATGTATGCAGTTACACCATTCTCACATTATATACGCGTGTGTTGTGTTTATAAGTATATGGATTATTAGGGGTAGGACATGAAGGCAGCAAGTAATACGAATTAGACGAGATATGAGTCGTATCTGGTGCATAGAAATGTCATCGGAATTATTTGAAAGGAAACCCTTAAAATCGCTTAAATTTGAATTCTCAGAGCGCATATGATGCAGTATGAATATAAATTGATTTAATAAGAAACTCAAACTACCAGCTGTAATTATCCTGGGAAGCCGGGTAACAGAATCATTCATCATATACAATTATTATCGGGGAACACAACAAATAATATATTACGATTTACTTATTTTTGCTATGCCGTACCATTTTGGAAAAGAGTAGCGCAGCCACAAATACTGTACACCGCATTGGATAGGATTTGTTTTTTACTGATTAATCTGATTTTATTTATTCTGTGCAATTAACACGACTTGTTTTGCAGCTGGAAATTACTTTATTTTTTATTTTTTATAAGATAATGTTGTAGCGATCTAGTATGTCAGTGTCATTTGCAATCCTTCCATGGACTTAGCATCAAATGTAAATTATTAAATTAAATGACTTGTCAGTACCAACGAGACCCCCCGCGTTTGACCATGTTTTCTTTTCAGCGTGTGTAGATTTATTTAGTGTCAGGTTACACAGACGCATCCCATCCCATTTGTGATTAAAATAAATAAATAAATAGGAAAGACTATTCCGGGAAAAAATCTTGTTCAGGTTGAATTTGTGTGAAATAACAATGAACCAGGAAGTGAAAAAATAAACACCAAATTTGAATGTTAAATAGGTGGAGACTTATCATTTTAAGCACATTATTGAACACAAAAGATAAACCTGCAACATTAGTATTTATTTATTTTATTCGTATTTATGAGTTAATGTTGAATAAGGGTTAATGTGAACGAGTGTGAAAACGTGACATGCATTGTAATATGAATTGAATGCGGAATCAGTCCTGCAGTTTCATATAGTTCAATTACTGAAGCCTGCACACATTTTGTGTTCTTCTGGCACTGTATTGAATAATGATTCCTATCCATGTTATTTTTTGATTGCTTCAGTATGGCTAACAAACAAATAGCTGATCACAGTACTGAGACCTCTGACCTAAAGCTGATGCGGCACCAAAACAATCTGTTCTAGTAACCAAGTATTTTTTTTTATGAGGTTTCCAATTTAAAAAAAAAAAAAGTGTGAGAGAACATCAATGTAAAGCCATAAATTATTAAGCAATTTACACAACAACCCCCACCCCCACCCCTTTTTGTTTTGGATAACATAAATCTGCAGATAAAAAACATGCCAGTGATCACACACACATAATCCAGTATAAACTTAAACGGTAGGTCATTTACAATCTTGACTGTCTGTCTAGCCCTCTGAGTCTCTGTTATGTATACATTACCCCCTTGACCAAATGTTCTTCAATGGCAATGCATTGTCAGATGTCAATGCTATGGTTTGTACTCTGAGGAAAGGAAAGCACATGGGCAGCCAAGATGGATGAGCCATTGTAACCCTACCCATACCCTGGCGATGGATCACATAGGTCAAGGGGGCTATTCTCTATCATCCTATTTTTTAAAGAAACCTGGCAGGCTTTTCCTGTTTTGGGAAATAATAAAGCCCCTTTCACGCTGCCGCTCCTATCCGGGTCACAATCTCACGTAGTGTGAAACCATGTACCTGGGTTGTACCTGGGTCGACAGCGACCCACCTCAGGATGTGGGTCGACGCGCTTTGACCCGGGTCGAGCGAGACAAAATGCATGCTGGGCGTTCGTAAGCGGACGAAGTAAGAAACGGCCACGCCTGCGTGAAGGTTTCAGTTCCTCAAGGAACATTTCTGTTCTGTTTGGCCATATTTGTGTTGATTGAAACACACTGTGAGCCAGCTTGCAGCAGGGATGGAGAAACATTTGCTCTAATCAACACTTGGACCGACGATGTAATCCAGAGAAGCTTGGATGGAAGCGTCTGTAACAAGCTGCTTCCGGGGCATTTCGTACACTGTAAAACCTCGGTCAGCCATTTAAGTTTACTGTGTTGAGAAACAGAAACTGGTTTGTGGAGTCGTTCTTGATGAGCAGCTCCTTTACTGACGTCAAACAAGGGTGGTCTTTTCTTCTCTCCGTTAGCACAGATAGTGGAGTGCCAGGTTTGTTTCCATTATCTAACGATTGCTATGCACACGCCCTCCCACCCCAAACCAGCCTCACCCCACCACAGTATAATGCAGGAGAGGGCATCAGTCTGATACAACACAGGCAAGGAAGCAATCTACAGTATAGGCTGTGTGGTTGCTTCCAGAGTTGCAGTACAAGACCATTTTTTTTTTAGATTGGATTAGATTAGTACATTACCTAAAAATTAGTGTAGAATTACAATGACATTTATTCATCAGTTATTGGTTTAAGCATGATAATCATGTTTGTCTGAAGTCATGTGTTAACATCCATTAAATGTGAGTTCCTCTTAGTCCCTCTTTCTTACATAAACTTTTTTTTTTTTTTTTAATTGTTCTTGGTCTGCTTTCTGTTTGTTGAGTACAGTGAAGGTAAATCCATACAACTGTTCTCTCACCTAGATTAATAAACTTCATTATGTTTGTTTGCAACAACACCCTGTGACACTCCAAAACAGCTTTTGAAACCATTAGTAAAGTAACCACAATGCTAACTTGCCTTATATAATAAATTAAGTATAAATACAGTTTGTATTGTCTCTATTGTATTTTTGAGTAGAATGAAGCATGCACTTTTAAAGCCTGTCTTTACAAGGAAAGTACACCCCTAGCTTCCTTTTATTTAATTCAGTCTACAATCAGATCACTGAGCCTAGTTGTAATGTTCCATAGAACTGTAATAGTCCCAGAGCAGTGGCAGTAACGTCTAGTTTTGTATGATAAAACTGTGGCATGTGAAGATTATAGGACTGGCGTTTTCTATTTCCATTCAGCATTAATAAACAGGCTTGGCCTTTTGGAATGAAAAAATAATCGACGTCCATTTTTAAATTGTGTTTTGTGCAGTGCCTGTTTTCTCGTTAAAGGCACAGGACCTATAAATCAATATTGCCAAATGTGAAGAAATAAAGCCAAGCTGGCTTACTTCTGAGCTTGTAGAGGACACTGAACCTTATAGCAACAGAAACGTGCCTGTTTGTACAAGGGCATAGTGGGTTGTCTTTTTTCATGGCGGGGGGTTGGGGGTTGGGGGTTGGGGGTTGGGGGTTGGGGGTTGGGCAGATTCCCCTTCAGCTGAAGTTAATTTTGGAGACGGTAAACAAGAATCGGGCACTTTCAGAACAAGAAGGGTGCATTTTAACACATGAACAAAGGAAGCGAGCAGACAACCACACACCATGAGTAAAACATCCTGTAAACTTGCAAATCTGAAAAATGGAGCTTCAGTGTAGCTATAGCTCTGCATTACCAAGTATGATCTCAAATTCCCCCTGCCTGTTTCTCTTTTTTTAGATTAGTTTGCATGTTGGTCTGAGATGAGCACAGAGGAAACACTGTCCACACTGCTATGATTCACAATGTCACCTGTAACACTATAGAAGATTATTTATTCAGGCACATTAAAAGTGGATCGAACTTGCATCAAAAACACAAGCCAAGGGGGCTCCTGAGTGGCTCATCCAGTAAAGGCGCTCTGCGTGGAGTGCAGGATGCGCAGTATAGCCTGGAGATCACAGGTTTGAATCCAGGTTATGTCATTTGCAGACCGTGACCGGAGGTTTCTAGGGGGCAGCGCACAATTGGCCAAGCGCCGCCCGGGTAGGGAGGGATTATAGGTCGGCAGGGCACCGCGCACCAGCGACCCCTCTGGCTGATAGGGTGCCTGCGGGTCTGCAGTGGAGCCATTCAGATCTGTGTTGTCCTCCGGCACTATGGGTCTGGTGGCTTCGCTGGGGATCCGCTGTGTGAAAAATGACGGATTGGCAGAAACACGTTTCGGAGGACGCGTGTTTCAGCCTCTGTTTCCCGAGTCGCCAGGGGGTTGCAGCAGTGAACCGGGTTAAAAATAATAATTGGGCATTCCAAACCGGGGTAAAAACCATTGGTGATGACTAAATTAAAAAAAAAACAACACAAGCCAAGTTAGTAAAAACAATTGGGCCAACCTTGACACCCACCGCTTTCACAGTGCCTATTTGCTTGGTGCTGACCAAGGTAGCCCCAATTGTTTCTTCTAACTTAGCTTGTGTTTTTGCACTTTTGAAAACTTTTTTCACATTTCCAATGTGTTTTTTGTTTAAGGTAATCGATACATTGAGATTACTTTATTATTCAAAACAAGACGCGTAAAAAAATGATATGAACATGATTTAGATCTTTTATTTAACATCATGCTATCAAACTACAAAATGATATTGCAAAAGTCTACAGGAAGCCATAATAGTAGTACAGTATTTCAGGTTAGATTTCGAAATGTTTAAATTTTTGTCAGTTTTTTTGTCAGTATACTGAACATTTACAAAGGATATGTAATTCAATATGTTAACATTATTCAGCAGGTTTCATTCGACTTTATGAAGCTAAACTTTTGGCTGTAGCATTATGCATATCAATGTGATATATGCATTGAGAAAACTATATCTATTCATTCAAATATTAAAAAGCAAGTGAACATACAATAGATACTGGCATTTCTCATCACAAAACAAACAAATGCAAGAGCTTCAGTCTAGCAATGCTCAAAGAAAGTGAGTGTTACTGACTGGATAGCAAAGTAAAGTGTGAGGCTCCAAATAGGAAGCCTGGGCAATTAACTGATCAATGGTGTTTAACTGCTGATAACTACTGCATTTCTAATTATCACTACATATTCTACTATTGAGTGCTTTACAGTTATAGATACAGTAAATGGCAACATTTGTGCTAGCTTCAGGGTATGTTTAAAAGTTTTCGGTGGCTGCCTCTAATAGTGTTGAGAGTGTATTTATCATGCAGTCTTTGCAAGTCAGGTCTATCATAAGAGTGCAAGAGAAAGTCCACTCTCACCTTGATCAGAGGTAGCCACGGAACACTTAAACACATATTAAAAGTCATTTAATAGAAATAAAGAAAACAGGTAGCCTCAGCTGATATTAACATATTTAATTACTTTATATTGAACCTGTTGTGGTTTAAACATTTAGATTTCTGAGAGCAGATCTGCTCTCAGCGAAATTAAAAGTCTAGTCGCTGCTGATAGGTTCCTGTGTGGATGTGTCTTTATTAAGAGATCCTGCTGAAAGCTGCAGGAAGTGAAAATTAAGAGACACATTCATTTCCAGCATACTTTATCATGTGAATGCCCGGTACAGCAACATAGCTCTTTTGTCCAGCACAACAAAAATGTTTGGGGACTTAAATGGCTTAATATTCTTCCTTAAATAAATTGACCTTTTGAAACACTGAAAACAATAACAGCAGGCGTTGCAGCTTGAGCAGGTGTCGTCTTCACTGTATGCTGCTCTCTGCATGGCACATTTGTGTGGCATTTCGGGATCCAGTAATACAGTCTCTGTATGTTGCACTAGTTGTTTTAATCAGATTCATGCAAATATGACTTTCAAGCTGTGCTTTTGTCACAGGTGGCTGTTGGGATGCAGGGAAACAGTAGTTCTGTGTAGACTCTGTCACTTCTGATAAAATCACTTTGACATGACACACAGCCTGCCATGGGTCTAGTTGTTTCTGGCTCTCGCTCTCAGTAGCTGCTTTGTATGTTTTGGCTGGCCATGATGATTGCTTTATTTTCTGAAAATGTCTCATGAGAAGGGGTAATTTGTATGGCAGAATTACCCTTAAATCAAGCAGCTCTTGCTATCAGTATTAGTTGTGTTATGATGTTATAAAACTAGATAAGGGGGTCCCAGTGCCAGTTCTGCAGGGCCATTCCACTCCAGGATCTACAGGTAACATTAAATAATGAACTTCTTTAGGACCTGGGTGGAGGTTTGATTGGTTCAATTTAACAATTTTGAATATGGTTGGAACAAAGAGCTGGACTGGGTGAGCCAGCTTTGCCGACCCCTGGATTAGATCATTATTATTATGATTATTAAACACTTCAGCGATGAGTGTATAAATCTGCTGTTAAAATAATGTAAATCACATACAGTAACCACTAGGTTTGCAAGATAAGGTAATGGGATTAAACTACTGTAAATACATGTGTTTTGCCATTGAAAATTCAAGGCATGCACTCTAGGACAGTATTGAAAGGGTTTATTTAGTGTTACTAGAGCAGGTGTATTGCATTTCTGGCAGAACCGTTGTCAAGTGTTATTTTATATGGTTGGTACAGTATTCTCTTTTTGAAGATCAGACCCTCTAGAAGACTCTTGTACAACTGCAGTTATCTGTGGTCAATTCAGAGACAAGTACAATCAAATACTGTATATTGAAACCCTTATAAAGCAGCTACTATTGCCATTATACAGCTATGGCCAATTGTAATACCTTTTTTCACACATTTCACAATGGGAGGGCACACCCCTCCTCCTGTGCCTCGATGACATCGTGACCCCTACTACCTTGTAAGTGCCACATACATTAAAACTAATTGAAAACCCTGGTGTTTGCAACATTTCTTTATAATCATTAAGGATTTCCAACCCTAAATATCCTGAATCAGAACCGCTCACCGCTCAGAAGTACCAATCACAGAGTCAACCGTCCAATCAGAGCAGTTTGTGAATGTTTGTTTCTCGGAGTGCTTGACTCTCAGAACAAGTTGGGCTGATAGCTTAAACCTAAGTGTCCAGTACTGTATGCTGTGTTATTGAGCGGTATTTACATCCCTCAGCAGTACACTACACAGTAGAAAAAACTGCTGGTTTCAAGTTTTACCCTGAAGTTAACATGCAGAACCTTATCAGTGGGTGAGTGTGTGATATAGTTACTCTGAAGTTAACATGCAGAACCTTATCAGTGGGTGAGTGTGTGATATAGTTACTCTGAAGTTAACATGCAGAACCTTATCAGTGGGTGAGTATGTGATATAGTTACAGGCTGTTGCTAGCTGTTACAGATTTCTAATTTTAGTATTTCAGATATTACTGATTGTAAAAATGACCAGACTGTATGAGAAATAATACAGGATCTTTAGGCTAATTGGCTCTTTCATTGCCGTTCTCATTATGATTTTTTTTAGAGAAGGAAGTGCCTTAAATTTCATAAAACCTTCACAGGAAGCAATGACGCCTGGTCTTGGTTAAATGTGAGTCCGGTTTACAAACCCTTAACAGGAACGGTGAAGAGCCCCTTCTACCCTATTAGATTTGTAAGGGTACTAACTACTGTGCTTTTGAAGTGTTTACAGTCTTGTCTAATTTGATACTAGTACTGCTGAATACCTTTTGATCTACTTTGTGGACAGTGATATTAAAATGTCAGATTGCAAAAATCACCCTAGAAATATCAAAATGTAATTACCTTAAAGACATCATGCAAAGAAAACATACTACTGTATCAACTGAAACCTACAAATACATGAGGTAACAACCACCCATAATATGGTACATTATGTAAAACTACAGTGACTCACTGGTGAAATTGAAGAAAGCCACATATTATAATTAGCAATTCCTGTTCCCTTTGATATTCACCCAGTACAACAACTATTCAACCTCTGATTAAATTGATTACAGATGCCTTTTCATGTTTAAAACCCAACAGGATGATCCCACTCCTAAACCTTTTACTATTTGAAGCTTAGTAATTCAACTGCTGAGTGGTGTTTGGATCACAGTACAACCAGTCCTAGAGACAAGTGCTTCTGACTCAGCCCTCCGTTCTGTTGAGTGAGGAAGTCATCACGACAGAGACAGAGCCTCCCTCACCTCGTCTAGCCCCGGCTCTATAGGAAGCACTGTTGAAGTGCAGAGCTGTATTTTAGAGCATGAAGTGGTTCTTGATTTTGGGATTCATTTCAGAAAGGTAACTTGTACAAATGAAGAATCTGGTACGTCATATTGGAAGGTGTCATGTCTGTGAGGTAGAGGGACAGAAACAAAATGTAAATGTGTGCAATGAATCAAGTTGCAAGTCAGCCCCGTTTCCAGTCAGCATCCATCTGCCCTGGTGAGATCACAGGGCCCAGCTCCTGGCTCTTAACCGATTCACTCCTGGCACCTGGACTAATAGATAAAAGATTAGATAGCAGGGAGTTTAGCTTTTGTTGTCATTGTTTAGGTAGCACTGTGATCATTTTTCACCTTTCTGATAATGACGATCTGGAGAATCAACAGAGCATTGCAAAGCCATTTACTCCAAATGAGCACTACTGTAAGCACCATTTTACTATCAAAGACAGCACATTGCTTATCGGTTATACGCTCTTCTGACCAGGTTGTAAATCAACATCATCTGCTGAATTTACTGTTGGTTCTGTGTTTGAATAATGTATAGACTACTGTAAGTAACCAGGAAAAGGCTTACCTTTTTTTTTAATTAACAAACAAACAGATTCTTTTTAAAAGCTCAAATAGTCAAGTGTGATACACACGCGAGTTATTTCAAAGACTTTAAAAGGTTTAGTGTTTTAAGGGAAAGATATAGAAATACTGTAGCATATTTACCTATCATCACAAGACAGAGCAACACAATCCCGATGCAGTGGAGAACAGAAATCCATTGATCCATTGAGGAATGGTCACGTATTCCTCTTTCCAGACTAGTCACTAGTGTCATTCCGGCTACTCGTACCCATGAGTCTGACAGTGTGAATTTCCTCTCCTGAATACGTACAATAGGAGCATTTTATGGGATAGACATGACCACTTTTAAATGTCACCCAGTCTCAGTTCTCTGTTTAGATTCAGGCCATGAATGGTGAGAAACTTGGCCTTCTGAAACTGCAGATACCTGTGGTCAATTCAGAGATAAGTACAATAAAATACTCTTGTAATGCATATACTATTGCCATTGTATAAACATGCATAGGGAAGCATGATATTCAGCAGAAATACAATGTACTGTAGGGGTAAGGCCAGCAGAAGGGTAGAGCTCTACAATGGAGCCGTTAGTGGAATGATACCACAGGACACAGTTTCAGAAATTGACTTGGTGTGAACCCATAAACTCTGCTAATACAGTGCCTTGCGAAAGTATTCGGCCCCCTTGAACTTTGCGACCTTTTGCCACATTTCAGGCTTCAAACATAAAGATATGAAACTGTAATTTTTTGTGAAGAATCAACAACAAGTGGGACACAATCATGAAGTGGAACGAAATTTATTGGATATTTCAAACTTTTTTAACAAATAAAAAACTGAAAAATTGGGCGTGCAAAATTATTCAGCCCCCTTAAGTTAATACTTTGTAGCGCCACCTTTTGCTGCGATTACAGCTGTAAGTCGCTTGGGGTATGTCTCTATCAGTTTTGCACATCGAGAGACTGAAATTTTTGCCCATTCCTCCTTGCAAAACAGCTCGAGCTCAGTGAGGTTGGATGGAGAGCATTTGTGAACAGCAGTTTTCAGTTCTTTCCACAGATTCTCGATTGGATTCAGGTCTGGACTTTGACTTGGCCATTCTAACACCTGGATATGTTTATTTGTGAACCATTCTATTGTAGATTTTGCTTTATGTTTTGGATCATTGTCTTGTTGGAAGACAAATCTCCGTCCCAGTCTCAGGTCTTTTGCAGACTCCATCAGGTTTTCTTCCAGAATGGTCCTGTATTTGGCTCCATCCATCTTCCCATCAATTTTAACCATCTTCCCTGTCCCTGCTGAAGAAAAGCAGGCCCAAACCATGATGCTGCCACCACCATGTTTGACAGTGGGGATGGTGTGTTCAGGGTGATGAGCTGTGTTGCTTTTACGCCAAACATAACGTTTTGCATTGTTGCCAAAAAGTTCGATTTTGGTTTCATCTGACCAGAGCACCTTCTTCCACATGTTTGGTGTGTCTCCCAGGTGGCTTGTGGCAAACTGTAAACGACACTTTTTATGGATATCTTTAAGAAATGGCTTTCTTCTTGCCACTCTTCCATAAAGGCCAGATTTGTGCAGTATACGACTGATTGTTGTCCTATGGACAGAGTCTCCCACCTCAGCTGTAGATCTCTGCAGTTCATCCAGAGTGATCATGGGCCTCTTGGCTGCATCTCTGATCAGTCTTCTCCTTGTATGAGCTGAAAGTTTAGAGGGACGGCCAGGTCTTGGTAGATTTGCAGTGGTCTGATACTCCTTCCATTTCAATATTATCGCTTGCACAGTGCTCCTTGGGATGTTTAAAGCTTGGGAAATCTTTTTGTATCCAAATCCGGCTTTAAACTTCTCCACAACAGTATCTCGGACCTGCCTGGTGTGTTCCTTGTTCTTCATGATGCTCTCTGCGCTTTAAACGGACCTCTGAGACTATCACAGTGCAGGTGCATTTATACGGAGACTTGATTACACACAGGTGGATTCTATTTATCATCATTAGTCATTTAGGTCAACATTGGATCATTCAGAGATCCTCACTGAACTTCTGGAGAGAGTTTGCTGCACTGAAAGTAAAGGGGCTGAATAATTTTGCACGCCCAATTTTTCAGTTTTTTATTTGTTAAAAAAGTTTGAAATATCCAATAAATTTCGTTCCACTTCATGATTGTGTCCCACTTGTTGTTGATTCTTCACAAAAAATTACAGTTTCATATCTTTATGTTTGAAGCCTGAAATGTGGCAAAAGGTCGCAAAGTTCAAGGGGGCCGAATACTTTCGCAAGGCACTGTACATTGTATTGTAGTACCATAGCAGTGCCAGAGTGCTACAGCACCATTTCAGGACTGTGCAGTGTTTGTTCCTGGTCCACTGAGTTGGGATTGCTGGGAATGATGTGTTTTACTTGGGTTTACAGGGTGGTAATATAACATGATATCCCAATGGGGACTGTGAAGTAAAGTCATGGTTTGGACTAAGCATGGCACTGTAGACTGTGCAAAAATGTACATAGTAATGTTATGTTCTGTCAAAAGGAGGAAATCTTCTCATTGAAAAGGTACTTGCTACCTGTATCCTCAAGTGGGGTTTCTCATCTTGAAAACATTTCACTTCTTATTTCCATGTAGCTATAAAGGCTAATAGTCGCATTCCTTTTTAGCAACAGGTTTGCTTAATGTTTCATTGAAATGGATTCGATAAAGGCAGATTATCTGGGGAAAGCTCAGCTGCTGAAGGTGAGCATATCTTTTTAAATGTTTTTTTATATGAATGCTGGTCATTCTCTGGTCTGTGGTTCAAGAACCTGTTTCTCCATTGTTTCTTTAATGGTTTCTCTGTGGGGATCTTCCTCTGTTAATCTAGAGTTTTTAGGCTTGTCGGATCTGCTTCGTTCTCAGTCTATAAAACGGAATACTTTATGTGGAAAGGAAGGTTTGCAAAAGTTTGAAAGAGTATAATAAGGCTAAAAAGAACTCTTTGAGAAAAGTTTCACCTTCTTTCTTGAAGACATCGAGAAAGTAGAAATGTCAGATTTTACGTTTCTTTTGTTGCAAATACAGATGAACCTGTTTTATATCACCTCGCTTAATATCATACCCCAATTAATGTCACTATTTTTGTGTAAAATCTGACAAATTTCCTGTGTAAACAACAGTAAATTAAGAAAAAAAAAAACAACCCCACTGTCCAAAGGAGAAAAAAAAAAACAATGTTTAAAAACTACATTAACATTATGGTCTATTCACATGGAAATAATTCAATCTCTCATTTTTTTTTAATTTGCTGTTGGTTACAATTTCTGAATTACATGGCCCATCTTCTACTAGCGAAAGCAGAAGTCCTTTCCAGTGTGCCGCGGCTGCAGAGATGCATTTCACTTTTTGCTGTCGTATTTTGATCAAAACTTTACACGACTTTGCACAGCCTCGTAGATTTTCATTATCTTCAGCAAAT
Source organism: Acipenser ruthenus (assembly GCF_902713425.1). Taxonomy (NCBI): domain Eukaryota; kingdom Metazoa; phylum Chordata; class Actinopteri; order Acipenseriformes; family Acipenseridae; genus Acipenser; species Acipenser ruthenus. The sequence goes on from NC_081219.1 coordinate 9,895,770, forward strand.
ACAACTATATGGTCAGAGAAGCGTTTCGCCCATGTGGATTTGATTTCATTAAAAGATTATCGACTTGTTATCGTGGGGCCCCAGTCGATAAATAATTTGATTATTATCCTTGTCGTTACAAGCCTAAAAATTAAATTTCTTAATATCATTTCACAAACCCCCTTATTGTCACGTTTTGTGCAGCCTGTCAAATGCTGTGTGGCTGAGCTTTACTAAGTAACCACAGGATATAATTAATTTCCATCGCAACTAACAGCCAATAATCATCTCAGCTGATAAACTGACATTTTGTGCAGCCTGTCAAATGCTGCGTGGGCGGTCTTAATGGGATACAGTTCAGTTACAAAACACCAATGTCACCAAATTTTAAGATAGTCAGTCTTATACACAGGCACACACAAAAAAAACAACTAAATATTGATAGCTCTCATCAGTGGATAATTCATGCCTTTTTTTTAGATAATGACACAAACTGTTTTGTTCCAGTTAATGATACAGAACGTATTTGTCCTGTAGTAAACTACTGTATATGCATTTGTTGAAATGCAGTAAAGAACGACTAAACGCACAGTATTAAAACACTGCTCTTTAATTCACCGTTAGTTTTCATTCTTTTTTTCTTGCACTCGTAATGTGCTGTCACAGGCAAACGTGAAACTTGGTTTATATCATGACCTGCTTTATATCACGAAGTATGCCTGCACGGCAATCCTGATATAAAGCGGGTTCATCTATAGTTTGAAATAAACAAGAACAAATCTAATAGATGAAATTTGTTTCCCGTCTTGGAAACGTATTTGTTTAAACAAAGGCATTTTCTGAAGCTGGATACATACTGACCCTTACAGTAGCCTAAATGAACACCATACAAAATAAAACAAACAACAACAATTTTACAAAATAGGAAGAAGTCTACTTCCTGAACCCTTAGAAATGTTTCTGATATGTTACTATAGATATATCTAATGATTTCTCAGTGAATTACTCACTCGGTTGGGCTTTATTCCATCAATTTACATGTACACTGTAAACTGTTGTAAGTGCCTGTAACTCTTGCTATCATAAGTTTTTTAGCTGTGCAGGTTTCCACACACCTCTGGACTTTACAATTCCAGTTGATTCCAGGGCCACTGTCAGACCAGCTGGTTTGTAATTATGGTCCCATTGTTGACCATGTGAGTGTCTTGAGACCTGTAATCGTCAAAAACTTACCAGATAACTTGGCTTTATAGTTGAGCTGTAAAAACTGTTTTGGAAAAAATATGTATGCACACAATAGGACAAAAGTACACAATCAATTTTCTGTAGGAAAAAATCATTTCAGAAATTCAGCAATAAACTGCAAATGAGGAGCAGTTTTTGTCCCTTGAATCATTTGACATGTTATCAACAATAATCAAAATATGAGCAGGTACTGTAAAATGTGCAACATTCAAGACAAATAGCAATCTAAAGAAACACATTGTGCATTGTCAGTAAGCCAGGCCATGTAGATGATCTCTGTGTTCGGCTGCTCTGGTCATGTTTTTAGAGATATTTTGGAAATAAATAGTGTCAGTCAAGCAGCATGAACCTTCATCTACTCTGCAGCCGGAACTGCTTCCACTTTTCAGTTCCTTTCAAGAAAAAAAAAATTGTTTAGTGTAGTCATACCTTCATGAGTAACAGGACATTTGTAAGTATTTCTGAAAAAGTTTGATGAGCAATGGTTACAAATCCTTGCAATTTCAGTGTCGCCATTGAACAATCGAGCAATATGGAGTGAAGTAGTTTTCAGGGAATTGACTTGTAATGCACACCTTGGGTGTTATGTTGCCTGAAGGCTATGCGTCCCAGCAGAGCGCTTACTGCCTGTCTGCATAAATATGCGCTTTTTTCCATCCTGTTTTATTTTTAGAAATGCAACAACAAATTGCCAAATGCCTTTCCTGTAGAGCAACGTCTCACAGGGTTTGCAATTTTGATACAAATTCAAATTGTAATTCTAATTGCCTTAGCTTATAGTAGGGAGAGGTTCCAGCAGACTGGAGCATTTTGGATGATCTTGCAGTAGTTTCTTTTAAATGCTGCTGATATCTGTGAAGATTAACCACAGAGGAGATATCTGTGTATGTTCTACCTCTTTGTTTATTGTGTATGTCCTTAACAAAACAAATAAATTGTTACATCTTTATAAGAAGCATTC